>NW_011494952.1:4684197-4722795 GCF_000754665.1 Bison bison bison | reverse complement strand
CATCTTTGGCTGCAAAGAATATAATCAATCTGATTTCAGTGTTGACCATCTGGTGATGTCCATGTATAGAGTCTTCTTTTGTGTTGTTGGAAGAGGGTGTTTGTTATGACCAGTGCATTTTCTTGGCAAAACTCTATTAGTCTTTGCCCTGCTTCATTCCGTATTCCAAGGTAATATGCAGGTATTATTAATAGTAATAATAAAAATGTATGAAAGCATAATGATTAAGCATGTGTTTTTCTGGAGCTAGAATGGCAGAGGGGCAATCTTGGCTTCACCATGTATAGCTCTGTGACTTTGGACAATCACTTAACCTTTCTATGCCTCAGTTTTCAAATATATAAAATGAGGACACCAGTAGTACTCTGTTGACAAAGTTCTGGTGTTAATACATGTGAAATGCTTAGAAATAATGCCTTATTTATAGTAAACTCTCATTAACTATTAGAGTGGTTTACTATTATTTTTGTTATTGCTACTGTAAAATAAAGCACCAGTTAGTAAAAAACAGCAGATCAGAGTGAACATTAAGAAACACACAAGCCACAGTGCAGTAATTGTAAAGTCATTTACTTAATCTGTATCTTTTTTTTTTCTTCCTTCATTTCTGGAGTTAAAAATTTTAGGTATTTAGAGTCACCTCCAAATAACACATATCAAAATCACCAGTAGAGTATAATTTCTTAGCTCAAAAGTAACCTCTGTAAGGAGGTAAAGGAACCTCTGCATCAAGCATATTTGAGATGGGAAGCCTTTTTTTTTTTTTTTCCTACCCCAAGATAGTGAGCTACTTCAAATCCTGCAAAGTTTGAAGTTCTGATGACTTAAAAATTCCAACTTAAGAACTAGAGAAATAGTATGTTTGCACTAAAATGAAAAACATAAAGCACCAACCAGAACTAGATCAAAAGATCCCACAACTCAGATTAGCCTTGCCTAATTGATTGAAGAGAACTCACTGAGTGCTAGCTCAGTACTAGCAGAAGTACTTACAGAAGTACTTACCTCCACCCAGGAAGGAAGTTAAGGACAAGCGGGTACCTGGAGCAGCAGTTCTAATCCTTCATATCTGATACAAAGGAAAGAAAGGTAAGAGTTCATTATGTTCCAACTAACCAGGAGAAAACTGGAGGCTCCCAGACAGTTGTCAGCTCAGTCATGAAGTAAACCAGATGATTCAGTGAAAAAAAGAAAATTCACATTGATCAAGGAGAGAAACAATGTGAAGAAAATTCACATTAATCAAGAAAGAGAAACCATCTCTAGCTGTGTTGTTGTTTATTTGAGAGGTCGACCCCATAGAATACTGGGCCAGGGTAATAATCTTGGTAGTTAATAGCAAGTAAAGCATCTTCAGCTGTAGGGGGGGACAGACAGCATGTGTCAGACATAAAAATATAGCAGCAGAGGCTATAAGAAATCTAGTTTTAATTTATCAGGGGAAGAGAGAAAGAGGGCGGCTAATGGTGGGCATCCCTAGGAACAAGATTCCTAGTAATAAGAAACAGAACCACAGTCAACAGGTCTATTACAAAATTATATTTAATTACATAAGACTTTTAAAATAGCCTCACACTTACAGAGTTTGGGGGCTTCCCCAGTGGCTCAGTAGGTAAAGAATCTGCATGCAATGCAGGGGACATGAGTTTGATCCCTGGGTTGGGAAGATCCCCCTGGTGGAGAATCCCCCTCCACTCCAGAATTCTTCCCTGGAGAATCCCATGGAAAGAGGAGCCTGGTGGGATACAGACCATGGGGTTGCAAAGAATTGGGCATGACTGAGCACATGGCACATTTGTAAAGTTTTAGAAATTGCCACTTTTTGACTGAGGAAATCTGAGAGTGAGTTACATCTCTACCATTTACTAAACTCCATGATGTGAGCAGTCATTATGCTTGCTGAGCCTCATTCTTTCCATAGGAAAACAGATGTAATAGTATCTACACAGTGCCACCTTAAAGGGTTTTAAGAGTAGTCAAGTAAAATTATGCTTTGAAACATAAAGCACTATTGGAATGTAAATTATTAATATCACTCAGGTTTGACTTATTTTTTATTGGTGATGGTATTACTGTTTTATCATATTATTATGACTAGTTCTAATTGATAAAGGGAAATGACTGTTCAATATATGAAAAAATATATATATATATACACATACCTTTACATATATATAAATTCCACACTCATTCTAGCTATATCTCCTGGTCCATCAGAATTAAATTTAATCAACTATCCAGTGCTATTTCTCCAATAATGATAGCTATCACAACACTGTCTTAGTTTTCTATTCTGTATATTACAGAGAAAAGTTCAAGGGTTGGTTAATTCAGTTGTTTAATGATATGGACCTGACAGAAGCAGAGATATTAAGAATAGGTGCAAGAATACACAGAAGAACTGTACGAAAAAGATCTTCATGACCCAGTTAATGATGATGGTGTGATCACTCATCTAGAGCCAGACATCCTGGAATGTGAAGTCAAGTGGGCCTTAGAGAGCATCACTATGAGCAAAGCTAGTGGAGATGATGGAATTCCAGTGGAGCTCTTTCACTTCCTCAAAGATGACACTGTGAAAGTGCTGCACTAAATATGTCAGCAAATTTAGCAAACTCAGCAGTGGCCACAGGACTGGAAAAGGTCAGCTTTCATTCCAATCCCAAAGAAAGGAAATGCTAAAGAATGCTCAAACTACCACACAATTGCACTCATCTCACACCCTAGTAAAGTAATGCTCAAAATTCTCCAAGCCAGGCTTCAGCAATACGTGAACTGTGAACTTCCAGATGTTCAAGCTGGATTTAGAAATGACAGAGGAACCAGAGATAAAATTGCCAGCATCTGCTGGATCATGGAAAAAAGCAAGAGAGTTCCAGAAAACCATCTGTTTCTGCTTTATTGACTATGCCAAAGCCTTTGATTGTGTGGATCACAATAAACTGTGGAAAATTCTGAAAGAGATGGGAGGCACCTGACCTGCCTCTTGAGAAACCTATATGCAGGTCAGGAAGTAACACTTAGAGCTGGACATGGAACAACAGACTGGTTCCAAATAGGGAAAGGAGTAGGGCAAGGCTGTATATTGTCACCCTGCTTATTTAACTTATATGCAGAGTACATCATGAGAAACACTGGGCTGGAGGAAGCACAGGCTGGAATCAAGATTTCTGGGAGAAATATCAATAACCTCAGATATGAAGATGACACCACCCTTATGGCAGAAAGTGAAGAAGAACTAAAGAGCCTTTTGATGCAAGTGAAAAAGGAGAGTGAAAAAGTTGGCTTAAAGCTCAACGTTCAGAAAACGAAGATCATGGCATCCGGTCCTATCACTTCATGGAAAATTGATGGGGAAACAGTGGAAACAGTGTCAGACTTTATTTTTTGGGGCTCAAAAATCACTGCAGATGGTGATTGCAGCCATGAAATTAAAAGACGCTTACTCCTTGGAAGGAAAGTTATGACCAAACTAGACAGCATATTAAAAAGCAGAGACATTACTTTGCCAACAGTGGTCTGTCTAGTCAAGGCTATGGCTTTCCAGTAGTCATGTATGGATGTGAGAGTTGGACTATAAAGAAAGCTGAGTGCCAAAGAATTGATGCTTTTGAACTGTGGTGTTGGAGAAGACTCTTGAGAGTCCCTTGGACTGCAAGGAGATCTAACCAGTCCATCCTAAAGGAGGTCAGTCCTGGGTGTTCATTGGAAGGACTGATGCTGAAGCTCCAATATTTTGGACACCTGTTGTGAGGAGCCAACTCATTGGAAAACACCTTGATGCTGGGCAAAATTGAAGGCAGGAGGAGAAGAGGGCAATAGAGGATGAGATGGTTGGATGGCATCACTGACTCAATGACAAACTCTGAGAGATAATGAAGGGCAGGGGAGCCTGGGTTGCCACAGTCCATAGAGTCACAAGGAGTCAGACACTAAGCCCTATTTAGCACCATCTTTTAAAGCCCCTCATTATCCCTTTTGCCCACCTGAGATGATCAGCTGGTTGCCAGCAAACTGATGGTTTCCCACCTCAGGTTTCTTGAACCTCCTCTCTTCCCAAAGATCCAATGCCAGGTGAGGTAGCAGAGGAGGAATATACATCCTTCCCCCTAAGCATCTGTCAATAGGTAACAGGATTCAGTGGAGCTAGGGGGTTAAGTCTCTATGCACTCTGGTGGGTCATTTCTGAAATGCATTCCACACAGTGTCTCAGAGGGCTCCAACAGAGTCCAAGTTGCCCCCAGCAGAAACCCACTTATTAACTCACCTTTTGCTGACTTGTCTCCCTTTCTGGTCTCACTTTTCTTACCCTACAAATTTGCTTTCCTTGAGTTTGGGATCACCTTCTAAAGAAATCACATGTGCCTAAGACCTTTTCTAGGGTGTGTTTTCAAGGAATCCAAATGAAGATGAGTTGGGTATTCTGTTACTTGCAGCTGAAAGCTTTCTGGTGCAAATATGCTGGAGCAGTGCCCTCCAACAGAACTTTCTTTGATGGTGCAAATGTCCCATAGCTGTGCAGCCCAATCGCCACTAGGCACATGTGGCTGAGGCACCCACAGAATTTAATGTTACATCTTATTTCATTTAAATGGCCACATGTTTCTTGTGCTGTGGATGCAGTTCAGAGAGGGCCATGTGAGTGAAAGAATTGCATCTCCTTGTTTTGTTTCATTTTGTTTTAATATTTATTCACTTGGCTGTGCTGGGTCTTTGTTGTGGCACTTGGAATCTTCAATCTTTGTTGCTGCATGCAGGATCTTTAGTTGCAGCACAATGTGGGATCTAGTTCCCTGACTAGGGATTGAACCTGGGCCCCCAGCCTTGGGAGCACAGAGTCTTAGACACTGAACCATCAGGAAAATCCCTCCCTATTGTATTAAACATCAGAATTATATTCCACATCTATATATTTTGCACAATGAAGATTTATACTAGACTAGGCTTTGTGAAAGAACACAAAGATGAATAAACAGCTTCTGCCTTCTAGAACTCAATCTAGGCAGGAAAACACACATAAAATATAACTATATGTATGCTGCTGCTGCTGCTGCTAAGTCACTTCAGTCGTGTCCAACTCTGTGCGACCCCATAGACAGCAGCCCACCAGGCTCCCCCATCCCTGGGATTCTCCAGGCAAGAACACTGGAGTGGGTTGCCATTTCCTTCTCCAATGCATGAAAGTGAAAAGTGAAAGTGAAGTCGCTCAGTCGTGTCCAACTCTCAGCGACCCCATGAACTGTAGCCTATCAGGCTCCTCAGTCCATGGGATTTTCCAGGCGAGAGTACTGCAGTGGGTTGCCATTGCCTTCTCCAAACTATATGTATAATATATATAAATAAAGCAGGATACATTTTATAAGAGTAGCATAAACAAAGTGCAATGGAAAATAAATTAATTTCTGCTGTGGAAATCCAATAATATGTCACTGAGGTAGCATTTGAGCTGAATCTTGAACACTAATACAGTGAGGTTGAGAGTACACAGAGCTTTGAATCTCATATTAACACACTTAGATTTTATTGTTCTATAAATGACAGAATCATCAAAGTGTCTGAGCTTGGATGACAAGGATGGTGTTGTTGGTGACATAATTGGTTACAGATTACACTTCATGTCAAATAGGTGGGTAAACAATGGAAACAGTGAGAGACTTTATTCTTTGGGCTCCAAAATCACTTAAGATGGTGACTGCAGCCATGAAATTAAAAGACTCTTGCTCCTTGGAAGAAACGTTATGACAAACCTATAAACCAGCATACTAAAAAGCAGAGACATTACTTTGCCAACAAAGGCCCATCTAGTCAAAGCTCTGGTTTTTCCAGTAGTCATGTATGGGAGGGAGAGTTGGACTGTAAAGAAAGCTGAGCACCGAGGAATTGATACTTTTGAACTGTGGTGTTGAAGACTCTTGAGAGTCCCTTGGACCACAAGGAGATCCAACCAGTCCATCCTAAAGGAAATCAGTCCTGGGTGTTCATTGGAAGGACTGATGCTGAAGCTGAAACTCCAATACTTTGGCCACCTGATGCGAAGAACTGACTCACTTGAAAAGACCCTGATGCTGGGAAAGACGGAAGGCAGGAGTAGAACGAGAAGACAGAGGATGAGATGGTTGGATGGCATCACCAACTCAATGGACATGAGTTTGAATAAACTGGGAGTTGGTGATGGACAGGAAAGCCTGGTGTACTGCAGTCTATGGGGTCACGGAGTTGGACACGACTGAGCGACTGAACTGAACTGAACCAACCAGAGACATAGAAATTAAGTAGAAATTTATAACATTAGTCCATGTAACAAATGATATTAATGTGAACTTTGTCCGTATCACTGAGAGTAAGAAGAAGAGGCAGGTTCAAACATATTGCTCAGGTAGATGTGTCAAGTCCCCACCATAAACTGAAAGTGGGTCATGAGGGAGAATAGTCAGAGATGGCCCCTATGTTTTATAAGGGAGAACCAGGTTTGAGGGAGAAAGATAATGAATATATTGGGATGAAAGAGATGTTCAGCAGATGCTTACACAGGCAAATTCTGGGTATTTGTCATCAGCTAATGTCAAAAGAAGCAGACTTTGAGCAGGAAAAAGCAAGACAGGAGGCTCTTTGTAGCCCAAAGAGGATGCAAAGAGTTTGGAAAAACTAAGCAAACCAAAGGAAATAATTCATTTTTTTTAATGACCACCTTAAGTACTTTAAGCTAAAATTGAGTAAAAGATTTATTTTATTCCTATTTAGTTTATTCCTATTAAGTTCACTTATTGATTCTGGTACATTATTCCAGTCTACTGAGTTTATTTTTTCACTAGCAGTCATTGCATAGAAACACTGCTCAGTTTTTCCAATTGTCTTTTGTATATTTAGCCTCAAAAAGTTATTTAAGACATAAAATTATTGAATAAAACAGAAAGCTAATCATTGTCCTGAGAAATGAAGCAATATTGTAAAAATTGTGTAGTGGACACTCTGGCACACCACCTGTGTCTGCATTCAGGATCAGCACTTATTTCCAGAGGTTGAGTGTTGACTACTCACAACTCATAGCTGAGTCCTTCCCTAAGAATGGCCTTGGCCTTGCCTGTTAGACCTCCCTCAGCTGTGTCTGTTGACTTGTTGAAGTAACCCCTTTCTTTCATTCTGGTCAATAGAAGAATCATCCTAGCTCTGAAGCCTCTGATGGGATCAACTGATGCCTCTGTTGCAACTACATCATAGTTGGACTTCTCTTCTGCAGCCTTCACTCTCTCATAGGTTTATTCTTACAGGCATTCTAAAACCACCTACAAACAAATCTCCATCGTAATGTCTATATCCCCAAGGAACTCTGCCTAAGATGAATTTCAAATCAAAATCTTAGTCGGTATTTTTTGACTTGACAGAACCATTTTAGACATCATTTGGAGTATCAGGATCCTTTATACATTTGGAAAAGAAGATTAATGAGGATGACTGTTTTTAAGTTATGTTATTAATTTAATCTGCATGGCACTGGTATAACAATAAAGAGGGAAATGAATAGAGGAGAATAGATATCTCAAACAGATTCTACTCCATACAAAAATTTATTATATTATAAAGGCCAGTGACGTCACAAAGCTATGATCAAGATTAATGACATAACAAATCAAAGAGGAAGGGAAAAATTACTCAGTAAATGGTGCTGGGACAAGAGGATCAGAAAAATAAATGAATTCTTTTATCATCCATTAAACTAAATCCAAGATGGATTAAAAATGTTCACCTTTACTAATAATCAAGGAAGCAAATTTAAACATCAATGAGATACTATCTTTTGCTTGGCATATTGGTAGGGAGTTTATTGATGAGGGCCTGGGGATAAAAGAGTACATTCATAATACTGGTGGAAATTTAAATTGTTATAGCTTTTGAAGGACAATCTGGTATTTACTGTAAATTTTTAAATTGTGCATCTTTGATTTAATTTACTAAACTTTTTCATTGAAGAATAGTATAAAATATTAAGATCAGCATATGTGTATATGATAAACTTCAGAGATCTTAAAGTTTGTACAAATTTATATGTTTTGCACATGTAAAAATAAATGTATACAATCATGTAACCACCACCCAAATCAAGATATGAGATGTTTTCAGAACTTCAGAAATTTACCTGGTATTCTTTCCTGAATAATTATTTCCCTTCCAAAAAATGACTGGGACAGAGCATGTCCTCTTATGGAGCTTATGGCTTACTGGCAAAGGTGAATATTAAGTAAAAATATACACAAATGAGTATTAATACTTGGTATCAATATTATGTGAAAAAAAAGTGTGAAAAGAGAAATACTATTTAGATTGCAGAAATTGATGGAAGACAAATCAGAAGAAGTGATATTTAACATGAAGAATGAGTAGGAGTTAGCCAGGCAAAGAGAGTAGGAAGGGAAGAGCATCCTAAGGAGGGAAAACAGTATGTGGCTTGAGTTGAAAAAGAGCTTCAGGGACCTGAAAAATAAAAACAGTGTTGCTAAGCAGAAAAGAGGCAATTCTGGAGACTGGAGAAACAGGCAGGAGCCAATCCCAGCAGGGCATTTTAAACTGTTTAAAGATGTATATTTTAACCTTATTGTAATAGAAAACCAATAGATGACTTTAAAGGAAAGTACATTTTTAAATGATAACTCTGGGCCACTCTGACCTTAATGGATTGTTGGCAAGATGGAGTGGAAGTTGGGAGATGACTTATAAGGCTATTACAAGAGAGGATGGTGACTTGGACCAGAAAGCAAAATAAAAAGAAATGGACAATTTAAAATGTATTTGGAAAGTTGCATCTACTGAGCTCAGCAGGCGATGAGAAGGATAAGGGCAAAGGATATCGTAAATTTATGTAAAAGAAAGGCTTTGAAGGATAAATGTCAGACTGCTGGCAGTTATCTCTGCTTTGGGCTTGGATGAGGAGGGAGAAAGGCTGCTATCGAAAGGTCTACAAGCAATAAATGCTGGAGAGGGTGTGGAGAAAAGGGAACCCTCTTACACTGTTGGTGGGAATGCAAACTAGTACAGCCACTATGGAGAACAGTGTGGAGATTCTTTAAAAATCTGGAAATAGAACTGCCTTATGACCCAGCAATCCCACTGCTGGGCATACACACCAAGAAAACCAGAATTGAAAGAGACACGTGTACCCCAGTGTTCATCGCAGCACTGTTTATAATAGCCAGGGCATGGAAGCAACCTAGATGTCCATCAGCAGATGAATGGATAAGAAAGCTGTGGTACGTATACACAATGGAGTATTACTCAGCCATTAAAAAGAATACATTTAAGTCAGTTCTAATGAGGTGGATGAAACTGGAGCCTATTATACAGAGTGAAGTAAGCCAGAAAGAAAAACACCAATACAGTATACTAACGCATATGTATGGAATTTAGAAAGATGGTAACGACAACCCTGTATGCGAGACAGCAAAAGAGACACAGATGTATAGAACAGTCTTTTGGACTCTGTGGGGGAGGGGGAGGATGATTTGGGAGAATGGCATTGAAACATGTATAATATCATATAAGAAATGAATCGCCAGTCCAGGTTCGATGCAGGATACAGGATGCTTGGGGCTGGTGCACTGGGATGACCCAGAGGGATGGTATGGGGAGGGAGGTGGGAGGGGGGTTCAGAATTGGGAACACGTGTACACCCGTGGCAGATTCATGTTGCTGTATGGCAAAACCAATACAATATTGTAAAGTAATTAGCCTCCAATTAAAATAAAAATATCAAAAAAATTAATTTTTTTTAAATTGAAGGATAATTGCTTTTACAGAATTTTGGTGTTTTCTGTCAAACCTCAACATGAATCAGCCATAGGGATACATATATCCCCTCCCTTTTGAAACTCCCTCCCATCTTCCACACATCCCACTCCTCTAGGTTGATACATGGCCCCTGTTTGAGTTTCCTGAGCCACACAACAAATTCCCATTGGCCATCTATTTTACATATGGTAATGTAAGTTTTCATGTTACTCTTTCCATACATTTCATCCTCTCCTCCGCCTCCCCATGTCCATAAGTCTATTTTCTATGTCTGTTTCTCCATTGCTGCCAGGTAAATAAATTCTTCAGTACCATTTTTCTAGATTCTGTATATATATATATATATATATATGTTAGAATATGGTATTTATCTTTCTCTTTCTGACTCACTTCACTCTGTGTAATAGGTTCTAGGTCCATCCATCTCATTAGAATGGACTCAAATGTGTTCCTTTTTATGGCTGAGTAATATTCCATTGTGTATATATACCACAACTTCTTTACCCATTCATCTGTTGATGGACATCTAGGTTGCTTCCACGTTCCAGCTATTGTAAATTGTGCTGCAATGAACTCTGGCAAACACGTGTCTCTTTCAGTTTTGGTTTCCTCAAGGTATATGCCTAGAAGTGGGATTGCTGGGTCATATGGTGGTTTTATTCCTAGTTTTTTAAGGAATCTCCATACCATCTTCCATAGTGGCGTATCAATTTACAATTCCAACAATGGTGCAAGTGTTCCCTTTTATCCGCATCCTTTCCAGCATTTATTGTTTGTAGACTTTTTGATGAGGGCCATTCTGACTGGTATGAGGTGAT
This sequence comes from Bison bison bison, assembly GCF_000754665.1. NCBI lineage: Eukaryota > Metazoa > Chordata > Mammalia > Artiodactyla > Bovidae > Bison > Bison bison. The sequence goes on along the minus strand of NW_011494952.1, from coordinate 4,712,197 downwards.
ATCTCATTGTATTTTTGATCTGCATTTCTCTAATAATGAGCGATGTTGAACATCTTTTTATTTGTTTGTTAGCCATCTATGTATGTATGTCTTTGGAGAAATGTCTGTTTGTGTTTTTTTCCCACTTTTAGATTGGATTGTTTATTTTTCTGGGATTGAGTTATATGAACTTCTTGTATATTTTGGAAATTAATCCTTTGTCATTTGTTTCAGTTGCTATTATTTTCTCTCATTCTGAGGGTTGTCTTTTCACGTTGGTTATAGTTTCCTTTGCTGTGCAAAAGCTTTTAAGTTTAATCAGGTCCCACCTGTTTACTTTTGTTTTTATTTCCATTACTCTAGGAGGTGGGTCATAGAGGATCTTGCTTTGATTTATACCATCAAGTGTTCTGCCTGTTTTCCTTTAAGAGTTTTATAGTTTCTTGTCTTACATTTAGGTCTTTAATCCATTTTGAGTTTATCTTTGTGTTTAGTGTTAGGAAGTGTTCTAATTTCATTCTTCTACATGTAGCTATCCAGTTTTTCCAGCACCATTTATTGAAGAGGCTGTCTCTGCCCATTGTATATTCTTGCATCTGTTGCCAAATATAAGGTAACTATATGTGCATGGGTTTATTTCTGGGCTTTCTATGTTGTACCATTGGTCTATATGTCTGTTTTTGTGCCAGGACCATACTGTCTTGATAACTGTAGCTTTGTAGTATAGTCTGAAGTCAAGAAGGTTGATTCCTCCAGCTCCATTCTTCTTTCTCAAGACTGTTTGGCTATTCAGGATCTTTTGTGTTTCCATATGAATCGTGAAAGTTTTTGTTCTAATTCTGTGAAAAATGCCATTGGTAATTTGATAGGGATTGCATTAAATCTGTAGATTGCATTTGGTAGCATAGTCATTTTCACAATATTGATTCTTCCTACCCAAGACCATGGAGTATCTCTCCATCTGTTTATGTCATCTTTGATATCTTTCATTAGTGTTTTATAATTTTCTGTGTACAGTTCTTTTGTCTCCTTAGATAAGTTTATTCCTAGATACTTAATTCTTTTTGTTGCAGTGGTGAATAGTATTGATACCTTAATTTCTCTTTTTGATTTTTCATTGTTAGCATATAGAAATGCAAGTGATTTCTGTGTATTGATTTTGTATCCTGAAACTTTGCTAAATTCACCAATTAGCTCTAGTAATTTTCTGATACTATCTTTAGGGTTTTCTATGTACAGTATCATGTCATTTACAAACAGTGAGAGCTTTACTTCTTTTCCAATCTGGATTCCTTTCATTTTTTTTTCTTCTCTGATTGTTGTAGCTAGGACTTCCACAACTATATTAAATAATAGTGGTGAAAGTGGACACCCTTGTCTTATTCCTAATCTTAGGGGGAATACTTTCAGTTTTTCACCATTGAGTATAAAGTTTGCCATAGGCTTATCATATTTGGTCTTTACTATGTTGAGGTAGGTTCCTTCTATGCCAATTTTTTAAGAGTTTTAATCATAAATAGGTGCTGAATTTTGTCAGAGGCTTTTTCTGCATCTATTGAGATGATCATATTGTTTTTATCTTTCAATTCATTAATATGGTATATCACATTGATTTCTGTATATTGAAGAATCCTTGCATCCCTGGAATAAACCCAACTTGATCATGGTGTATGAGCTTTTTGATGTGTTGCTGAATTCTGTTTGCTAAACTTTTGTTGAGGATTTTTGCATCTACGTTCATCAGTGATATTGGCCTGTAGTTTTCTTTTTTTGTCTTGTCTTTGTCTGGTTTTGTTATCAGGGTGATGGTGGCCTCGTAGAATGTGTTTGGAAGTGTTCCTTCCTCTGCAATTTTTGAAAGAGTTTTAGAAGTATAGGCATTAGCTCTTCTCTAAAAGTTTGATAGAATTCTCCTGTGAAGCCATCTGGTCCTGGGCTTTTGATTTTGGGGAGATTTTTTTTTTTTTTAAATCACAGCTTCCATTTCAGTGCTTGTAACTGGGTTGTTCATAATTTCTATTTCTTACTGGTTCAGTCTCAGAAGATTGGACTTTTCTAAGAATCTGTCAATTTCTTCCATGTTATCCATTATATTGCCATATAGTTGTTCACAATAGTCTCGTAATCCTTTGTATTTCTGCATTGTCTATTGTAACCTCTCCTTTTTCATTTCTAATTTTGTTGGTTTGATTCTTCTCTTTTTTTTCTTGATGAATTTGGCTAAATGTTTGTCAATTTTGCTTATCTTTTCAAATAACCAGGTTTTAGTTTTATTAATCTTTACTATTATTTCTTTCATTTCATTTTCACTTATTTCTGCTTGGATCTTTATGATTTCTTTCCTTCTTCTAATTTTGGGGGTTTTTCCTTCTTGTAAACTTAGTTTGTCTATTCAATGTTTTCCTTGTTTCTTGTGATAGGATTGTATTGCTATAAACTTCCCTTTTAGAACTGCTTTTGCTGCTTCCCATAGATTTTGAGTTGTGTTTTCATTGTCATTTGTTTCTCAAAATCTTTTGATTTCTTCAGTTACCTGTTGGTTATTTAGAAACATGTTGTTTAATCTCCATGTGTTTGTGCTTCTTATAGTATTTTTCTTGTAATTGATATCTAGTCTCAGAGCATTGTGGTCAGAGAAGATGCAATTTCAATTTTCTTAAATTTACTGAGGTTTGATTTGTAACCCAAGATGTGGTCTATCCTGGAGAATGTTCCATGTGCAGTTGAGAAGAAGGTGTATTCTTCTGCATTTGGATGGAATGTCCTGAAGATGTCAATGAGATCCATCTCATCTAATGTATCATTTAAGACTTGTGTTTCCTTACTAATTTTCTGTTTTAATGTCCATTGGTGTGAGTGGGGTGTTAAAGTTTACTACTATTATTGTATTACTGTCAATTTCTCCCTTTATGTCTATTAGTGTTTATCTTATGTATTGAGGTGCTCCTATGTTGGGTGCATGCTGCTGCTGCTGTTAAGTCGCTTCAGTTGTGTCCGACTCTGTGCGACCCTAGAGATAGCAGCCCACCAGGCTCCCCCGTCCCTGGGATTCTCCAGGCAAGAACACTGGAGTGGGTTGCCACTTCCTTCTCCAATGTATGAAAGTGAAAAGTGAAAGTCAAATTTCTCAGTGTCCGACCCTCAGCGACCCCATGGACTGCAGCCTTCCAGGCTCCTCCATCCATGGGATTTTCCAGGCAAGAGTACTGGAGTGGGGTGCCACTGCCTTCTCCGTGTTGGGTGCATAGATATTTACAATTGTTATGTCTTCCTCTTGGATTGATCCCTTGATCATTATGTAGTGTCCTTCCTTATCTCTTGTAACCTTTTTTATTTTAAGGTCTATTTTTTCTATTATAAGGATTGTTATTCTAGCTTTCCTTTGCTTTGCATTTGCATGGAATATATTTTTCCATCCTCTCACTTTCAGTCTATACTGTGTCTTAAGGTCTGAAGTGGGTTTCTTCAGACCTTATATAGACAGTATATATATGGGTCTTGTTTTTGTATCCATTCAGCCAGTCTGTGTCTTTTGGATAGAGCATTTAATCCATTTACATTTAAAGTAATTATTAATATATATGTTCCTATTGTCATTTTCTAATTGTTTGGGGTTGATTTTGTAGATCTTTTTTCTTCTCTTGTATTCCTTGATTATATAAGTCCATTTAACATTTGTTGTAAAGCTTGTTTGGTGGTACTGAGTTCTGTTAACTTTTGCTTGTCTGAAAAGCTTTTTATTCCTCCATCAATTTTGAATGAGATCCTTCCTGGGTACAGTAATCTTGGTATAGATTGTTCCCTTCCAGTACTTTAAATATATCCTGCCATTCCCTCCTGGCCTGTAGAGTTTCTGCTGAAAGATCATCTGTTAAGAGTATGGGGTTTCCCTTGTATGCTACTTGTTGCTTCTCCCTTGCTGCTTTTAATATTCTTTCTTTGTGTTTAGTCTTTGTTAGTTTGATTTATTTGTGTCTTGGCGTGTTTCTCCTTGGGTTTATCCTGTTATGGGACTCTTTGTGCCTCTTGGACTTGATTTGCTATTTCCTTTTCCATTTGGGGAAATTTTCAACTATAATCTCTTCAAAAAATTTCTCATACCCTTTCTTTTTCTCTTCTTCTGGGGTACCTATAATTTGAATGTTTGTGCTTTTGATATGGTCCTAGAGGTCTTTAAGACTGCCCTCAGCTGTTTTCATTCTTTTTACTTTATTCTGATCTTCAGAATTTATTTCCACCATTTTATCTTCCAGCTCACTGATTCATTCTTCTGCTTCAGATAGTCTGCTGCTGATTCCTTCTGGAGTATTTTTAATTTCAATAATTGTGTTGTTTGTCTCTGTATGCTTATTCTTTCATTCTTCTATGTCTTTGTTAATTGATTCTTGCATTTTCTCCATTTTGTTTTCAAGAATTTTGATCATCTTTACTGTCATTATTCTGAATTCTTTTTCAGGTAGTTTGCCTATTTCCTCTTCATTTATTTTTAATTTCTGTGTTTCTAGTTTGTTCCTTTCTTATGCAGTATTTTCATTTTTTAAAGTTATTGTGTTTGAGGTCTCCTTTTCCCAGGCTTCAAGGAAAGTTGAATTCTTTCCTTGAAGAAGGTTGGATTCTATCTTCCTTTTGGTTTCTGCCCTCCTAAGGTTGGTCCAGTGGTCGTGTGACCTTTGTATAGGGTGAGATTTGTGCTGAGTTTTTGTTTGTTTGTTTGTTTTTCCTCTGATGGGCAAGGCTCAGTTAGGTGGTAATCCTGTCCTCTGATGATTGGGTTTGTTTTTTTGTTTGTTTGTTGTTCAGATGAAGCATCCTGCACAGAGTGCTACTTGTGGTTGGGTGATTCTGGGTCTTGTATTCAAGTTGTTTCTTTTTTGTGAGTTCTCACTATTTGATACTCCCTATTGTTAGTTCTCTGGTCGTCTAGGGTCTTAGAATCAATGCTCCCACTCCAAAGGCTCAGGGTTTGATCTCTGGTCAGGAAAGAAGATTCCACAAGTGGAATTAAGGCATTAAGGGAGAGTAAAACACATATCCAAAAATGAGAAACCAAAGATGAACTCCAGACAAACGGCAGTTACAAAATCAAGCAAATAATAATTAAAATAATGGAATATCAGTTCAGTTCAGTTCAGTCACTCAGTTGTGTCCAACTCTTTGTGACCCCATGAACTGCAGCATGCCAGACTTCCCTGTCCATCACCAACTCCAGAAGCTTGCTCAAACTCATGTCCATCGAGTTGGTGATGCCATCAAACCATCTCATCCTCTGTCATCCCCTGTCCTCCCTCCTTCAATCTTTCCCAGTATCAGGGTCTTTTCAAATGAGTCAACGAATATGTTGAGAGGAAAGGAAAGAAAGAAAAGGAAGAATGAATAGATATGCAAACTTAAATAGAGGTAGATGAAGAAGATTTATATAAAGATTAAAGATTAGCTGCAAGGGGAATAGAACAGTAGAAAAGGCAAACAAAGGAATAAATTAAAAAAAAAAGTAGGTTTAAAAAATTAAAATTATAAAAAAGAGAAAAGAGAAAAAAAACAGAAGAAGAAAGAAAAAAGGGGAAAAAAAGGCAGAGGTTTATAACAACAATAGAAAGTGTGACTGAATATACACATATACATATACACTCATAAGCAAAATCGAAACAGTCCAACAAAAATAAAGTACAATAGATTGACCCAGCAAATGAAAGAAATCAAAATTTATGTTTACCAGTTAAGAACAAAACTAACTAAAGCACAAACTGGAAAACAAAACTAAAGCAAGGTGCCAATTGGGGAATAAAGCAATGAAAATAAAACTAATAAATATGTTGAGAGGAAAGGAGAGAAAGAAAAGAATGAAAGAATAGATATGCAAAGTTAAATAGAGGTAGATAAAAAAATATTTACATATGTTAAAGATTAACTGCAAGGGGACAAGAAGAGTAGAAAAAGCAAACAAAGGAATAAATGCAGAAGAAATAATAATAGGTTTAAAAAATTAAAATTAAAAAAAGAGAAAAGAAAAAAAAAAGAAAACAGGAAAACTCCACAGAGCTGCAAATGCCCAATGTAAAGGCAGAGGTTTATGACAACAATAAAACATGTGACTGAGGAAAAAGGGGGGAAAAAAAAGGCTCAAAATCTTAATTGAATTTCTTAGTGCCAATAAAATTGACAAATACAACAGAGGGGGCAAAAAAAGGAAAAAAAAAAAAAAAAAAAACAAAAACAGCATTACTGAACATAAATCTATCTACTTCTGGCTTCCTAAAGAAACTTAAAAACAAGTCAGGAAATAAGAATAGTAAATATTTTTCTTGAGTCACTGCTGTCAGAGTCATTTCCTGCGCTGGGAATCACAGTCCACCTTACCTCCCCAGGACGCTCTAGAACACTGTACTTATCTCTGGACCTGCTGTGGGGGCTGCTCAGATTCTAATCTGGTCCTACTCCTGTGTGGTTTTGCAGATTTTCATTTGGTATACTCCAAAATAAAATGGTAGTGGTGTTGCTGGTACTGGTGATGATAGTACTAGTATTATTTTAGAGTTATTTAAATGACCTTGCATTATTACCTGTGATTCATTACATTGTTTAATGGAAGTAAAAGAAACAATAAAGAAAATAGCCATTAACTTGACTTCATAAAATAATTTTTATTCTATAAATGAAGGAAAACATAATCTAAATTAAAATGCAAAAATACCCTGGAAGCAATGTTATAAGTACGAAAGTGAGTTGAGATAATTTTTACATAAAACATCAAATAAATTATTCAGGTTTGTATGAGGGTTTCCATACTGACCAGCAATTCACAATATAAAAATTAGAAATATTTTTCCTAGTTTTATTGTTATATAATTGACATGTAATGTGTTGATTTGATACATTTATATATTGAAAATGATTATTACCGTAAGATTAGGTAATACCTACAGCATGTCACATAAATACCATTTTTTTGTGTGTGATGAGGACATTTAAGATATATTCTCTTAGCAAGTATATTATACAATATTATTAACTATAGTCATTATGCTGTACATTAGATCCTCAGAACTCATTTATCTTATAATTGGACATTTATACCCTTTCACCAACATCTTCCCTTTCCCTCCAACCTCTAGCCCCTGGTAACTACCCTTTTAGTCTCTATTTCTATGAGCTTTGGTTTTTTAAAAATCCACATATATGTGATATCATTCAGTTTTTTTCTTTGAATTTTTCCACTTAGCATGATGCCCTCATGGTCTATTAATGTTGTGGCAAATGTTAGCATGTTCTTCCTCATGGTTGAATAAAATTCCTTTGTGTGTATATATATATGTGTGTGTGTGTGTGTGTTTATATGCATATATTTCACATGGGAAGATCCCCTGGAGAAGGAAATGGTAACCCATTTCAGTAGTCTTGCCTGGGAAGTTCCATGGACAGAGGAGCCTGGTGAACTATAGTCCATGGAACCACAAAAGAATTGGACACAACTTAGGGATTAAACAACAATGATAATAATATATATATATATATATATGTACAACTTCTTTATCAATTTGTCTAGACACTTAGGTCATTTTTGTATCTTGGCTATTGTGAATAATAGCCAAGTGTGCAACGAACACAGGGGTATAGATAATATTTTTGATATACTGTTCTAATTTCCTTTGGATATATACTCAGAATTTGGATTTCTGAATCATATGGTAGTTTTTTAAAAAATTTTGAGGAACTTCCATATTGTTTTTCTAGTAGCTGCACCAATGTATGTTCCTACAATTATACAAAAGGGTTTTCTTTTTCCCACATCTTACGCCATGGTTGTTATCTCCACTCTATTACAGCTGTGAAGAGATATTCCATTGTGGTTTTCATTTGAATTTCTCAGATAATTAGAGATGTTGAATATCTTCACATACCTATTTCATGAACCATTTCATGTACCATGGACCCTGATGGTTAGTGATACTGACCACATTTTCATGTATCTGCCATTTGTAGGTCTTCTATTCCGTTTCCTCTCTGCCCGTTTTTATTCATATTGTTTTTTGGGGGGAGGGTTGTTTGCTTTTTGTTTTGCTGTTTATTTGTATCAGTTCTGTGTGTATTTTGGATATTAACCAAATCAAGAGTGAGGAGTCAGCGGGGAGGTGGAGAAATCAGCAAGATGGGTCATTTCAAAGCATCCATGCTCTAAGTTAAATTGTTATGAATTGTTATGTATTGTTATATTATGGCAGTTAGGCGATATTGTATGTAGCTATTATAGTTTTCTTATTCTTTGACTTGAACTTTTACCTCAGGGACTCTAATGAAATGAGCACAAATATGTAGAGATTTTACGCATTCCATAGCCAGTATTCATAATACAGCATAGAGGCACTCTAACATACAGCAGTAGTAAATGGTATATCCATGATTATCATATGGTCATTTGAATTTATGTGGAGAAATGCTGAAGCTATAATTTTAAAAGAAACCATGTTTTATGTATGCTTGATACCTTACTCGTCTATGACCCTTGCCTTGTAACCTTAGTCCTGCCCGTATCAGCTATCAGATTTGACCTCAATGTAGCATTTCCACTTCAACCTTGAATAATCTTTGGCAGGCTCATTTACATCGCTGTCTACTTATCTTGTTTCTCAGATCTCCAGCCACTACATTTAGGATGGGTGGAAATCACTGTTTTAAGGAAACCTGTAATAAAATTGAGGTACATTTGAATGCTGTAGTCAAATCGACTTTATATATGTAATAAGGAACACATCCCAGAGGAAATAAACGATAAAGTTAGAACTGTAAGATAATCGTAAAATCTATGAAAAATAAAAAGAGAGATGCTATAATGGTCAATGAAGATAGAAGAGAAAAACAGTCTGCAAGAAGCTTAGCAAAAAATAGAACTGAAAATTTGTACTTGTCAGTATATGTAATACTCTGTCCTGTGTCTAACAGGCACTCAAAATCTGTCTGTCAGTGACAACATTTAAGTTAGTTTTGTGTTCAAAAGCAGAGCATTTGAAGGCCCTTACCTAGTAACTTACTTGTGGAGAAACTTACCTAGTATGGAACAGTTTACATTCAAATTGGGTATACTCTATTCCTAAAACACCTAGCCTTGAGAGCAGCAGACTGAAAAAACAGACTGAAATGTGACATGGGATTGGGAGAGAATAATACAAGACAGTCACTCTTCCACATCTTCAAATACTTCACTTTTTACATTAAAACTCTGTATCATTGTTTGACATTTTTTGTAATTGATATGTATTAATTTTATTAAAAATAAATACATAAAAACATATTACTACATCCTCCATGATCTTTATTATGTAGCATGTAAGAGGACCCCAGTGGCTCAGTGGTAAAGAATCTGCCTGCCAATGCAGAAGACTCAAGAGACTCGGGTTTCATCTCTGGGTTGGAAATATCCACTGGAATAGGAAATGGCGACCGGCTCCAGTAGCAGAGGATCCTGGCAAGCTACAGTCCATGAGGTCGCAAAGAGTCGGACACGACTGAGCACACAAGCACAAGAGGTATATATGTACCTAGTTTATCTATGTGTTAATCATATGCAAACCCAGGATGAGAAATAACTGCCTGAAGCAAATCCAAGAGAAGAATAATGCTGTTCGTGGTGGAGGTAGCAATTATAGCAGCAGTAATAGTAGTAGAAATAGTAGTAGTAGTTGAGCCTTACGTATGTGTGTTACAGCCCTTGTGAGTTCTAAATGACCTTCATTATCACCTTTGTTCAATGAAAGAGCAGTGTAAAATCATTCCCATTTAACTAAAGGGAAAAATGGGGCTCAGTATTTTTGCCTAACAAATGGTATACAGCTAACAAATGATAGAACTAATATAAAATCCTGTCATTTGACTCCTAGACCTTTGTTAGTTTCACTGGTTTTCTAGGCGTTTTATACTCAACCATCCCAAATCAATATAGACAATAAGTTGGCACAAATATTTAGGCCAGTGGCATATTGCAATTTCAAGTGTTGTATTTCTCAGTATGAAAAATATAATCAAATAATTTTTCATTATTTAATCAATTTATCCTAATCATTGAGCCTAATAGCAGCGATGACTCACAGAATCTTCTGATTTTATTTACCTCATTGTCAATGACCTTTTTCACAGAGAAAGTAAAACTAGGCAGGTATAAAAATAAAGTGCAATGTGTCCTTGGGACACATTATAATTCTGAAGTAGTTCTGAGTAGGAAATGAAATGATTTACTGTAGTGGCTAAAATGAAAATTACTTGCAAGGTCATCTGGATTTCAGAAATTAATCTAAAGAATCCTAGGCTTAATATAAACTTTATGTGAGTTATCAACTTATAGTCTTTTGTGCTAACAAATGTCATCCCTAAACAATATTATTTAGTGACAACTAATAAACCTTACTGAAGTTTTGTTCCTAAGCAAGTGACCTCCTCCTAAAGAAACTGTAAATCTACACTTTACAGTTTCTGCTGAGACACACACATCCGGAATTAGGTTGATGACCATTTTAGAATTGTGAATTTTAGCATCCATGAAATCTGCCAGTTTGTTATGTTCCTCTTGCTGTGAATCACTTCTGAACTGTCATTTCCTCTTACTTTTCCCATCATTCCTAAAGATTTGCCAATAGTCTAATACTCACTGGGGTACTTAACACTCTGTTTTTTCTCTAGTGGCTACATCCTGTTTTCTGTGACATGGGAACTTGTCCACAACTCCATCATCATCACCACCACCAGCACCACCATCAGTCAAGAGACACTTACCCAGCACTTTCTTTGGAGCACAGTCTGGGTAAGACCTTCTTCTTTCCTTGTCCTGGGGTCCAGACCTCTTCTTTGAATGCTCAAATATCTTAATTTTCTTAAACTATTTCAATAGAAGTTATACATTTCTTTTCTGCATCAATGGACTATACTTTCCGATTAGATTTTTAGCTCATGAAGATACAGGAAAAGGTGAAACTAAGACTTACTAATGATTTTGAGATGTTAATGTTGTATACCGAGTATTTTACCAGGACTAAACTTTTACCCTGTGTGTTTAACTTGAGCAGAAAGATGAGAAAGTGAAGTATCAAGAGAGAATGCCATGAACAAGAATTCTTAAAGTCTGGAAACAACTTCCAGCATAAGGCCTTTCAGAAGGGAAAATTTGAGATGCAATAATATCGTCCTCTTTAATTCAGATATAAAGCTCTGTCTTGGATAGTTGACACCTGTGGGAAAGAACCTGCCTGCCAATGCAGGAGACATGGGTTCAATCCTTGGATCAGGAAGATCCCCTGGAGAAGGAAATGACAACCCACTCAAGTATTCTTGGCTGGGAAATTCTATGGTCAGAGGAGCCTGACAGGCTACAGTCCATCGGGTGGGACAGTCAGACACAGCTGAGCACATACGCATGCCTGGTTTGGATAGAATATATTTTTTTTAAGTCTAGCATTTTGAGAGGGGATATACCAAGAACACTTCCAAATATTTTACATTCGATGTCTCTTATAAATGTCACAATAACTTTAAAGATAGATACTGTTATGCATATTTTATAGGTTAGACACAAAGGCTTAAAGAATTTAAATAACTTAGGCAAATCAAATTGCTATTAAGAAACAAGAGCCAAGACTTAGTCACAGACCTTTCTCTAAAGAGAATCCAAATCTTTAGTCAAGTGTGGAAAAAGGTACCAGAGGCTTCTACTAGATTCAATAAAATTTTTTTGATGGGACATATTGCCTAAATCATATTTGAGTTATTTCATTCAGTAAACAGATCTTCACCACCTGTCTTGTACTGGACACTGCGTAGGTATTGGGTTAAAATTCCAGCACTCGGGGTACACAGAAAAAATAAGCAGGAAGAAAATTATATAAAGTCAAGCCTAAGGAGTTTCCCTGGTGGCTCAGTGGTAAAGAACCCACCTACAATGCAGGAGACACAGGTTTGATCCCTAGGTTGGGAAGATCCCCTGGAGAAGAAAATGGCAGCCCACTCCAGTGTTCTTTCCTGGGAAATCCCATGGACAGAGGAGCCTGGTGGGCTACAATCCATAGGGTTGTGGAGAGTCAGACATAACTTAGTGACTGAGCATGCATGCCATACTACTCCTACTACTAACTGTAAGGCAGTAAAAATCACAAAAGATGTCATGAAAATAAGGAAAAAACTGACTATACATAAAAACATTGGAAATGACGCGGGGCTTGGAGCAGATTGCAGGTTAACCTATCAGTCAGAAACGCAGTGCCATTTGACAGTCACATAGAAACATAACATGCAATAACTGCAAATAATCTTCTAGCTATATTTAGTTTTGGCTGAGTTTTCATGAGGAGAAGTCATTCCACTGTGACCACATTCTAAGCAAGATGTGGGAAACTTGGAGAGGGTCCAGGAGGTCACTAATGAAAATAATTAAAATTTAAGAAGAAAAGAAATCCTTGAAGAAATACGGAAGGATGAGGGGTTATTTGGTCTGAAGAGAGCGAAGATGTGAGCAAGGTGAGCCTTAGTAACTATTTCAAAATACGAAAAAGAATTTTTTCCGACGATGGGAAACAGCTGTTCCCCTTGTACACTGAAGACAGAGCAAAGGAAATGTGTGATCCTCAGAGGATAATACCATAAAAGTGATAAAGAGGTCATGTTTTATCCTGTTTAAGAAGAGTCATCTTAATTCTCCCTCTTGGGACTTGTAAGTAGGCAAAAACAACTTGAAGATGGTCAGAGGACAAAAATTTCTCTTGGCAAACTTTGCCTGAGACACACAAAGCCAGGGAGTATCCGTCTACCAACCAAAGACATAAACAAATCCATAAGCAGCGTGGATGTTGCACATTCATGGGGTTTCCAGGAAGAACATACAGCATAGGCCAAAGGTCTGAAACTCTTTTGGTTTGGCCACACATTTTATAAATAAAATTACTAAAATTAAATTGGGGGATTGGGATTGACATATATACATGATTGATCCTGTGTATGAAACAGATAACTAATGAGAACCTCCTGTGTAGCACAGGGATCTCTATTCAGTACTCTATGGTGACCTAAAGGGGAAGGAAATCCAAAGAAGAAAGGATATATGTGTACCTACAGCTAATTCACTTTGCTGTACAGTAGAAATTAACATAACACTGTAAAGCAACTATGCTCCAATAAAAAATTTTTAATAGTTTATTTTAGATAATAATAGAAATTCTTATGTCTCTGATTTTTAAAAAATCAGAATACCTGGCAAATCTGGACCCATTCTTACTGGACTGGAGGTGTGGAGTGCAACCCATATTCAATGGTACATGGGCCTGCATTCTGAGAATTTCCTACCTGGCCTAGTTCACTCTTTCTTGCTGCCTACTTTGTCCCTTTAGACATTTGAGTCTGAAACTATGGGCTTAAATTAAAAACATCAATGAAAGAGAGACTGTTCAATCGCTTGGCCAAATCTACCACACTGACAGAGTTTTTCCCCACCCCAACCCTCTTACTGTCATATTATTTTAGAGCTGTGTAACCAAGATTGTACCTGTATAGGGTCCCGAGCAAAAGTGCAGAAAGAAGAGGTACAAAAAGGAGATAATCCTCCAGAGTCTTCCGAAAGTATTCTCTGGAGCCAGGCTTCTCTAGGATTGGGACAGTGTGGTAGGAACCATTTCAAGACACTAAGAACTTCAGTGACTGGGTCTTCTTGGAGCATCATGTTTTTTTTTTTTCAATGAGGAGTAATTTGAAATACAATTTCTGTATTAAAATATAGTTTATAGTTTGTAAAATTCAAGAACCTTTACATGATAAAGCATGGAATTTCAGACATTTGTCACTAGGACCAGGAACCAGGGTTCTCATACTCCTGCTATTGATGGGTATTTTGTTGGCAGAGTCTGAGGGGCATTACCAGATTTCTTGGAAGACAAGCTTTGACAAACCTAGACAGAGTATTGAAAAGCAGAGACATCACTTTGCTAACAAAGGTCTGTATAATCAAAGCTATGATTTTTCCAGGGGTCATGTATGGATGTGAGAGTTGGACCATATAGAAGGCTGAGTGCTGAAGAATAGATGCTTTCAAATTGTGGTGTTGGAGAAGACTCTTGAAAATTCCCTGGACTGCAAAGAGATCAAACCAGACAATCCTAAAGGAAATCAACCCTGAATATGTATTGGAAGGACTGAAACTGAAGCTGCAATACTTTGGCCACCAGATGTGAAGAGCTGACTCATTAGAAAAGACCCTGATGCTGGGAAAGATTGAAGGAAGGAGGAGAAGGGGGCGACAGAGGATGAGATGGTTGGATGCCATCACTGACTCAGTGGACATGAGTTTGAGCAAACTCTGGGGGATAATGAAGGACAGGAAAGCCTGGCATGCTGCAGTCCATGGGGTTACTAAAAGTCAGAAACTACTGAGTGAACAACAACTAGACTTCTGCTAGCTCCAAATCACTGCAGTTTCTATCCCCTGTACCTTAGTCTTTCCTGAATCTCTTCTCAGAAGTTTTATAAGCATAAGAGTATTTGTTCAAAGCACAATTCTAAGATTGTCCACCAAAATTAAGTAACTGTTCAGTTGAAATATTATTTTTAAAATCATCTCCTTAGCAATATTTCAGCATACTGTCCTGGTTAATGACACATCTCTGGAGTCAGATTGTCTGGATTGTCTACCATGCAAGAGCTGTGTGACCTTGAACAAGTAGCTTAACCTCTGTGTTCTTCAATTTCATTGGCCCATCATACGATCATTAGAAGATTTAAATGGGTCAACATTTGTGAAACATCAAGAGAAATACTTGGATATAATAAGTGGAAAGACCTTGTTGTGCAGAGCCCTAAAGTTTTGTTTTTCTAAAGCTTTATTTTCAGAGGAGGAATATGCCTATTTATATAAGGAGTTTCATAATCTCATCTTGGGGTGAATAGCCATGGGTAGAAGGTATATATCAGTCAACTTTCTAGTGATTCAACCTTTAGTAACATTAGAAAAGAAGGCAAAGTGCCAGAGAGAAACTTCTAACTCCAGAGCTACTTAAGGGTATTTTGACATCCCAAAAAGCAATAGAAAAAGTAGGACAAACGGAAGCCCTGCCAAATAGCATTTATTTCAGAAAAGTGAGAGACTTGATCTCTAAATTTTATTTCAAAGAATCACATATTAAACAAAGGCACAAACATTAATGCAACGTTCTATTCAGTGGCTTTCAAATAAGACCAACTATATGTATTGCTACGTAAGGGTGTTTGGGGGAGGTTGTTTTATTTTTTGTCTGAAAGATTCTAGAAACAGATTCTATTCCAAACACCATATCTAGGCTTCTGTCCAACTAGATGATACAGAAGCTTATTCTAAAATAAGGACTCATTTTTTCTCTATTATAATATATTCATAATTAACTGGCAGTAAAAACCTGGCAATCTCAAGTTTTTCTAATAAACCTTGCCCAGTAATTCTCAAACCTTTCAATCTCAGAACCAATTGACACTCCTAAAAACTATTAAGAACTTGTGTTTATGTGGATTATATCAATAAATATGTACAGAATTGGAACATTTGAAATGGAAAACTTTTGTAAGTTCTATTTTAATGCTATTAAAATAACATTAAATCAAATGCATGCTAAAATACGTGACATGCTTTTATGAAAAAAAAATATTTTCCAAAGCCATAAAGAAAATCATTAGTGACAAGAGTGACTTTGTTTCACATTTTTACAAATACCTCTAATGTCTGACTTCAGAGAATATGGCTGAGTTTTCATGTCACCTACTACATTCAATCTGCTACAATATATGTTTGGTTAAAGTACAAGAAAACAATCTGGCCTTCACAGATAATACTATATATTTTGAAATGTGAAGAATATTTTAATAGCTTTTTTATAACATTTCTGCATATTCTTCTTTGATACTACACTCAGACCTAACAAGTGGTAGTTTATTACAGGTTTATTGCAATATAGGATCTGAAACCGTATCAGTGATATATTTATACATGTTATGGATAAATCTATAAGTCTTCTTGCACTTTCATTGAGTTTTTTACCCATCCATAGTTTTGTTACATTATGCACTGGCCATCTGGAAAATTTGACTTGCTGAATTATGTAAACCATCCAAATGATGACACAGCGATGTCAAAAATTCCATTTATTAATATACCTTCAATCTTACCAGAAAAGCCTTTAAAATTGAGATGCTATGAAGCTCATAGTGACCAAGAAACATTTCCAAAAGTTCTAATTTTTGCTTGAGAGCTCAAATTTTATCATTAAAAAAATGAAAGCTATCATTTGTTTTCTTGAAGGAGTAGACTCACTCATTCACTTTCAAGATGTACAAATACCCACCTGGAATAACTGTAGCTTGTCTGCTAGTCACTCTTTCAAGTAAGAAGTGTTTTCAATGAAAAAAAATGTGGTTACTTCAGCTTGTAACTCAAACAATCATACAAGTGCTTTTCCTCCTGACACCATTGCATTTGGGATGTAGCAGACTTATTTTATATGTAATTCCCATTTTGTCACAAAAATATTAAAAAGACTGAATAAAATCCAGGGTCTTCATAAAATTAATAGCTTTTACTGCTTCACCAAAGTCATTCTTAAGTGAAAGTGGCATTTTTTTTTTCATGAGGACACCGTCATGATAAATACTGTGACCACTGTACAATTTGATGCCCCTTCCTTGATTCATGCCAAGGTGCCATCTGTTTGATTAATCATTACTCTTGTACAATTACTACATGTACTAACAAGAAAAAGTCAAGTAACGTC
This sequence comes from Bison bison bison, assembly GCF_000754665.1. Lineage (NCBI taxonomy): Eukaryota > Metazoa > Chordata > Mammalia > Artiodactyla > Bovidae > Bison > Bison bison. Next base: position 4,695,458 of record NW_011494952.1, on the reverse strand, counting down.
TCAGGATTATCATTAAAACAATTTGACCTCATGGACCTCTTAAAAAGGTCCCAGGTCAAACTGCAGACCATAGTTGGAAAACTTGCTAAACTTCCACACAATTGCACTCATCTCACAAGCTAGCAACATAATGCTCAAAATTCTTCAAGCCAGGCTTCAATAGTACGTGAACCATGAACTCCCAGATGTCCAAGCTGGATATGAAAAGGCAGAGGAACCAGAGATCACATTGCCAACATCCGCTGGATCATAGAAAAAGCAAGGGGGTTCTAGAAAAATATCTACTTTTCCTTCATTGACTATGCCAAAGTCTTTGTGTGGATCACAACAAACTGTGGAAAATTCTTTAAGAGATGGGAATACCAGATCACCTGACCTGCCTCCTGAGAAATCTGTATGCAGGTCAAGAAGCAACAGTTAGAACTGGACATGGAACAACAGACTGGTTCCAAATCAGGAAAGGAGTACATCAAAGCTGTATATTGTCACCCTGCTTATTTAACTTACATGCAGAGTACATCATGAGAAAAGCCAGGCTGGATGAAGCACAAGCTGGAATCAAGACTGCTGGGAGAAATATCAATAACCTCATATATGCAGATGACACCACCCTTATGGCAGAAAGTGAAGAAGAACTAAGCCTCTTGATGAAAGTGAAAGAGGAGAGAGAAAAAGTTGGCTTAAAGCTCAACATTCAGAAAACTAAGATCATGGCAACCAGTCCCATCACTTCATGGGAAATAGATGGCGAAACAATGGAAACAATAGGAGACTATTTTGGGGAACTCCCAAATCACTGCAGATGGTGACTACAGCCATGAAATTAAAAGACGCTTGCTCCTTAGAAGAAAAGCTATGATCAACCTAGACAGCATATTAAAAAGCAGAGACATTACTTTACCAACAAAGGTCCATCTAGTAAAGGCTATGGTTTTTCCAGTATTCATGTATGGATGTGAGAGTTGAACTATAAAGAAAGCTGAGTGCTGAAGAATTGATGCTTTTGAACTGTGGTGTTGGAGAAGACTCTTGAGAGCTCCTTGGAGCGCAAGAAGATCCAATCTGTCCATCCTAAAGGAAATCAGTCCTGAATATTTTCATTGTAGGGACTGATGCTGAAGCTGAAACTCCAATACTTTGGCCACCTGATGCAAAGAACCGACTCATTGGAAAAGAACCTGACGCTGGGAAAGATTGAAGGCAGGAGGAGAAGGGGACGACCAAGGATGAGATGGTTGGCTGGCATCACCAACGCGATGGACATGAGTTTGAGTAGGTCCCGGAAATTGGTGATGGACAGGGAAGCCTGGTGTGCTACAGTCCATGGGATGGCAAAGAGTTGAACATGACTGAGCAGCTGAACTGAACTGAACTGAAATTTCCTTAAGGAAATTCTCTCTTCTTTGAAATTCTACGGTACCTATGGCCTTTAAAATTTGTGTGACTTTCCCTTTTCCCATGTCTTTTGTCATCACCTTAATTACCTCGTGCACTTTTATTATCATGGTTATCTTTCCACATGCTTACCTTGACTCCCTTAACAGGTAGTGTAGTGCTTTGCTACTTAAAGTAGTCCATGAAGCAGCAGCACCAGGAGTTTATTAATATGTTATTGACCAGGGGAATTTTGCAGAAACTAACACCTGTGGCCAGCAATTTGTTATGTAAGTGAATATTGAACCATCTCTGGTCCAAAATGTTTGGGTAACAAAAAGCATACCACTATGTCTCAGGTCAAATTGCAGAATTTCAGAACTTACCCTCACATTACTGAATCAGAGTCTACATTTTAACAAGATCCTCAGGTGATTGGCAAGCACTGATGCAATGGAGATCTGATACATTTACCTATAACTCTTTATTTCAGAAAATCTATCATTTTCCCATTTCAAAAAATACCCCAAGTCCAACACATGAAGATGGCTCCACTTTTCCTACCACAGAGATGGATGTATAACTCAGGTAAGCTGTTGAGGACCCTATCCTTGTGAACAGAGCGGTCCATGGATAGGCATGGGAAAGCCAGATCTGTTTTCAGACTCATAAGGATGCTGGGAGACAAGACATGCTCCTTTTTCTGGGATTATCCTAGTAAAGCCCATTTCTTGTAGAGTTGCTGCTGGCCACGTTTGGTGCAATATGAAGGAAAACTCTATGAAATGATTTCAGAAAGAGAATGTCAGAAGTAAGAGAGGGAGATAGACCCTTAATGATATCATTTGAGCTCCTGCATCCAGCTTGGTCTGAAACCATACATTCCCATTATCAATAGATTCTCCTTTGGCCAAAATGAGTTTGAGTTTGTTTTCTGCTCTTTGCAACCAAAAGAGTTCTGATAAAAGGAGGAAAATGTAAGAAAAATGTATAATTTGTGTTTTTGCAACCTCAAAATATTAACAAGTTCAAGGTAACAATATTACCTTGAACATGATGGTCACTGTTGTTTCACTATCTTAGTTTCCGTTTAATTGAATCTCCTCATTTTATACCTTTCTAAAATGTACATTAGATTAGGTCACACCTGGATCAAGTGCTGCAATTGTTCCTTACCATGGTGAGAAGTTTCTTTTTAAATTTTCTCACAATGCAGTACTAGCCACCCTTACAGCTTCTCTGTTCATTCTTCTCCACTCAAGCCCTATATCCCATTTGCAGGTTCTTGAAGGAACCCTAGCTTTTCTTGCCACAAAGACTTTGGACCTGCTTTTCCTGCGAAACCCTGGATATCTACTTGGTGATCTCTTACTTGTTCTTGAAAGGCCTTTTCAAGGATCAACTATTCAAGAAGTCTTTCCTAATGCCCACTCATTTCCTTCTCAGAGATTGTGCTTTCTCTGTGTTCTTTATCAAGCCTTTACAAACTGTATTAAAATTGCTCGTATATTTGTCAGTTTAGCCTGCAAGATTGTGAACCTCTCGAATGCAGAATTTTCAAGTTTTATCCTTTAATTTCCAGGTTTAGTAGAAAACCTGATGCTTAATAAGCCCCCTTTAAATGTTCATTAAAATCAAAGAATAACTAGAAATAACAGAAGGTCTTTCAATCATTACCCTTGGATGCTGTTGTTTACTTGCTCTGTGACCTGGGTTAAACCACTCACACAACTGAGATCCTGTATTTCTTCACCTGTAAAGCTGGGATAATAGTTTTCTCCTTGCCTAGTATGATAATTCTATGAAATAATAGGCAGAAAAATGTCCTATACCCAAAGGTGTCCATGCCTTGATCCCTGGAGTCTGCAAATATGTTATGTTTTTCTCAAATATTTCTTTCTTTATTTGGCTACACCAGTCATAGTTGCAGCATGTAAACTCAGTTGCAGCATGTGGGATCTAGTTCCCTGACCAGGGATTGAACCTGGGCCCCCTGCACTGGGAGGACAGAATCTTAGTCACTGGACCATCGGGGAAGCCCCGTGAATATGTTCTGTTCAGTTCAGTTGCTCAGTCGTGTCCAACTCTTTGTGACCCCATGAACTACAGCACACCAGGCCTCCCTGTCCATCACCAATTCCTGGAGTCTACCCAAACCCACGTCCATCGAGTCGGTGATGCCATCCAACCATCTCATCCTCTGTCGTCCCTTTCTCCTGCCTTCAATCTTTCCCAGCATCAGGGTCTTTTCAAATGAGTCAGCTCTTCACATGAGGTGGCCAAAGTACTGGAGTTTCAGCTTCAACATCAGTCCTTCCAATGAACACCAAGGACCGATCTCTGTTAGGATGGACTGGTTGGATCTCCTTGCAGTCCAAGGGACTCTCAAGAGTCTTCTCCAACACCACAATTCAAAAGCATCAATTCTTCAGCACTCAGCTTTCTTCACAGTCCAACTCTCACATCCATACATGACCACTGGAAAAACCATAGGCTTGACTAGACGGACCTTTGTTGGCAATGTAATGTCTCTGCTTTTTAATATGCTGTCTAGGTTGGTCATAACATGTACAAAAAGATTTTTGAGATATAATTTTGATTACAGACCTTGATATGGTGAAATTCTGATTATCCAGCCATGCCCAGTCTAATCACATGAGCCCTTAAAAGAGGAGAGTTTTCTCAGGTGGGAGGCAGATGAGTGATGAGGCAGAAGGGGAAATCAGAAACATTTAAAGCTTGAAAAGACTTTATCTACCATTTCTGGCTTTGCAGATGGAGAAAGGAAGCCATCAGTGAAGGAATGTGGGTATCAGTGAAACTAGAGAACCATCCCCAATCAACAGCTTCAGGGAAGCATGTACTACAGTCCTACAACCACATGGAACTGAATTCTGCCAGTAACATGAATAAGCTTGGAAGTGAATACATCACCAGAGTCTCAAGAGAGGACCACAGGTATCTTAATTTCAGTCTTGTGAAACTTGATGCAGAGAACCAGCTAATCCAACCTTTGCCTATATATATTTAACATTTATTGATTTGGCTGCATCATCTTAGTCGTAGCACATGGGATCTTTGATCTTCATTGTGGCATGCAAGATCATTTTGTTACAGCATGCCAACTCTTTGATGCAGCTTTGGGATCTCTGACCAGGGATTGAACCCAGGATCCCTGCATTAGGAGTACAGAGTCTTAGCTCCCTGGAAACACCAGGCAAGTCTCCAACCTGTGCCTATATTTTTGACCTAGAGAACTGTGAAATAATAAGTAGTTGTTTTAAGCTGCTAAATTTATGGTCATTTGTAAGATTCTAATAGGTATGTAACATAGAATTTTATAAACGAAATGTCAAACAAGTATGTGCTCTTATAAACTGATACTGCAATCTCTTAGAAATTTTGGATTAAAGAATATGCTGACCTAATGCTGTATCTTACAAGGAAGATAAGGGTGAGAGAAGAAAGGAAGTGATGTTAAAGTCATGAATTTAGTTTGCTCTTCAAATGTTTAACTTTGAGGTTGCCTTTTTCCAAATCCCTGGAGATTTGGCCTTTCTGCATACAGAGAGGTTTTATTAAAGCTCAAGTCCCTTGTAAAAGCTTTTAATAGCTTTCTTAAAAAAAAATCATTCTTAACTCTCTCTTCTGTGCTATTCCCCTAAATGTAAGAAAGCACAAAGATCTAAAGAAACACAGGAACAAAATTAAATCAGGGGCCCTCCTAGGTCCTCCATTATTCAAAGCACTTAGTGAACTATAAATGATTTAAGAGTGATACAATAAGACATCCCAGAGTAAATAATTTTCATTTTCCTGATTGGTATACAGGAGAAAAAAAGATTCCATATTCCCATTAGCAAAGATTTTGAGTCATCTTTTGCCACAAATAAGAGAATATCTTTCTTGCTGTCTAATCTACTTTAAAAAAAAAATATATGTGAAGGCAAATCAAGAGAAAAGGGAAGAAGATTACAACTTTATTACTGTTTTTATTGGATAGCTATGATATGCCAGCAGGCTGCTGGGCACTGCACAGAATATAGAAATGAGCCCCTGAGTACTTGATATGTGATGTAAATGAAGCCAGTCAGAATGCAATATTACTACAAGGTTCAAACTAAAGCTTTGGTGTTTGTTACAACTGCACTTGGTACTTAGAGCAGTTGAGACAACATGCTTTACACATATTAATTAATGACACTGGGCTTAAATTTAATTCCTCCAGTGGATAGAATGTACATCCAAAACATGTAGAAATCAGCTACAAGCTGGCATTCAAATTCTGGATTGTAGGATCAGCCAATAATAGTCACTATAATAGCTGATACTTGTCACCTTCAAAACACCATTTTAGCATTTATTAATCAACGATCACACTACCATGCAGGAAAGATAAATACTATTCTCCTTATTAATAGCCTAAGAGATTGTGGCTTCTAGTGGTATGGTTTTGCCCAGGACTCCCATAAAAGAACTAAACTGGAGCATCAGGAGTTATATTCCCTGCATTGACTGGAAGCGGACCATAAAGGTAATCAGGACCACTTTACGAGGGGAGCTTCAAAGGGGTGAAACTTACAGAGGGCTTTTGTTACTAGAGAAGTGTCCTCAGGTACATCTAGAAAAGAGGGAAAAGGGCAATGGATGAGAAAGTTTTGGGATGCTCCCAGGGAGAGTCTCCTGCTCAGAGAGCTTTCTTAGACTGCAGTGCACATTTTCTCAGTTTCTCCAGCACACTCAGTCCTGGAATGTCTACTCCAGGCTGAAAAGGGGGTTAAAAATACTTCCAGCCCAAAGGCCTCATAAAGCCCACAGATGTATCTGTCTGGCCTACATAGTGGTTGATACTTTTTTTTTTTAATTAAAAAAATTTTTTTTCGATGTGGTGGTGGTGGTTTAGTCACTAAGTCATGTCTGACTCTTGCAATCCCATGGAATGTAGCCTGCCAGGCTCCTATGTTCATGGGATTCTCCAGGCAAGAATACTAGGTTGGGTCGCCATTTCCTTCTCCAGAGAATCTTCCCAACCATTCTAAAGATTTTACGACTGTTAAAATATCGCTTCTGTTTTATGGTTTTGGTTTTATGGCTGTGAAGCACGTGGGATTAGCTCCACAACCAGGGATGGAAACTGCACAGCGTGCATTGAAAGGTGAAGTCATTTTTTTTTTTAGCATGAACATCCAGTGGTCTTTTTATTTATTTATGGTTGCACTGAGTCTTCATGCTTTTGCTTGGGCTTTCTCTAGTTACAGAGAGTGGGGGCTACTATTCGTTGCAGTACGTGAGGTTCTCATCGCAACTGCTTCTCTTGTTGCCGAGCACAGGCTCTAGGCACATGGGCTTCAGTAGTGGCAGCCCGTGGGATCAGGAGTTGTGGTGCACGGGGTCAGTGGGATCAGTAGTCATGGCGCACGGGGTCAGTTGCTCTGTGCCATGTGGAGTCTTTCCAGATCAAGGATCAAACCCAGGTCCCCTGCATTGGTGAGTGGAGTCTTATCCACTGTGGGGAAGGAGAAGTTCTTAACCACTGGATTGCCAGGGAAATCCCAATAGTGTTTTATTTTTAATTGAACATAGTTAGGGTGCAGGCGTACTCGCACTCTTTCCATTGGGTAGGAGACGATGCATTTGACACCACTGGTAACCAACACATGTAGAGCACACTGGATAGAAGATGCCTTCTTACACCCAGAACCACCACCAGCTCAGGGGAGGTGACGGTTCCATCCTGGGAAAGGATACTGAGTGAGGATGCTAGAGCATCTCCAATTTGCTGCCTTCCTTGCAACTCTTTCTGCTCTATGTCCCACTGCTCATTTGTTTCCTTTTCAGCCTGGAGCTTTCTTTCCTTCCCTGTGTCTGGCCTTCTTACTCCCAGTTCTGAGCTTTCACACTGATTTTCCTTCTTCAAGGAATGGTCTTCTCACTTTATCTATTCAAATGTCATTCCCACATACTCCCCTGATTCGTTACCCTGCTTTCTATTTCTTCATAGCAATTATAATTCCTGAAATTACATTATATATTTGGTTTTCATTTTTAATTTTCTGAATCTCTCACTGTTTTATATACTGCTGAAAGAGATCAGAGCCTGACATATAACAAGCATGCAACAATATTTGGTAAACCAATGAATTAAGAAGTGGTGAACATATTTCCATGTGTGTGTATATATATATATGTATACACACATGGAAAAACATATTTCCATGTATATATATACACACACACACACACACATATGTGTGTATATATATCTTCACTATTATTTTCATAGTGGCATAATATTCCCCTATCTAAATTTATTAAACAATCATTGATTTTTGGAAATTGAGATTATTTTCTGCTTTTTTTTTTTTCTTTTAAACTGATATAACATGAAGATCATGTTGGGGACGGGTGAGTGTAACAAAGAGGAAGGGATCAGGGTGAAAAAGCAAGCCACCCTGTTTCTTGGCAGTCAGAGCCTGTCCTGCTCCCTATGACCCAGCTGATTTCTAGTGACTCTATCTCTTTTAACCCTGAGTTCCTGCAGGAGCCCTCCGAAATCCAAGGCCTGCCTTCTGCTACTTGGTTCCCGCATCTGGCCGTCTGGGTCCCAGTTGCTTCTTAAGGATGATGAGGAACTCAGGCATGAGGCATGTTCCTTTCCCACCCACATTGATCAAAGGGAGGGCACTAAGTCCGTGATTCCTTTTCCCTCTGGTCTCATCCTGTGTTTTATCCTTTTCGGGAGCTAATCATGGATAGAATAATCTAATTACACTAATTTAGGATGATGCATTAATGCAAGAGGTTTTGAACAGCCAAATAATTATCTGCTGAATTTGGAGCCTTCTGGAGAGATTACCAAGCATTGTGATTTTCAAAAAACAGTTCCGGGAGGGATAGGAGTAGTTAAGGGGCTGAGTGAGGGGGTTTGTGATTACTACCAAATGAGTCACCTTATCTGGAAAATGGGAGTGCTGAGTTCACAGAACAATCCGGTGCAGTGCTTCCCCAGCTCCTCACAGTATGTAGACTCAGCCATAAGAATATTTCAGGCCTGTCCTCAGTTCTGCCTGCTTCTTGACTGCGGTTCAGCAGGGGAGTAACTGACAGGAGGTTAGTGCTATGTCTATGCCTCACCGAGAATGGATTTTAATCTTACATTGCTAAGAGACCCTGCCATTCCACAGTGCATACTGAAGTACAGTCTCTGCTCCTTTTATAAAATGCAAGATTGCTGGGTCTGTTTCCTAGAGGCAGACAGTATTAATCTACATACCTGAAATGCTGTTTCAATATTCATCTTTGTAAAAGCATCTGTAGGTTTTGTCATAAACACATAGCGTTTAAGGAAACTAAATTAATTACATGTACTTTAATATTAAAGTACAAAATAACAAACCTTACCTAGTATGCATATTTTATCTGTCTTGCCAAGAGGAAAGACAGATGAAAGAAAAATGTGTACTTAAATATTCATTTAATAGTGTATGTAGATGGTGAGGGGCAAACATGCGTGGATGAAAAATGAATTCTATAATCAGATATTTTTGAAATAAATGAAATAGAAATCTTTGTGGCTAAAATACAAGTATAATCTCAGGAACCGCTGAAACAAATATCATTACTAATAAGATCTTTCTTGAGGCTCACAAAAAATATAATCAATTTTTCAGTTCATAAAATTTCAAAAAATTGAATTTACATTTTGCTAAACCAATTAACAAATTCTAATTTACACAGTGTTGGTGCTTCTAATTGGCAGCCGTGCATTTTTATGAGTCTTCTTGTTAATCTCTTATGGTAATCAAACTCACAGATTTAAAATTCATTGGTGTTCTTGATACATGCAACTAGTTAAAATTCTTAATTAAATTAGGGTGACTAAAAGAAAAGTCATTTTAAAAGTAAAATCATAAAGTGTTATGACTAATGCTGTACAAATTAGCATAAAGTAGGTTTGGGGAGGATCATTCTGAAGGCTTTGCAATTAGGAACACCTGCTATTAGTGCACTTGTTAAACTTTTATCAATTAATCATTACTCTCTCAAATAGCAAGAAAAATTGAATGTTGTGAATATGAAGAGAGTGATTAATTGCAAGTGGCACATTGCTGACTGGCTCCATTATTACCTGTGCTTCAAGGATTTTTAGAAATAGATGTCTACTATCAGTTATATGAATACATAAATTATACTAATGTGTTCAGTACTGGTTGGTTTTCTGTCTTCCTTATTCAGTAATAATTGTTTTCTTAAAGTTTTAAAGATGACTCGTAGAACATGGATTCTGTAATTAGATAATATTATGGCCTCATCAAAAACATTTAATGGTTGCATTACTTAATCTTATTCTCTAAAGATATACCATCCATATTTTTTATTAAAGCATGGGAAGAAATCATGCATTTTTTGCTATGGTGTAGAAATCAATCCCTATTTGAAGTACAATTTAGGATTAAGCAATATAGCACTGTGGCTTCAAAATGTTAATTAATTCTCAATTTGGCCTGCTGTTCTCAACCTAAGCATTTAGATTGAGAAGGGCGCTTTTGTTAAGACTCATTTTATTACAAGTTAAAATTGCAGGGGAAAAAATTGATCTAGAAATGTGCTTCTAAATCAATGCAGCAATAGCAGAATACCTAGAATATTTGCTAGAATGTACTTTTCATTACTCCAAGATTCACATAGGGATCTCTAATGGTCCCTGAAAATCCAGAGATTATCAGGAAATGTGATTGTAAGTACCATGAAATTGCCATAGCTACTTAGCTACTCATAGATAAAGCCATATAACTGTTAGATGCAAAGGGTCTCACATATAGGCAAGACTTCAGCTGTATATTTTTTTTTAACTTTTAAAACTAAGGTATAATTTATTTACACTACTGTGTTAGTTGCAAGTGAACATAATCTCCAGGTATATTTTGTATTTAAAAAAACAATAGGACATTGTTCTAAATTAACAAAAGGTGTGGAGAGTAGTTGGGAGATGAACTATAAACCAAACCTTTACAAATTCCAATTTCTCCAAAAAATAATATGTAACAAAGGAGAATGCTGTTCTTACCTTCTGGGAAAAAATATCCCTCACTGTATTGCCTTTCATAGAAGCTCTGGGATCATGTACCCCTTCTGCTTTTACCTGAGCTCTTGTACTGGCCTTTCAGGTCATGATTGGCCAGGACCACCTGAGCCATTAGAACGGAGCCCCTAATTCACCACAGAACCGCTCTGGTATGGAAAGACAGGCCTAGATCAGGGTTTCTCTATTGACATTTTGGACCAGATCGTTCTTTGTTGTGGGAGTGACTTCTATTTGAGGGATATTCAGCAGCATCTGTAGTTTCTGTAGTACCTGTGAAGTTGTGATATCCACAGATGTTTCCAGATACTGTCAGATATTCCCTGTGTGGCAAAATCACCCTCCATTGAGAACCACTAGTTCAAACATATTTAAAATTCTAGATATGTTTTGTGTGGTAGTGTTAGCTGGACTTCCCTGGTGTCTCAGACAGTAAAGAATCTGCCTGCAATGCAGGAGACCTGGGTTTGATCCCTGGGTCAAGAAGATCTGGAGAAGGGAAAAGCTACTTACTCATTGAGAACCACTGCTCTGCTGCTGCTGCTAAGTCACTTCAGTCGTGTCCGACTCTGTGTGACCCCATGGACGGCAGCCCACCAGGCCCCCCATCCCTAGGATTCTCCAGGCAAGAGTACTGGAGTGGGTTGCCATTTCCTTCTCCAATGCATGAAAGTGAAAAGTGAAAGTGAAGTCACTCAGTCGTGTCCGACCCTCAGCGACCCCATGACTGCAGCCTTCCAGGCTCCTCCGTCCATGGGATTTTCCAGGCAAGAGTACTGGAGTGGGGTGCCATTGCCTTCTCCAA
>NW_011494952.1:4683278-4684097 GCF_000754665.1 Bison bison bison | reverse complement strand
TATTATATCTCATGATAGTATATCTTCAGCCCCATTCTCCTTGAGAGCTCAGCAATTTACTTACTGCAGCTATATCATGGGTCTTGGCCCTGGAATGTTTCTCAGCCTAGGATATACTTCAGTCCTTAAATGACCTTGATTCTAGCAAGACTATGCTTAATAACACCCAACCAATTTTATTATATTTAAGATTCAGTTATAAATATAAACCCCTTAGAATCTTTATCTGATGCCACAGAATCATGGAACTAGGTAAAGCCCCAAGAATCAGCTTCATCTTATCCTTTGAGATATGAGATGAGGAGATGCAGGTTCAATGGGTTCAGAGAATTTCACAAGTCCTCTTGGTGAGTCACTAGCCAAGTCAGAATTAGAAGCTGATTACTCTCTCATTGTCTTATGGTATTAATCATTACAAAAGACAGGATTTAAATCTAACTCAAATTAGTCAGGCTTCCTTTGGCTCCGTGAAAATATTTCACTTGTAAGAGCATGCACATTTTTTAGCCTCTCATTTATTAACCCAATAAACTAATGAGCACATAATTTAGCTAGCCAATATGGAAAGTAGTGATGTCATGCAGCTGACATTGCTTTACCAGTCATTCACTTATGAAGTCCAAATGGAATGTCTCTTCAGTTTCTGCTTTTACATCTAATACATATCTTTGTTGTAGAGAAATGTAACTATCATTAAGTGAAAATGAACCAACTCTTTTCAAGCATTATATATATATATATACATTGAGAACCTCTGTTTTTATTTTGCTCTCACTTGATATTTTTGGAGACCACATCAATCATGCAACAAACTTTCCA
>NW_011494952.1:4653866-4683178 GCF_000754665.1 Bison bison bison | reverse complement strand
CCTAGGATTCTCCAGGCAAGAGTACTGGAGTGGGTTGCCATTTCCTTCTCCAATGCATGAAAGTGAAAAGTGAAAGTGAAGTCACTCAGTCGTGTCCGACCCTCAGCGACCCCATGACTGCAGCCTTCCAGGCTCCTCCGTCCATGGGATTTTCCAGGCAAGAGTACTGGAGTGGGGTGCCATTGCCTTCTCCAAATAGTTATTATCACATGTTGGTTGTTATTCTTTATATTATTATTTTGGGTTTTTATTGTTACAGTATCATTCTAAAATTATTGGATCCTGTGTATCTAGATGGAGAAGGCAATGGCACCCCACTCCAGTACTCTTGCCTGGAAAATCCCATGGATGGAGGAGCCTGGAAGGCTACAGTCCATGGGATCGCTGAGGGTCGGACATGACTGTGCGACTTCACTTTCACTTTTCACTTTCATGCACTGGAGAAGGAAATGGCAACCCACTCCAGTGTTCTTGCCTGGAGAATCCTGGGGATGCGGGAGCCTGGTGGGCTGCCGTCCATGGGGTCGCACAGAGTCGGACACGACTGAAGTGACTTAGCAGCAGTGTATCTAGATATCTTCTTGAGGGATCCTGTGTATCTATTCTTGAGATGTACTAGAGAAAGTATCAGCGTACATAAAAGATGGTAAGAACTTACATTTCTTTAGCATTTTAGAGGGTTTAAATCCTGAGTTTTTTTTTCCATCAAATAATATTTTTAGGATCAATATGCCCCATAATCCATTGAACATAGTGAAGATGATCAAAGAAAATAAAAGTCTTTGGGGGTATCCAAATAACTTAAAACTTGGTGAGGAAAAAATCTTCTATACATAAAAGCATTAAAGAAAAACAGATGCTGCTGTTCCATACATATTTACTGGATTGCAAGCTTGTTGAAAATGGTAGTAGTGTCCTAGACATCTCTTTAATTCCCCTACTGGTACTTTAGATATAGAAGCAGCTCCATAAATATTGGTAAGATGAAGGCAAGGAAGGAACATCAGAATAAAAAATGTATTTTCTTCCAAATTGTTCCTGACTTATTATGTGGCCTTGTTGAAGTCAGTTCTGTGAGTTGGCCCCTCAATAAATGGAGAAGATAATACTGCCTAACACTTGACATTTATATAGTCCCAAATAGTTTGCAAAGCATTTTCATTTACAGTATTATATCTCATGATAGTATATCTTCAGCCCCATTCTCCTTGAGAGCTCAGCAATTTACTTACTGCAGCTATATCATGGGTCTTGGCCCTGGAATGTTTCTCAGCCTAGGATATACTTCAGTCCTTAAATGACCTTGATTCTAGCAAGACTATGCTTAATAACACCCAACCAATTTTATTATATTTAAGATTCAGTTATAAATATAAACCCCTTAGAATCTTTATCTGATGCCACAGAATCATGGAACTAGGTAAAGCCCCAAGAATCAGCTTCATCTTATCCTTTGAGATATGAGATGAGGAGATGCAGGTTCAATGGGTTCAGAGAATTTCACAAGTCCTCTTGGTGAGTCACTAGCCAAGTCAGAATTAGAAGCTGATTACTCTCTCATTGTCTTATGGTATTAATCATTACAAAAGACAGGATTTAAATCTAACTCAAATTAGTCAGGCTTCCTTTGGCTCCGTGAAAATATTTCACTTGTAAGAGCATGCACATTTTTTAGCCTCTCATTTATTAACCCAATAAACTAATGAGCACATAATTTAGCTAGCCAATATGGAAAGTAGTGATGTCATGCAGCTGACATTGCTTTACCAGTCATTCACTTATGAAGTCCAAATGGAATGTCTCTTCAGTTTCTGCTTTTACATCTAATACATATATTTGTTGTAGAGAAATGTAACTATCATTAAGTGAAAATGAACCAACTCTTTTCAAGCATTTTATATATATATATACATTGAGGACCTCTGTTTTTATTTTGCTCTCACTTGATATTTTTGGAGACCACATCAATCATGCAACAAACTTTCCATGCTGCTTGTGTTATGTAGCTCATCATAGATTTAAACAGTGAGTCAGTTATTTTTTTTGGACACAGGAATGTCAGAGGTGGCTAATAAATGTTGGAAATGTGGGTGGCTGCCTGCTCAGACTTAAGGAACCACCAACGGTGATTATGTACTTGGTGAGGTGAGCCATCTTCTTACAATTTGAATGTAAGGTTCTTTATATAGAAAGGCTTTAATAGTAAATATGTAAAATGAGAGATAAGTCTATCAGTGGTAATTATATTCAAGTCTAGAATGAAGGAGCTTAGTGAGTTATGTAATCATTGGTGAACTGTGAAGCAGAAGTTGAACTTTGTTCTAGCACTTTCTGAAACTGGAAGTACTCTTCACAGTCAAGTTTGGATGAAAATAGGAAGATAATGACTAGCCATAATTTCTAAAGGATGAAGACCATCTTGTATCCATTTCTATATATATTAGCAGGCAGAGGCATTTAATACATTTTTGTGAACTGAACCAGTGCTATCTCTAGAATAGTAAGTCAGCTGGTAGTCCTTCCCTGAAATCTAAGGGTGACACAACTTCCAAGTAATCTTGTACTTACACCTACATGTGCAACTAGGCGTAACCATTTGGGTTACTTATGTGTATGCTGGTTTCCAAATGACCTGCAGTTTCTAGAAGCTAGGCTGGCTAATCTTGTGCCTTCTCACACCTTCCCACTGTTTTTTAAGCCAAGAAAAGTGACCTTTGTAAATAGAAAATCCCAAATCTTAAGCCCTGAATTGAAAGAAACTTGATAGTCTCAAAAATATCTTGACACCAGGGCCATTAGTTACAGGTACCTCAGCTGTACCAGTGGAGAAGGCGATGGCACCCCACTCCAGTACTCTTGCATGGAAAATCACATGGATGGAGGAGCCTGGTAGGCTGCAGTCCATGGGGTCGCTAAGAGTCGGAGACTACTGAGCGACTTCACTTTCACTTTTCACTTTCATGCATTGGAGGAGGAAATGGCAATCCACTCCAGTGTTCTTGCCTGGAGAATCCCAGGGACGGAGGAGCCTGGTGGGCTGCTGTCTATGGGGTCACACAGAGTCGGAAATGACTGAAGTGACTTAGCAGCAGCAGCAGCAGGTACCAGTAGTTATTAAGGAGAATTTGAAAAGACTGAAATCTTAGTAGAATTTTGTAAACGAGAGCAGTTGTGGAGGCCCTCTTAATTTGTCAGAGTCTGTAATAGACCACTCAAGAAAACACACATGATCAAAACTTAAGGAGCAGAGATCCATTTTGTCAGTCAACAGGCTTGCCTGTCTCTGGAAAAGGAGATAGCTTTGGCTGGTGTTTGCCAATCATTTTTCTATGCCCCTAAGGGAGAGTAAGTTAATGGCCCATGGAAGTTGCCTTCTCTGAACAGTGATTTTATTTTAATTAATTAATTAATTTTTTGGCTGTGCTGGTCTTCATTGCACACGCAGACTTTCTCTATTTGCAGTGCTGAGGCTTCTCTTTAGTTGTCCCATTGGCTTCTCGAGTTGCAGCACTTGGGCTTTCTCTACATGCCATGCACAGGCCCTAGAGGGCATGGGCTCAGAAGTTGCAGTGTGCAGCCTTCTCTAGTTGTGGCGTGCAGGCTTAGTTGCCCTGCGGCATGTGGGATCTTAGTTCCCTAACCAGGGATTGAACCTGCATTGGAAGGCAGATTCTTAACCACTGGACCACCAGGGAAGTCCCTGAAAGGTGATTTTAAACAGGATTTAATTCATAGCTGCACTGTGTAGTATCCTGGATTACATTTTCTTTTTATTTGTTTAGTTTAATAAACATTTGTCATTACTCTCCGCCAAATTCTCTACTTAAGAGTAAATCTCTGCTCAGTACATTCAAAAAAATAAAATAAAATAAAAGTGTTTCCTAAAATAAATAAATAAATAAACAGGATTTAATACCTCTATGCTGGTGTGCTGTGCTTAGTTGCTCAGTCATGTCCGACTCTTTGTGAACCCCTCAATGGACTGTAGCCTGCCTGGCTCCTCTGTCCATAGGGATTCTCCAGGCAAGAATACTGGAGTGGGTTGACATGACCTCCCCCAGGGGATCTTCCCAACCCAGGGATCGAACCCAGGTCTCCCGCATTGCAGGCGGATTCTTTACCAGCTGATCCACTAGGGAAGCCCAAGAATACTGGAGTGAGTAGTCTATCTCTTCTCCAGGGGAATCTTCCCAACCCAAAAATCGAACCAGGGTCTCCTGCACTGTAGGCAAATTCTTTACCAGCTGAACAACCTTAAGGAAACCCTTAATACCTCTACCCTAATAGTAATATTCATCTCGTCCAGAAACTTCCTGTCATGTCTCCTTGTAAGATTCCACCAATGCAGAGGCTTGCTTTTTCCTATGAAAGCCCTGTCATATGATTGGACCATACCTAGCTTCAAAGCCCTGAAGTTTCAAAAATGAAAACTCTTACTTAGAAATATGTCCCATAGACAAAATGAGATTGGTTTGCCAGGTCCAAGATAAGCTTTCCACCAGGAGCAGGGGGTCAGGGAATGCCCACTCATAGTACATCCAGCTGTTTCAATGCTTTATGTCTGGTAGGCTCACTTCCAGGTACTTCTTGAAAGGTAAAGTTTCTGTTAGGTAAGTCAGCATATTTTGGGTCCCAGAATTAAGGAATCCAGTGAATTAAACCTGATGGTTACTCACAAGTTCTGTACAAGAGATTTACACTTTAGAGCAACCATCTCTCTAGAATCATGGTATTTATTTACCTGTTGGGGAATGATATTTTTAGAGCATCGTCCATTCTTATTCCTGATTTAAAAGTGCTTTCTGGTAGCAGAGTAAGCCACTAGCAAAGTTGGGAGGAACAAGCTTAAACGGACCTCCTTTTGAGCTGCCTGTCTCATGTAACCGGAACATCTATTCAATGTGTTTTATCTGATATGGTAAGTGCAATTTGTAATAACATATAAATTCCCTTGTCAAGAAAAACACCACCTCCCTATGTGAGTTATTTTCCTTCTTGACTGCACATTAAAATCACCTGGACAGCTTTAAAAAATACTGATATCCAGGTCCCACTCAAACATTCTTATTTAATTGACCTGGGGCAGTGCAAACCCATTAGTATTATTTTTTTTCTAATTCCCCAAGTGATTCTAATGGGTGCCCAGAATTGAGAACTTCTGCCTAGATTTATAATCTCTCTTTGATAATCTTTTAAATTTATTTAGCTTTACAGTGTTCTACAAAGATAATCTTCCCTGGAGGACTAAAGAGTGAGATTGATGATGAATTCAGTAATTTTCCTACCTGACGCCATTGGGGAATGGATTGGTCATCACTTCCCACTGGGCCACTATTTTAGATATAGAAAAATTAACCTAAAAGGGATATTTATCATTAGATGTGTTCATGAACTGAACTTGGTTGTGCTAAATGGTGGATATAAATCTAGAGGAAATATTACACTTGCCTCCAGATCAAATATTCTCACTTATCATTTATCATCTGAAGACATACTTAAAAATTCTGCCTTAGTTACTCAGGGAAAAAGGTTTCTTCCTTCACTTTCTTGCAATAGATTAATGATGACTTAAACCTGGTCTGCCCTTGACCTTCTGGGGTCTAATTTGACAAGGAGGTTCGGGGATCCAAATGAATCCCTGTCCAAGTTCAAATGCAATGTGTGAAGTAAAAGAAAATAAAGGTTGGTTGTGATTTTTTAAATTTTTCAATCTTTCTTTTCTGAAAGGTGTAAAGAAGTCTGGCTGCAGAGGGACCTTGAGATTTGAGGAGGAACACGGCGGTGCATTCCCCATGTCTCCTTATTGCTGCTTACATATCCCAGACCAGGCAGTGCAGAGCCTGCAACAGGCAAAGAGAAAAAGAGCTTCTGGAAGACCTTTTTCACCCCAAGCCAAGGGACCAGAAGACATGTGACCTAACCTTAGAAATCTTCCAGGCAAAATCCGGAAGCCAAACACCAAGGGGGAAGCCATGCCTTGCATGCCTGCAGTGCTGCCGTGGAGTGGGAAGCACCGGAGCCTACAGGTGTTGGGTGGGGCCAGGTCTTGGCACTAATTAGCCAATATGGCAGTTGCCAGGAGTGTTCATACAGTTGAGTGTTCCTCAGTATGTCTGGCCCCAGTGTTTTTCTCCCCCAAATAAGCCACAGCCTCATCGCACTTCTCCAGCAGACTCTGCAAGACCAGCAGGTAGGTCTGGCCCAACCTCCTATCAGATGATAGCTCTTGCCGTGGGTCCTGGTATATGTGGGATTTTGTGTGCCCTGTTTAAGAGTAAAGTCTCTATTTCCCCCAGTCCTGTGGAACTCATGCCTTCAAAACAAATGCCCTGAGAGTTCATCTTCCCAGTGCCAGAGCCCTGGGCTTTAGCCTGATGTGGAGCTCAGGACCCTCACTCCTGTGGGTGAACCTCTGCAATATAATGATTCTGCAGTTTTGAGGTTTGCCCATCCCAGTGGTTTGTTTTATCACAAGTCCACCCCTTGTACCCATCTCACTGTGGTTCCTTCTTATGTCTTTAGTTGTGGGAGGTCTTTGGAATGATCCAGGAAACGTTCCACACTGGTAGGTTCCAGTTTTGTCTTTTTTTCAGCTGATGGTTGTTCTGCAGATAGTTGTAATTTTGATGTGCTCATGAGAGGAAGTGCACTCAGAGTCTTTTTACTCTTTCGTCTTCATCGCTCCCAACTATTAAATTTTTGAATAATTTGATAAAAGATTATTCAAAGTGGTAACAAGCTGTTGTTTTATTAACATTATTATGTTATTGTGTTTTCTTTGTGTCCATTTGTATTTTGTAAGATTTCTTCAATAAGCATGCACTGGTTTTATAATAAGACAAAAATGCCAGGTTTCCATTATGCAGTGGCCATTAGCAAGTTCTTATTTCTCCATGCATATTCTCCCACAAAACATACAAATTAAGGAGAAAAGCAAATTACAAATAAAAATAATATCACAGAGGACACGGAAAGAAGGAAGATATTCAAATTATTTTTATGAAATGAGTATGACATTGAAAATTAAACCTAGAAACTCAAACAGTTAAAGATAATTTATTCCTAAATGTCAATGTAAAATCCCAAGATAAAACAGCACATTAAAAAATAAAAATTCTGACAAAGTTGGGTTTATTATAGCAATACAGGAATGGTTCCACATTTTATTTTATTTATTTTTTTTTAGGATTTAAATTTTTTTTTCTTTTTTTTTTTAATTTTGTTTTTTTTTTAAACTTTACATAATTGTATTAGTTTTGCCAGTGACACATATATATATATTCTGACTTGTATTTGGCGTTCTGTTTGTCCCTCTTTGTTGTATGCAAAGATTTTGTTGTTGAATTTACCGAATCATAATTGGAAAGGCTCAATACCTAATACTCTGTAATGAACCATATGGGGAAAAAAATCTAAAAAAAGAGCATGCACATTCACAAGAAACAGAAGAGCAAATACAAGTCAAATATAATGATATTCACCAGCTTTTGTAAGGTTATTTTGTATAACAAAGTCTCGGATAGCGGCAGCAAAGGTTTATTTTTCATTTTCCTTACTGGACAACTCTAATTGCTTGTGGCTTTGCTCCACGTGGCCCCTCCAGACACCAGGCTGAGAGAGCAGTCCCTTTCTGACTCACTGGCACGCTCCTGTGACACTGCTTCTCAGGTAGCGCTAGTGGTAAGGAACCCACCTACCAATGCAGGAGATGTAAGAGATGCAGGTTTGATCCCTGGGTCAGGAAGATCCCCTGGAGGAAGGCGTGGCAATCCACTCCAGTATTATTTTTTATGATCTCTCTTTGACTATTTTATTTTTTAATTTAATTTTTAATTGGAGGATAATTGCTTTACAATATTGTGATGGTTTCTGCCATCCATGAACACGAATCAGCCATATGCGTACATATGTCCCCTCCGTCTTAAACCTTCCCCATCCCATCCCTCAAAATTGTCACAGGGCAGATATTCCCATGGACAGAGGAGCCTGGTGGGCTATTTGGTTGTCTTACCATTGAGTTGTAAGATTTATTAGTATGCTGAGTCCGAGTCATTATTAACATGTTTTTTTCAAATATTTTCTCCCCATCTTTGACTTGTCATTTAATTTTCTTAATGGTAATTTCTCACAAGCAAAAGTTTTAAATTTTGGTAAACTTCAATTATAAAATATATTTCTTTTGTGATTCATATATTTTGTGTCCTATCAGTGCAAATGTGCCTTACCCAAAGTCATAAAGGATTTCTCATGTTTTTTTGCTAGAAGTTTTAGGGTTTTAACTTTTTAAAGTTCTATAATCCATTTTGAATCAAATTTTGTGTGTAGGGTGAGGAAAATGCTAAAGCCCCCTTTTCTGTACAGATATCCAGTTACCCCAGCACCATTTATTGAGAAGACTATTTCACCCCACTGAATCCTCTTGGTAACTTGTCAAAAATTAATTGACCATATAACCATATATCCGTTTAATTCTGTTCCATTGATCTAAATCTGTATTTTTATGCCAATTTCATATTATTAATAGCTTGATCACTGTAGATTTTAAGTAAGTTTTGGAATCAGGGAGTATTAAGTTCTCTAGATACATTCTTTTATTATAAGATTTCTCTATTTTTTGTATTTCATATAAGCTGCAGAATAAGTTTGACCATATCTTTTTAAATGTCTGTTTTTTTTTAATGAGTGTTGTATTATAAATACATTATAAATTTAGGGAGAATCAATACCTTAAAATAATATTGTCTTTAAATTCATCAACATTTTGTAGCTCCATTATTTATTTCTTTAACTTCATTCAGCAATCTTAGATAGTTTTCACTGTACAGATATTGTACATGTTATTCAGATCATCTCCAAGCATTTTGTATTTTTGATAATGTAATTTTTCATTGCCAGTAGCTAGAAGCACAATTGATTTTGGTATACTGCTCTTCTGTCATGGGATGCTGCTAGATTCACTTACTAGTTAGGTAATGGTTTTTTTTTTTTTTTTTTTCGGTAGTGTCCTTAGGAACTTCTATGTACATCATGATGCTATCCAAACAAAAGTTGTCTTTCTTTCCTGCATATGTGTGTGTGTGTGTTTGCCTCTTCTGCTTTATTGTACAGGATGCAACACAATGGACAATATCGTAAGCGTGCGTCACTTTCTTCCTTTATTCCCACTCTTAGAACAGGAAACTAACCTTTCTCAGCAAATACCATGTCAGCTGAATATTTCATATTGTTGCCTTAGTATTTACACTTAGCTGAGAGTTTCTAATGGGTGATGCATTTTGTAAAATGTTTTAATATATCTATTGTGATGTTCATATGTTTTTCTCCATTACATGGAGAATTACACTGTTTGCAGAAGGTTAAAGCAACCTTGCAATCCAATTAATACCACTTGATCATTGTGTATAATTTGCTTTTTGTATTACTTGATTTGGTTTTTAGTATTTGGTTGAGGATTGTTTGAGTCCAGTTTTGGGATATTGTTCCCTAGGTTTTTCTTCTTACAATGTTTTTCTCTGGATATATTATAGTATCAGGCTAATGCTGGACTCAGAGTACTTTGGAAAGTGTTGCATATTCCTCTATTTTCTAAAATAATTGTGCAGGATTATTATTCCTTAAAAATTCAATAGAATTCTCCTCTGAACCCATCTGAGCCTAGTATTCTTTTAGGTGAGTTTTTAAGAAATTAAACTTTATAAATATACATTTATCTTTTTCTCTGAATTCTAATTTATGCCCTTCAAGGAATTTATTCAATCTATTTAAGTTCTCAATCTTATTGGAACAAAATGTTCATTATATGACTGTCAGATTAATAATGACATTTCTTATTTTATTCTTGATGTTGATAATTTATGTATTCTTTTTTCCTTGATCCATCTACTAGAAGTTGATAAAAGAATTATACTATTTGACCTTTTCAAAAAATCAGCTTTGAATTTTGTTGCTCTCTATTGTTCCTGTTTTCTTTGTTAGATTTGTTTTCATTATTATTTACTTGCTTTAACTTAATGTAGGTTTTATTCACTTGTTTTTTTCTTAGCTTCTTATGATAGAAACAAACTGTTAATTGTGTACTCTTCCAAATTATTAATAGAAGCTTAAAAGATGTCAATTTCTCTGTAATTATGCTTTAAAGCTATAACTCACAAATTTTGAATGTGATTGTTGTCCCAAATATTTTCTAATTTTACGTGTGACTTCTTCGACCTAAAGACAGTTTAGAAATATGTTCATTATTTAAGTAGTTGAGGAATTTTCAGTAATCTTTTGATTTTTATTTCTATTAATATCAGAATATATTCTATATGACTTCAATTCCCTCAAATTTGTTATTAATCTACTTGTTTTATGACCTTGTGTGGTAGACAGAAAATGGTGTCCCCCGACCCAAGGCATCCACATCATCTTCCCCATGAAGAATTATACTATTTTACATTGTTACCAGCAATATATGCGATTGTCTATACCTACAGCCTTGCCAGTAGATTATGTTGTAAAATTTTTGGATTTTTATCAGTGTAGAGGTAACTCAAGGTTTATACCTAAATAGTTTTAAATTCCACTTAACTTATTATGATCAACTTAAGCCTGTTTTCATATATTAAGATTTACTTGCGTTTATTAGGTAGGTTAACTTAATATCTCTACCATGTTTTCATTGTTTTTTTAATACATCTAGTAGTGGTTTAGTCACTAAGTCTTGTCTGACTCTTGCAACCTCATGGACTGTAGCCCACCAGGCTCCACTGTCCATGGGATTCTCCAGGCAAGAATACTGGAGTGGGTTGCCAATTCTTTCTCCAAGGGATCTTCCCAACCCAGGAGTCGAACCCAGGGCTCCTGCACTGCAGGCAGATTCTTTACCAACTGAGCTATGAGGGAAGCCCCATATATCTAGTAGGTCTGGGATATTAACCATTTGCTTGTGACAGAAACTGCATTGTTTTTCATATTCATTATTTCTCTCTACTTGTACTTTTTGCCACACAAATGTTTAAATTACTTTTGATCTAGTACTCTAACTATACATCGTAAGTTCATATCCACAAAGGAAAAGAGAAATCAAATAATTTTAAACCATATTCAGAATTTTGTTGGTAAACATAATGAAATTTTATTTTGTAACCATTTTATGCATATCATAAAATAAAGTAAATGTGCTAATTATAAACCAAGGATTTCAGAATGAAATATAAATTAAAAATTCAAAGTAATTAGGAAAATCACTTTAATGTTCTATTTGAATTGGAAATAATAAAAATATAAAGTTTGTATATCTTTATATATATACCCTAGATTTATCCACTGAACTATTCTGAGAGCAATAACACCTCAGTAAAAAAGGATACTCTTGACCAGTTTCTGCTACCAATTCCTAGTAAAAGAAATCAGAGATCTTTGAGGAAATTGTTGAATTCAGATCTGGAGCACAGAAAATACAAGGTAATGCTATAATCTCTTATTATGTCATAAAGCAAATATTTAATCAAAACTGGAGTTATGTCAAAAGGACACGGAAGCATTTTTAAGAAATTTAAACACTAGTCAGTTTTGAATGCTTGAGTATTGAGATTTGAGTATCAAAAGGTATAATTATTGTGTTTTCATAAAAAAGATTTAGATATCAAAAGATTTAGATATAAATTGTGAAACACTGAATAAACTAACATTTAGGATTGTCAAAATGAGAGATTGAGATTTTGAGAGAGCAATCCAAGGTGACTAATACATGGAATGTCCTTATGATTTATCGTTTAATCTGTTAAATTATATGAATGGGAGCGTGTGTTTGTGTTGTCACGTCAGTTGTGTCTGACCCTTTTTGAGACTATGGACTATAGCCTGCGAAGCTCCTCTGTCCATGAGATTCTCCAGGCAAGAATAGTGGAGTGGGTTGTCATTTCCTCCTCCAGGGGATCTTCCTGACCCAGGGATTGAACCTTCCACTCTTACATCTCCTGTATTAGCAGGTGGGTTCCTTACTTACCAGTGCTGACCTAGGAAATCCATGAATGGGAGCACAGCAGTATTTCTACAAGTGACATAATCAGGACTGTCCTGGATAAACTGGAATATATCTTACTATTACACCAGTTCCTTACTCTGACAGTTGGTCATTAAAGGGAAGGTGGTGAGCAATTGTTAGGATGAAACACACTTTTTTTTTTTTTTTACAAAAGAGCATCAGTTAATGAACATAGAAAGAATAAATATATTAGAAAAAAAATCAGTTCTCACCTTATAAAATCAGTAATTCAGGCAGAGTTCCTTTATAAAGGCTAAAACCATTAGATAAAATGTTGCTGGGATAGAAGATAAATGTGTGTTACCAAAGAAAAGCACAACCATATAATGGGGAGGTCTGGTGCTCATCAAATCAACTGGGTGATTACACTTAGCATCACCAGTACTGGGATGGATGACCTGACATTGTGTGCTTCTTGATATGATGCAGAATAAGGCACACAGCATCACCAATGAAATTGTTTTCCAAAATGTTTATTCTGAATATAGACCAAGCTTTGAGTTCTCTAGAAATAGAGGATAGAGAGATAGAAAAGGTAAAACCATCAAAAGAAAGTTATATACTCAAAATTTAGTATAATCTATGAGAAAACAGACTTGGTCTTTTTGAGAGTCAATGAGATTAAATACATCAGTAAATTAAAAGCTAGGACACTATGCTAGATTTACAAATACTAGAGAGAAAGCACGGAGAAGGCGATGGCACCCCACTCCAGTACTCTTGCCTGGAAAATCCCATGGACGGAGGAGCCTGGTGGGCTGCAGTCCATGGGGTCGCTAAGAGTCGGAGACTACTGAGCGACTTCACTTTCACTTTCCACTTTCATGCATTGGAGAAGGAAATGGCAATCCACTCCAGTGTTCTTGCCTGGAGAATCCCAGGGACGGGGGAGCCTGGTGGGCTGCCGTCTATGGAGTCGCACAGAGTCGGACATGACTGAAGCGATTTAGCAGCAGCAGCAGCAAAGATAAAGCAAGCAAATGCCTGTTAGTACTAGCTGCTCTGTCCTGATGGTGAATATTCATTTTTGTTCAATTTTTTGAAATTTTTCATAATAAAAAATAAATTCCATTTTTTATATTATTGCCTTGAATGGAAATTTACCAGTTCAGTTAAATGGCTAAAATAATAGTTTATAAAACTTTAAATATTCAATTTTCTTTCCTTTCTGATCATCTAATTAGTTAATAGGACATACCATTTTTAGTGACTTGCTTCATCAATTTACTCATATTTGCAGAAGATACAGCAATGGTCTTATAAAAAGATATAAAATATTCATTACATTAATAGGAATTTCTGCTTGATTTATTTTGCAGTGATGATGGTAGGGTTATAATTTGGACAACATAAAAAGGAATAGGAAGCCAGATAAGTAAATCCTCAAGTCTTTTATTTGTGTTGTTTTAATTGTGTAGGTCACCCACAGTTCAAGCCAGCTGGCATGTTGAACTCAGAGCAAAATAATAACATTAAGCATCAACTCTGTTTAACTCTGCAAATCAATATTTTGTCTCCTTAATTATGCCTGGCTTACAATTGTTAAAGAATGTCTACAGTATTCATCTCACTTCACCCCCAAAATTAAATAGGATGACCTCTCTGCTGACACAAGTTCCTGGTAAGCAAGTTTCAGTACAATTTTAAGTTTTGCTATTTGTAATTTTCCATCAAATTTTCATGGCAAATATCAAAACTTTCTGGTCAAAAAGAAATTCTGATTTCCTCTTTCATTATTAGCAACTTAGTTATTAATTTTAGCATGTTCATTATAATATGCTGTTTTAGTTATCATGTGTCTTAGATTGTGAACTACTATAAAGCAGGAATAGGCTATGCTTCACAGAACACCATACAACAGAGAAGCTTAAAAGTCAGTTTTATATTGATTGTCATTATTGATGAGTGAGGTCAACTTTGTTATGGATATGGGCTTTCATGATCTACTGGGGCTAGGAGTTTCAAATCACTGTATTTTTCGTCGATCCTTCTCCGAGCATGAGTAGTCATTTGCAGAATGAAACAAGATATTGACCACAGGATAAAGAACTTTTAAATAGCTTACTTATCATCCATGGTGTAAGGACAGGTATCATCTTCATAGACTAAAGGTTGTATTCTTTTTTCTGAAAATGGCTACAGAGTAAATAATATGGGCTTTGTGGACCAGAATGTCTGTCACAGCTACTGAACTCTGCCTTTGCAGTGCAAATGCAGCCACAGACAATATATAAATGAAGAGGCATGACTGTGTTTCAATGGAAACTTTTTTTATATAAAAATAGATAGCAGGCCAGAATTGACTTGCAAGCTATCATTTGACAACCCCTATTATAGATGATCAAGTCATTTAGGTAGAAGGTGGCACACGATATGCCATCAGAATTTGGTTCCTGAAAAAGCAGAATTGAGGAAGTTAAATTATTTTCAGAAAATAAGAAATTACTTACTTGTTCCAGTTTTATCTTCTTTATCAATTAATTCTTACTTGCTATTAGTATGACGGTGCACAATATCAAACCATAGAAGGCTATCCTATAGGACAAAGGAGTCAATGAAACATATAACTGATTTGTATATTTCATTCTTTTTGTCCCAAGTAACCACGCAAAGTTAACATTTTTTTGAAAGAGCAAAATAATACATTCTTGATTTTTTTGGTCAGAACTTGCTGGACAAAGGTCAAACACTGAGCACAGAAATTATAGGTTAGTATCATATGTGGAAACATAGCAAAAAAAAAATGAATAGGACACTCGTTTCCTAATGTGCAGTATTGAAATTTTCTGATTGATGAGTACTTATGGATTAATCCCACTGGAAGCCTGGCGCACTAGTTTTTAAGGGCCCTCTCTGTCTGAAACTCTGCCTCAATACTGTGTCTATGTCTGTGTATACTGGTTAAGAGTAGGGATTCTGGAATCAGGCTGACTGGGTACAAATCCCAGTTGTGTGCTATTGGGCAAACACATTAATATATAGTTTAGTTACAACAGTTAAGATACATCTTTATCTTAACTTCCTCATCTATAAGTAGGGATGAAAATACTGACCTCTTCAGATTATCTTGAGAGATAAATGAGCGAATGTGTATAAAAAACTAAGAAACATTGATGTGTAGTCAAGAAAATATGGGTTTGAGTGAATTTATATCAGAGAGTTTTTCAGCCTGTATTCTAAAGCTTGAAGACCTGTAAGTAGAAAGCATTAGCCATGTGATTAATGCCTATACATTTTCTATTCATTCCAAAATATTGGGTTGGCCAAGAAGTTTGTTTGGGTTTTTCATAATGTAGTACTGGAAAACCCAAATGAACTTTTTGGCCAACCTAGATTTTTTTTCATTTGTGGTAGATATCACTGTTGCTTATGGAAGGATTGTACTTCTCTCACTTGAAGTTATCCTTAGACACACGTTTTTCAGAAAATGTGAGCAGAAATAAGACTTATGAGGATATATCTCTCCATGTCTTTAGTAATATTCATGGTGATGAGTATTTATCAAATTCTAGGAAAATCATAATTGATGTGAACACATAGAAATATGAGTTTTTAATAAATTTTATGTTAGGGAACCATTATATAGATGTGTGTATGCATATACACACACATATATACACACACCAATTGAGTTATCAGGGAAACCAGATATGCAGATGACACCACCCTTATGGCAGAAAGTGAAGAACTAAAGAGCCTTTTGATGAAAGTGAAAGAGTGAAAAAGTTGGCTTAAAACTCAACATTCAGAAAACTAAGATCACGGCATCTGGTCCCATCACTTCCTGGTAAATAGATGGGGAAACAATGGTTTCCATTCTTGACAGACAGACTCTTTCCTTGGGCTCCAAAATCACTATAGATGGTGACTGCAGCCATGAAATTAAAAGATGCTTACTCCTTGGAAGGAAAGTTATGACCAACTTAGACAGCATATTAAAAAGCAGAGATATTACTTTGCCAACAAAGGTCCGTCTAGTCAAAGCTATGGTTTTTCCAGTAGTCACGTATGGATGTGAGAGTTGGACTATAAAGAAAGCTGAGTGCCAAAGAATTGATGCTTTTGAACTGTGGTGTTGGAGAAGACTCTTGAGAGCCCTTTGGACAGCAAGGAGATCCAACCAGTCCCTCCTAAAGGAAATCAATCCTGAATATTCATTGGAGGGACTGATGCTAAAGCTGAAATTCCAATACTTTGGCCATCTGATGTGAAGAACTGACTCAACTGAAAATACCCTAATGCTGGGAAAGATTGAAAGCAGGAGGAGAAGGGGACAACAGAGGATGAGACAGTTGGATGGCATCACTGACTCAATGGACATGAGTTTGAGTAGGCTCTTGGAGTTGGTGATGGATAGGGAAGCCTGGTGTGCTGCAATCCTTGGGTTCGCAAAGAGTCGGCCACGACTGAGTGAGTGATCTGATATATACATACATACATATTTAAATTCCTTAGAAACAAACTACCTGATTCTCCCATTTGGTGGGCACTCAGATATTGTACAAAGAATCTGAAATTCCTGATCCAGGTACTAGCTTTTACCCTACTCTCTTGAATACAGAGATCCAAGGTTGTTTCATGTGCCCCATCTTGGCTTTCTTTTCCATCTCCCTTTAATACTACACTAACTCAGATGGGCTTTTTGCAAAAAAACAAAACAAAACCAATCTTCAGTTGGAGAAACAAGATGTAGATTTTAACTTTTTAAGCAAAAATTAGTACCCACAGAAGTATATAGATTTCTTCTGCCTTCTATAAACATAACATAATTTATTGATTCTACTGATAGAGCAGTTAATACTCTGGGTTGGAGATGGTAATGGTGACCCACTTCAGTGAGGAGCCAGGCAGGCTATATAGTGCATGGGGTTGCAAGAGTCAGGCACAACCGAGTGACTAAAAAACAATACTCTGGGTGGAACTGAAATAAATTGTGTCCTGTGCTATGCATAGTATTTATTTCTACACATTCAACAACCCTACTCTGAAAGCATTTTTTTCAAATATGGACATGAATAGCATTTATTGAGCTCCTAATATGTGCTAGGCACACAAATACGGTTACAGCTGTTTTATGTGTTCTTTCATTTAATCCTACAACCCTTTCAGTGGTAGTGTTACCATATTTTCTGATGAGGAAACTGAAGCTCAGAGATCTTTATTTGTCCAAAATCTAGAGACTTAAATTTGATACAGTCTGGCTGGTCCCTCTTCTCTGTGTCTTCTACATTATTATACTCCATCATTTAAAATAGATTTTTATTTTAAATCATTTTCTTATATTTATTACCCTTCCTCATCAGATAAGAACCTTTAGGGTAATTTATTATTCAGCAAGATAACTAATACAAATATTAAGCCGACGAAATGCTGCAGAACTGGAACCTTTTCATCTGTTTCCATAACTGATTTTTAAAATATATGTTGAGGTTTAATATGTCAAGCATGAGATATTGTCCCTGTCCTCAAACAACTTCTCATCTGATGGGAAAGGGATGGGAGGAGAGAGTTTTAAATAGATATTTCAAAATTAAACTGAAAGTAGGTAAAAGAATATAAATATTACAAAGAGAAACTAAAAATAAAAAACAACACAAAAGTTAATTCTCCAGTAGATTAATATACTTGATTAACCTATACCTAGAATGATAAGGAAAGAGATACAGAATAAGAACACATATACCAGTATCAGTAATAAAGGGGACATCAATACAGATCCTGGAGATAATTTTTAAACAGATAAATGAACTATAGCATTAAAAGTGCTTAGTCATAAGTTTTGGGCTTACCTGGTGGCTCAGACAGTAGAGTCTGCGTGCAATGCAGGAGACCCAGGTTCTATCCATGGGTTGGGAAGATCCCCTGGAGGAGGGCATGGCAACCCACTCCTGTATTCTTGCCTATGAATAGCCTGGCATGCTACAGTCCGTGGGGTTGCAAACAAGTTGGACACTACTGAGTGACTAACACTTTCACTTCTAGTCATAAATTTAACAGTATATGTTCAAAACTTCTACAATGAAAGCTACACAACATTGTTGGGAAAAAAGCAGACCTGGAGATCAGCCATGTTAATGGAGTAAAAAGACTCTGAATCTCTCTCCTTTCACAAGCATGCCAAATCCACAATTATCTTCAGAACAGCTATCTATGAAAAAGACCAAAACCTACCAGAAAATATCTTTTACAACGAAATATAGGAAAAACGGGTGGACTCATGATATAATCAAGTCCCATACCCCTGGGTGCACAGCCCACAAGCTGGAAAATATTTATGTTGCAGAGTTTTTCCAAAAGGAGTGAAAGCTCTGAACCCACATCTGGCTTCCCAGCCCAGAGGTCTGGCACTGGGAGGACAAGCTCCTGAGCATTTGGTTTTGAAGACCTGTGGGGCTCAATTTCAGGAGTCCCATAGGACCTCAGAAAATGGAGACTTCATTCTGAGAGTGCACACAAATCTCATGCTCACCAGGACTCAGTGCAAAGTAATTTGATAGACACCTGAGTCAGATCTACCTGGTCTTGGAGTGTCTCTTGCAGAGGTAGAGGGTGGGTGCAGCTCACACCGGGGACATGGATAGATGGCAGCAGCCATATTTGGAGCTCATTCTACCCTGTGGAAGCCACTGCTGGCAGATGCCATTGTAGGATCCTCTCTCTAGTTCATTAGTGACAAGACCTGGCCCCACCCAATAGTTTGTAGGTGCCGGTGCTAGGATGCTTTAGGCCAAATAACTAGGCAGGGACACAGACCCATCCATCAGCAGATAATGATCCCAGAGGCAGGAGAGAGAAAGGGTCTGAGAATTATATTTAAAACATAATAGCTGAAAAGTTCCCTAACCTGGGAAAGGAGACAGTCAGAGGGTCCCATGTAGGATGAACCCAAGGAAGAACTTCCACACCAAGATGTATTTGTAATCAAAATGGCAAAAGTTAAGAGAGAATATTAAACGTAGTAAAGGGAAAGCAGCAAATAACATACAAAGGAACTCCTATAAGGCTATCAACTGATTTTTCAGTAGACACTCTGCAGACCAGAAGGGAGTGGAACCATATATTTAAAAGATGAAAGGGCAAACCTTGAACCAAGAACACTCTGCCTGCAAGGTTATCATTCAAATTTGAAGAAGTGATAAAGAGCTTTCTGGACAAACAAAAAGTAAAAGAGTTCATTACCACTAAAACAGTCTTGCAGGAAATGTTAAACACATTATTGACCAGAGACATATTAATACATTTTTTGTTACCTGATCATTGACTGGAGATGTATCAATATGTTTTAGAGCATGAAACAATTAACATCACCATGTAAAGTTGTTAGACCTTAAAATTGAGCAATGGTTCATTATATACCTTATGATTGTCATTATCATCCACATTTTGTGCTGTTAGGTTTTTGTCCCAAACTTGTGTATATTATAAACACATATATTAACATGAAATTTTCAAAAATGAAGCATCACAAAATTTTGAGTGAAGAATTTGAGTGAATTTTATGCAGATGCTTTATCTAATAGTCTGACATATATACTAGTGTCTCAGAATATGATAGTTCTTCAGAATACAGTTCTGATTCAGACAATGTGAATATAAGACCAACAAAAAGACAAAAAAACACAGTGATTGATTCTAATATGGAAAGTGAAAATAAAATTCACAGTGCTGGAGAATGCTCCTTTGCTTCTATAGATGAGTGGATTGAAGACAACATTTCATGAAAATTGGAATGTTTTACAGGTGTTTCAGGAACAGTTATATAATTATTGAATGTAATAACCTGCAAAGTGTTAGTGAAATAGCAATTTTTGGCAATGAATTTTTCAAGTTGGTCACTACTCAAACAAACTTGTATCATCAACAGAATGACAAATTATATAAAAAGTATGATACAGTTTTTAAATGGATTGAATGTAACTAGTAGTAACATGAAGAAGTTTCTTGGATTAATAATTTTTATGGGACAGATAAAGTCACACTGGAAAGACTATCAGTCGACTGATCCCTCACTTGAAACACACATCTTTCCAAAGATTATAATGAGAAAAACCTTCAAACAAATAATGACATTTCTTCACTTTAACAATAACTTGGGGACTCCACTTCCTGCAGACAGAATTTCAAAAGTTAAACCTCTTTTGAATTATTTTCTACCAAAATTTTGATTGATTCATTTACCCAAACACGAGCAATCATTTGATGAGGCAATGATAAAGTGGAGAGGACAATTCAGATTCAAAACACATAATCCTGGAAAACTTAGAAAATATGGAAACGGGATATATATGCAACCTTGAGATTTACAGAAGTGAAGGAAAAAACTGCAGGAAAACAATATTATCAGCCCTACAGCCTTATCTCGGTTCATGGAACTGTATTTATCAAGACAAGTATTGCAATAGTGTGTTCACATCTGAAACATAAAATCAGAGTTTGTGGGACTATCAGAATTGTATCTACCAAACCAATTGAAGGAGGAATCTAAATATCTACAGAGGGGAGAAATGACATTCTTACAGAAGGGAGAAATGGTTCTTTTTATATGGAAAGACAACTTCTCGTGGTGACAACTATTCATGACAACTCTATAGCATCTACAGGAAAAGAAGACAGGAGGACTGGCTATCAGATAACTAACCCCACTTGTATATTAGAATATAGTAAATATATGAAAGGAGTTGATGGATCCAATCCAATATCTGGCAAACTTCAATATCCTCCAGAAAATTCGAAAATGGGTTTCTAACTAAGTAATTGCAGTTTATTTAATGTGTTTAAAATGTATTGTAGCTTTAAAGCACAGAATAAAATGACTTACAAGCAATTTTTGTTAGCAGTAGTGAGAGAAGGGGTGAACTGACCATTCTGGTCAATGTAGTGGTAGTCCTGCACCTGGTCTCTCATGCTGTTTCTAGAAGAAAGTGAAAGTGAAGTCGCTCAGTTGTGTCCGACTCTTTGCGACCCCATAGACTGTAGCCTACCAAGCTCCTCCGTCCATGGGATTTTCCAGGCAAAAGTACTGGAGTGGGTTGCCATTCCCTTCTCCAGAGGATCTTCCCAACCCAGGGATAGAACCCAGGTCTCCCACATTGTAGGCGGACACTTTATCATCTGAGCCACCAGGGAAGCCTAGATCTACCTTGTTGACTATCAGGTAAAATAAAAGAACATGTTCTAGAGGCAATAATACCCACACAACTTTAAAAAAAATTCTGCCAGAAAGTGTAGAGTCTGCTCTTCCAGGGGAAGGCACAGTGAAACCTGGTATATTTGTAATACATGTTCTGATTCCCTCCACACAGGTGCCTGCTGTATTGCCCATCACATTCTAAATATTAGAATGCTTTAGTAAGACATGTGCAAAACTTCAAATAAATACATTAAGTGCACAAAAAGTTGTTGATACTTACTCAGTGTGGGTGTTTCAATATTCGCTTACATAACAAATCGCTGGCCACTGGAGTTAGTTTCTGCAAAATCCCCCAGTCGATAACGTGTTAAAGGAAACTCTTTAGGCTAAAAAGGGTTCTAATTAGTAGCAAGAAAATATAATAAAAAATCTCACTGGTAAAGGTAAAAAATGTAGTAAAGATAATGGATCAATTACTTATAAAACCAGCATGAAGGTTAGAGACAAAAGAGGTAAAAATAACCACAATGGTTAAATAAGGGATACATAAAGTTAAAAGCTTTAAAATACAATGCTGAGAATTCTGTGGTGGTCCACTGGTTAGGACTCCATAATTCCACTACGGAGAGCATGTGTTTAATCCCTGTTTAGAGAACTAAGATTCCTCGTTCCCTACAGCACAGCCAATAAATAAATATATGAAATCGAAAATACAACAGGAAGGGTAGTAATAAGCTAAGTTTTAGAATACATTCAAACTTAACTTGCTATCAACTTACAATAGATTGTTACATATACACCCTGTAATATCTGAGTCTCATGATAACCACCAAACAAAAACACAGATACCCAAAAGATAGTGTGAAAAGAATCTAAGTATAACACTTTATAAAGTCATCAAAACACAAAGAAAGAAATCAAGAAGAAAGGAACAGAGAATTAGCCAGAAATATCCAGAAAACAGTTAACAAAACTGCAATAAGTACATGTCTATCAACAATGACTTTAGATGTAAATAAACTAAATATTCCAATCAAAAGACAGAGTGGCTGAATGGATTAAAAGACAAGACCCACATATATGCTTACAAGAGACTCATTTCAGATAGAAGGACACACAGACTGAATGCAAAGGAGTGGAGAAGGTATTCAACAAGATGATGTAATATTTGTAAATATTTATTCATCCAACCTAGGAGTACCTAAACCCATAAGCAAATATTAATGGACCTAAAGGGAATAGCTGACATCAATAAATAGTAGTAGTGGGCCTTAACACATTCTTATTCTACATTCCCTAGTGGAGCAGTATAAAGACTCTACCTGCCAATGCAAGAGATGCACAGGAGACGAGTTCAGTCCCTGGGTTGTGTTGATCCCTGGGTTGGGACGATCCACTGGAGAAGGAAATGGCAACCCACTCCAGTATTCTTGCCTGGGAAAGCCCATGGACAGAGGAGCCTGGCAGGCTGTACTTCATGAGGTCACAAAGAGTCCAACACAACCTAGCAACTAAACACCAGCAGCAGTAGCGAAATTGCTAGCAATTAGGCAGGAAAAATAAAAGGCATCCAAATTGGAAAGGAAGAGGTAAAACTGTCACTATTTGTGGACAACATTATTTTATATATCAGATCAGATCAGTCGCTCAGTCGTGCCCAACTCTTTGCGACCCCATGAATCGCAGCACGCCAGGCCTCCCTATCCATCACCAACTCCCAGAGTTCACTCAGACTCACATCCATCCAGTCAGTGATGCCATCCAGCCATCTCATCCTCTGTCATCCCCTTCTCCTCCTGTCCCCAATCCCTCCCAGCATCAGGGTATTTTCCAATGAGTCAGCTCTTCGCATGAGGTGGCCAAAGTACTGGAGTTTCAGCTTTAGCATCAGTCCTTCCAAAGAAATCCCAGGGCTGATCTCCTTCAGAATGGACTGGTTGGATCTCCTTGCAGTCCAAGGGACTCTCAAGAGTCTTCTCCAACACCACAGTTCAAAAGCATCAATTCTTCAGCACTCAGCCTTCTTTACAGTCCAACTCTCACATCCATACACGACCACAGGAAAAACCATAGCCTTGACTAGACGAACCTTTGTTGGCAAAGTAATGTCTTTGCTTTTGAATATGCTATCTAGGTTGCTCATAACTTTTCTTCCAGGGAGTAAGTGTCTTTTAATTTCATGGCTGCAGTCACCATCTGTAGTGATCTTAGAGCCCAGAAAAATAAAGTCTGACACTGTTTCCACTGTTTCCCCATCTATTTCCCATGAAGTAATGGGACCAGATGCCATGATCTTCGTTTTCTGAATGTTGAGCTTTAAGCCAACTTTTTCACTCTCCACTTTCACTTTCATCAAGAGGCTTTTGAGTTCCTCTTCACTTTCTGCCATAAGGGTGGTGTCATCTGCATATCTGAGGTTATTGATATTTCTCCCGGCAATCTTGATTCCAGCTTGTGTTTCTTCCAGTCCAGCGTTTCTCATGATGTACTCTGCATATAAGTTAAATAAACAGGGTGACAATATACAGCCTTGACAAACTCCTTTAGTAAACCCTAAAAACCACCAAAAAACTGCTAAAACTAGTAAATGCATTTAAACAAATTTCGTAAAGTTTCAGGGTACAAATACAATATACAAAAATAAGTTGTATTTTTCTAGACTAACAACAAATTATCAGAAAAAGAAATTAAGAAAACAGTCTCCTTTACAAAATACCTTTGATTACATCAGAAGAATAAAATACCTGGGAATGAACTTAACCAAGGAGATGAAGGACCTATACACTGAAAAGTACATTAGTGAAAGGAATTTTAAAATACACGGATAAATGGGAAGATATTCTTTGTTCACGCACTGGAAGAATAAATATTGGTAAAATGTACAAACTACCCAAAGCAATCTACAAATTCAATACAATCCCCATCAGAAGTCCAATGGCATTTTCCCCAGAAATAGAAAGTCAATTCTGAAATCTGTATAGAACCAAAAAAGATCCCAGGTAGCTAAAGCCATTGTGAGAAAGAAGAGCAAAGCATTAGGTATCACACTTCCCAATTTCTAATTATACTACAAACCAAAATAGTATGGCACTGGCATAAACACAGACATATAGATCAACGGAATAGAATAGAAAGCCCAGAAATAAATCAATACCATATAGTCAACTAGTTTATGTCAAAGGAAGCAACATACATGGGTAAAAGACACTTTTTCAACAAATAATGTTGGGAAGGCTGGGCCGCCATCTTACACTATACCAAAAAATTAACTCAAAATGAATGAAAGACCAGAAACTGTAAAACTCCTAGAAGAAAACATAAGCAGTACACTCATGACCAACCTTGGTCTTAATTTTTTATATATATATATATATAGTTAAGTTACATATATACATAACACGCATATGTTTATGTATATGTATATATAAATTAGGATCTGTATATAAAATTTGGATATGATTCCAGAAGCAATGGAAACATAAGCAAAAATAAACAAATAGGCCACATCAAACCAAAAATCTTTCCATACAGTGAAGGAAATCATCAACAAAGTAAAAATGCAATCTACTGAATGGAAGAAGATATTTGCAAATGATATGTCTGATAGAGTTACTAACCAAAATAAAGAAAGAACTCATACAACTCAGTAATAAACTAACCATCTGACTAAAAATGGGCAGAGGATCTGAATAAACATTTTTCCAAAGAAAATGTACAGGTGGCCAATAGGCACATGGAAAGATGTTCAACACCACTAATCATCAGGGAAATGCAAATCGAATCACAATGTTATCACCCCACATGTGTCAGAACGGCTGTTATTAAAACAAGAGATAGATTCTGAAAAGGATGTAGAAAAGAAACGTTTGTGGATTGTTTATGGGAATTTAATTTGGTACAGCCACTATGGAAACTGGTATGGAGATTCCTCAAAAAATTCAAAATGGATTTACCATATGGACCCAGCAATTCCAATTCTGGCTGTTCAAAGCAAATGAAAACACTGACTCAAAAAGGTATATGCACCCCTAAGTTCACTGTAGCATTATTTACAAGTCACAAAATGGAAACAACCCAGGTGTCCACTGATGGATGAATGGATAGGGAAAAGTGGAGGGCTGTGTCTATGTGTGTGTATACACACAGTGAACTACTATTCGGCCATAAGAAAGAAATCTTGCCATTTGAGAGAACATGGATGGATCTAGAAAGTATTATATTTCATGAAATAATCAGAGAAAGAAACTATATGATTTCATTTATATGTGGACTTCTAAAGTAGACTTCTAAAAACATTTATATGTTTCACTTCTAAAAAGTGCAACAAGCAAAACTCATAGATAAAGAAAACAGATCAGTGGTTGCCAGAGTGGCAGGGGGTGGTTGGGAGAAGTGGGTGAAGGGGATCAAGAGTTACAAACTTCCAATTATAAAATAATTGTCATAGGAATATAATGTACAGCGTGGTGACTATAGTTAATAATACTTTATTGCAGAACTGAAACCTGCTAAGAAAGCAAATCTTAAGAGTTCTCATTACAAGAAAAAAATGTTTCTAAAACTTTCTATGATGACAGAGTTTGGTAGGTAGACTTATTTTGGTGATCATTTCACAATGTATACAAATGTCAAATTATTATGTTGTACTCTGAAAACTAATGTTCTTTCTCAACTATACTTCAGTAATGAATTTAAAATGTACATAAGTAAAAAATATGCAAGATATCACTTCCATCAGAAAATTATATAATAGAAGTATTTAGCATATCCATATATATATATATATATATATATGGATATAAAGAGATATAAAGAGGACAGATTGGTGGTTGTCAGACGTGAATGGGGTGATTGGGAGAAGGGGATCAAGATGTTTACACATATGTTATTATGTATAATGATATATATGATACATATATTATTTATATAAAGAACACCTATAATTAAGTAATAAAAAGACATACAGCACAGTTATTTTTTAATTTAGTAAAAGGACAATGATCTTCTATATGGTGCTCCAGGAGGTCTTATTGAAGTTGGAACAAAAACTGACCCCGCTTTGTGCCAGACCGATAGAATGGTGGGGCAGGTACTTGAGGCAGTGGAAGCTTTACCTGAGATCGTCACAGAATTGGAAATGACCTGTTTAGACGGCTTCTACATATAGGCACTGAAGAAGACGAGGAAGCACCAAAAGTGCGAAGGCTGTCTAAACATGAAGTACGTGTGGTGAACACAAGATCCCTGTCTACAGGAGGAAGACAGTGCAGTCAGGCCTGATTTGGGCAGAATTGACTAGTCCTGTGAGCACAGAAGTGGGAGGGGAAAAAAATGCCCTTATTTAAAAAGTGGAGAAACACTGGCATTTAATTGGTTGGGGTCAAAAAGAAGAGGAGTGACAGCCAAGCCAATAGTAGAGATGACTGAAGAATTAATAACAGATTTGGGTGAGGCCAGAATTGCTCTTAACAACCTCAGGGTACATTTTCAAAGCAATAGTGGGGAATTAATTTCACAGCTCATTACCTTAGTAGTAGCTATGAGGTTAGTCTCATTTTTTGGTGATGAAAATTTAACCTCTAGTACTAAAAGGGTCTACAATAAATGTAAAAATTGGTGTAATGTTAGATTGAATCTACATTTTACCAGAAATTAATCATTCCCAAATAATGTCTAATTTATACATCAGTGCAGGTTTTAAAAGAGATTGCTACAGTCAGCCTTTGCTATAGCATGCATACCACTGAATCTGGTTGAAATAAAGTTTTTTCTTCTTAAAAAAAATTAGTGAAGGGATACCCACATACAAAAAAAAAAAAAAAAAAAAATGAAATTAAACCCTATCTTACACCACTCACAAAAATTAACTAGATACTTAAATGTAAGGCCTGAAAAACATAAAACTCTAAAAAAAAACCTAAAGGAAAACTCCCTGACATTGGTCTTGGCAATGAAATTTTGGCTATGATACCAAAAGCCCAAGTAATAAAAGCAAAAATCAAGTGGGATTCCATCAAAGTAAAAAAGTTGCTATACAGGAAAAGAATCAACAAAATGAAAAGGCAAATTGCAGGATGGGGAGAAATATTTGCAAGTCATAAGTCTGATAAGAGGTTAATATCCAAAAAATATAAAGAGCATATACAAATCAATAGCAAAAATCCAAAATAATCTCATTAAAAATCAGGCAAAGAAACTGAATAGATGTTTTTCAAAGAGAACATATAGGCCAACAAGTGCAAGAAAAGGTAGTAAACATCACTAATTATCAGGGAGATGTAATCAAACCTACAATAAGATATCATATCGCTTAGAATGGCTATTCTCAAAAAGACAAGAGATAAGTGCTAAGGAAAATGTGGAGTTAAAGGAACTCTTTTGCACTGTTGGTGGCAATGTAAACTGGTATAGCCACTATGGAAAACAGTATGGAGTTTCCTCAAAAAATTTGCAAACAGAATTACCATATGATCTTAGTTCCTGGTATTAATATATATCCAAGGGACAAGATATCACTACCTCAAAGAGAACTTTGCACTTCTATGCTCACTCACTGCAGCAGTATTCACTGTAGCCGAGAAGTGAAATAACATAAGTGTCTATCAAGGGATGAATGGCTGACTGAAGAAAATGTTTTATATATATATATATGATACATATATACCATATATATATTATATATATGATATATTTATAACATATAAAATTATATAATATATAATTGTATAAATTATA
Organism: Bison bison bison; assembly: GCF_000754665.1. Classification (NCBI taxonomy): domain Eukaryota; kingdom Metazoa; phylum Chordata; class Mammalia; order Artiodactyla; family Bovidae; genus Bison; species Bison bison. The sequence goes on along the minus strand of NW_011494952.1, from coordinate 4,655,285 downwards.
TTTATAAAAATAAATCTATAAATATGTAATATATAATATAATCACAAGTATTATATATATAACATTTCTTCAGCCATTCATTCCTTGATATATATATACACACATACATATATACATATATAACATACCTATATATAATAGAATACACGTATATATATATTTTTACCTATAATTACCTGAATATAATGTGTGTGCTAAGTCATTTCTATCATGTCCGACTCTGCGACCCCATGGACTACAGTCTGCCAGGCTCCTCTGTCCATGGCATTCTCCAGGCAAGAATACTGGAGTGGGTTGCCGTGCCCTTTTCCAGGGGATCTTCTGACCCAGAGATCAAATTCGTGTCTCTTATGTCTCCTATGCGCAGGCAGGTTCTTTATCACTAGCACCACCTGCTAAGCCCCCCTATATATAATACATATAAATATTTATGCAGCCATAAAATAGCAAAATCCTGTCATTTATAACAATATGGATGGACCTTGAGTGCATTATGCTAAAAGAAATGTCAGACAGAGAAAGATAAATACTATACGATCTCACTTAAATGTGGAATCAAAAGAACTGACCTCATAGAAATAGAGTAGATGTTTTGTTTCTAGGGGCTGGTGGGTGGGGGAAATGGAGAGATGTTGGTCAAAGGGTACAAATTTTGAGTTAAAATATGAGTTTATTATCTTTGATACAATACAATGTGTATATTACAGTGTATATTATATAACATACAGTACAGTCACTATAGTTAACAATACTGTTCTGTATACTTGCACGTTGCTCAGGAAGTAGATTTTAAATGTTCTCACCACCATAGCAACAAAAATTGGTAATTACGTGATATGAGGGTGATAGATGTGTTAACTTCACTGTGGTAATCATTTTGCCATATATATGTGCATCAAATCACCATGTTTTACTCTTTTAATTTACACAAAATTATATGTCAATTACATCTCAAAATAGCTGGAAAAAATTTAATTTGGTAAAGGACTGAAATATTTCAAAAAGGGAGATAAGTGAATGATTAATAAGGATATGATGAAGTATTCTGTATCATTAGTCATCAGGAAACTTCAGACTGAAACTTTGGTGAGATAGCACTTCCTACCTTCTAAAAAGCCTGAAAAATTTTAAATAACTGGCATAGCAAAAGTTAATAAAAATGTGGAGAAGAATGAATTTTCATACATAACTGCTGAGAACATAAAATAGTAAACATCTCTGGACAAAGTTTAGGTAGTTTCTGAGACAGTTAAACATAACCTTACCCTGCTGCTGCTGCTGCTGCTGCTAACTCGCTTCAGTCGTGTCCGACTCTGTGCGACCCCAGAGACGGCAGCCCACCAGGCTCCCCCGTCCCTGGGATTCTCCAGGCAAGAACACTGGAGTGGGTTGCCATGTCCTTCTCCAATGCATGAAAGT
>NW_011494952.1:4648776-4653766 GCF_000754665.1 Bison bison bison | reverse complement strand
TAGTTTCTGAGACAGTTAAACATAACCTTACCCTGCTGCTGCTGCTGCTGCTGCTAACTCGCTTCAGTCGTGTCCGACTCTGTGCGACCCCAGAGACGGCAGCCCACCAGGCTCCCCCGTCCCTGGGATTCTCCAGGCAAGAACACTGGAGTGGGTTGCCATGTCCTTCTCCAATGCATGAAAGTGAAAAGTGAAAGTGAAGTCGCTCAGTCGTGTCTGACTCTTAGCAACCCCATGGACTGCAGCCTACCAGGCTCCTCTGTCCATGGGATTCTCCAGGCAAGAGTACTGGAGTGGGGTGCCATTGCCTTCTCTGAACCTTACCCTATGGTCCAGCAATTCCACTCCTAGCTAAGCATCAAAGAGAAATGAAAATACATGTTCCCTTAGCTCCATAAAATGCATCATCAAAAACTACACTAATGAAACCTGTGTTTAGTATATCTGAGATTGAAACATGTTTTAAAACACTGCCTTTTCAAAATAATCTTTAACTTCAAATAAGTATAAAAATTTCATGTCTACTGGGAGATTATTTCTGACTGAGTCAAAGCAAAGTTTTTTTTTAATTAACTTATTTTAATTAGAGGCTAATTACTTTACAATATTGTAGTGGTTTTTGCCAAACGTTGACATGAATCAGCCACGGGCACACAAAGACTGGTTTTTCCCAGTTTTTCACAGCATTCATTCCACTCAACCAACATAATTTAATGTCTCCTATGTATAACCCATTGTATCAGAGTTCAAAAACAATAACCAACCTTCACTGTACCCATACTTTAATTGGGCAGATGAACACAAATATCTCATCTAAGGTAGACAATGATAAATGGTACATTGGTACTAGGCCAGATTTGCTATAACTGTAGAAACAGATTAATTTGTCTGAGAATACAGGGAAAATTTTATTGGACAATTTGGAATTGGAAAACTTTAACAGGCAGATATGGTGACAAAAATAAAAGGCAATTACTCAAAACCTACTCCAAAGTTGTCTTAATTTCTTAAAGCTTAAATACTGAATAAATTCATAAAATAGATATTAAATCAAAAAACATTTATTATCTGACAACTAACATACTCGATACTTAATAAATACTTACATTTCATATACTTCTTTCCATTTCCATTCTATGGTCTCCTGCCTGGACTGGATGACTTTCTACGTGGCTTTCCCTTCTTTTCATCTCCTCTGCATTCTCTTCATAGCACAGTGATCCTTTAAAAATCTAATAGGAACCTGTCATAAGGGCTTTGAATAAGATACTTGCTCTTGGAATGGTCTTTCCCTGCTTTTATATGCCTGTATCATTCTAACACTTCAAATTTTACCTAATGTTCACATCCCCAATGTACCTTCTCCTGACAAGATGAATTTGGTCTTTCTAACACAAAACACATCTTTACTTTACCGCCATTTCCATTGTTAACTTGTACTTAAGTATTGGTCTGTTTCCGAATTTTAGTCCGTCTAGAGAAGGAAATGGCAACCCACTCCAGTGTTCTTGCCTGGAGAATCCCAGGGACGGGGGAGCCTGGTGGGCTGCCGTCTATGGGATCACACAGAGTCGGACACTACTGAAGCGACTTAGTGGCAGCAGCAGTCAAAGCTATGGTTTGCCAGTAGTCATGTACAGATGTGAGAATTGGACTGTAAAGAAAGCTGAGCACCAAAGAATTGATGCTTTTGAACTGTGGTGTTGGAGAAGACTCTTGAGAGTCCCTTGGATTGCAAGGACATCAAACCAATCCATCCTAAAGGAAATCAGTCCTGAATATTCATTGGAAGGGTTGATGCTGAAGCTCCAATACTTTGGCCACCTGATGTGAAGAACTGACTCACTGGAAAAGACCCTGATGCTGGGCAAGATTGAAGGCAGTTGGAAAAAGGGACAACAGAGGATGAGATGTTTGGATGGCATCATCAACTCAATGGGCATTAGTTTGAGCAAGCTCTGGGAGTTGGTGATGGACAGGGAAGCCTGGCGTGCTGCAGTCCATGGGGTCACAAAGAGTCGGACCTGACTGAGCAATTTAACTGAACAAGACTGTCAGCCACTCAAGGGCAGAGATTTTGTTTTTTCAGCTACCCAAGGTACATCTAGCATCTTGTTTGCAAACTGGACATAGTAGACATTGAATAAATATTTGCACAATGTTGTATTGTGGGCAAAATCAGACATGATCCCTGACTTCATGGCACTAGCAACCTAGTGAGACAGGCAGATAGTCATCAAATAATCACAGAGATAAATGGATAAGATAAGTGCTTAAAATAGAGCATTTGATTTTAATGAGACCATAAAATGGAAGGATGAGACTTACCTTGAGGTCTCAGGAACGACTTCCCCAAGGAGGATGCAGTTGAGCTGGGATCTGAAAGGTGAAGAAGAGTTACCAGGAGAGGAGAGGTAAGAAGATCGTTTAGTAGGTGACAATAGTTGGTGAAAAAGCTTTGTTGTGAGATCAGACGTGATGCACTGGAGCAGTAGTTCTCAGCTACTGGATGTGTGGCAAAGTCTGGCGGTCTTCTGGGTTGTCATAAAAGAAAAAGAATGTACTACTAGCATCTAGTGTGTAGAGGCCAGAGACATTGGTAAACATCTTAAAGAGCATGACAACTCTCCACCATAAAGGATTATCCAGCCAAAGTCTCAATAGTGCCAAAGCTGAGAAATCCTGAGTACTCCTTCTCAAACATGTTTTACTCCAGGAAGAATTACATTTCACACATAATCCAGTAAAGAAACACATAAAATGAAACACGTTACATAAAATAACATTTACCCTTTTACTTGTGATGTTCTTTATTTCCTATCCAGTTTTGTTCTGTTTCATTTTTTAAAATGCTCATCTCAGTTCGTTAAATTTGTTTCATGAGACACTGGAAGTCTCAATCTGAAGTTAGAAAAGTCTTATGTTTAAGGGCCTGAAAGAAGGCAACTGGCTGGAACTCAGAAATCAAGGAGAAGACTGGAATATAGTAGAAATGGTGAGATAGGCAGGGCTAATATTATTCATGGGCTCACAGGCCACATTAAAGAGTTTTGTTCTTGTCTAAGAATAATAGGAAAACACTGAGAGCTTACAAGCAGAGGAATGACATAATTAGATTTTTACTACAGTAATACAGCAGCACCGTCCAACAGAAGAATAAAGCATGCCACATATCTAATATTACATTTTCTGGTATCCTCATCTTTTTTAAAACGGTAAAAATAAATGGGTAAAATTAATTTTAATACTATGAGTTATTTAACCGAATAAATCATTTCAACTTGCTATCATAATGTATATCATTTAATACTTGTATCAGAGTTTGAAAGTCCCTTAGTTACTGGGTATTATGAACCAGTAGCATTAGTCTTTCCTCATCAGCTTTCCCAAGCTTCCTTGGCAGGCAGTTTTTTCCTCTGTTTATATGCATATATTTGTGTGTTCTAGATTTAAAAACCTATCCATGTTCCACCCAAATACAAAAAAGTCTTACATTTCTTATCTTTGAGATGCATTAAAATCAGATGAACTTGCAGACTACATGATCACTCTGGGCTCTGCCTCTGGAGCTGTAGTTTACCCATAGGTCATTCTATCTCAACAAGAGCAAGCATTCAATTATCTTGAATGATCTTTCCTATTGTTACATTTTACAGTAGAAGTTCTTACCAGAAACTTTTCAAGTACAGTATGAAATAAAACATCTTTTAAAAGTTTTATTGCAGAAATTGTTTTATTAATTTATAGAATGCAGATACATTATAGTTATGTATATATGAGTACTATATATACGTATATATATGAGAGAGAGAGAAGTAAAATGAGATGACACAATATAAATTGCTCTGAACCCTTCTTTTTCCACTTAACAAGAGCCATCACCATCCTTCTATGTTAATAAGGCATTCTTTGGCATCTGTATATATCTATCAAAGGGTTGAACAAATTCCTCATCCCTGGGATTTCAGATTGCTTACATCTTTTTTGCTATTATAAACAATACTGCAATAAATGTTTATGTTAGTGTTTCCACACTTATTTTGTTATTTTTATAAAGAAAAGAATTCCCATGTTAAAGGTTATACAAATACTAAGTCTCTTAATACAGTCAAACTGCTTTGAGAGAGGTTGTGCCAAGTTCAACTCCTCCCAGCAGTTTGCAGCACCAAACACCACACATCTGTCCAATCAAACTCAGATGAGGAAATGTCATCTCATCTTTATATTCATTTGAATTTATTTTATTACTATCAAGTGTGGATGAACTTTTCTCCCATGTGTATGTTGGTAATTTGTATTTCCATTGCTTTATTTGTGCATCATTTATTCATGTTCATTTTCTCTCAGAAAGATTTTATCATCCATTTATAAATGCTCAGTTTATTAAGAATATTAACTCTTAATAACATGTATTTTAGATATCTACCAGTTGGCCATAAACTTGGATAAAGGAGGCCTTTTGCAATATTGTGATATAACTTTCTATGTCTTCAATGTTATCAGTGTTTTTATGTAGGTTCTGAATTGATATCACATAAGGAAGTCATTCTTTATCATAGATTATAAAAATTCATCAGTATTTTCTATTATATTGCTTTTATGGCTTCATTTTTTATATTTAAATATCTAATCCATATACACTGAAGTTTGGTATACAATGTTCTAATGGCTAGCCAATTAGAACAAAGGCATAATTATTTGTTCAATGACCTGATTTTCCAACTTTATTATAGAAAAATGTTCCATTGAAGGATATAAAACCAACACACAGAAATCCCTTGCATTCCTATACACTAATAATGAGAAAATAGAGAAATTAAGGAAGCAATTCCATTCACCATTGCAACGAAAAGAATAAAATACTTAGGAATATATCTACCTAAAGAAACTAAAGACCTATATATAGAACTATAAAACACTGATGAAAGAAATCAAAGAAGACACTAATAGATGGAGAAATATACCATGTTCATGGATTGGAAGAATCAAT
>NW_011494952.1:4648132-4648676 GCF_000754665.1 Bison bison bison | reverse complement strand
TAGACATTTCTCCAAAGACGACATACAGAGGGTTAACAAACACATGAAAAGATGCTCAACATCACTCATTATCAGAGAAATGCAAATCAAAACCACAAAGAGTACCATTTCATGCCAATCAGAATGGCTGTGATCCAAAAGTCTACAAGCAATAAATGCTGTGCAGGATGTGGAGAAAAGGGAACCATCTTACACTGTTGGTGGGAATGCAAACTAGTAAGCCACTATGGAGAACAGTGTGGAGATTCCTTAAAAAACTGGAAATAGACTGCCTTATGACCCAGCAATCCCACTGCTGGGCATACACACCAAGGAAACCAGAATCAAAGAGACACGTGTACCCCAATGTTCATCCCAGCACTATTTATAATAGCCAGGACATGGAAGCAACCTAGATGTCCATCAGCAGATGAATGGATAAGAAAACTGTGGTACATATACACAATGGAGTATTACTCAGCTATTAAAAAGAATACATTTGAATCAGTTCTAATGAGGTGGATGAAACTGGAGCCTATTATACACAGTGAAGTAAGCCAGAAAG
>NW_011494952.1:4646971-4648032 GCF_000754665.1 Bison bison bison | reverse complement strand
AAATTAAGGAAGCAATTCCATTCACCATTGCAACGAAAAGAATAAAATACTTAGGAATATATCTACCTAAAGAAACTAAAGACCTATATATAGAACTATAAAACACTGATGAAAGAAATCAAAGAAGACACTAATAGATGGAGAAATATACCATGTTCATGGATTGGAAGAATCAATATAGTGAAAATGAGTATACTATCCAAAGCAATCTATAGATTCAATGCAATCCATATCAACCTACCAACGATATTTTTCACAGAGCTAGAACAAATAATTTCACAATTTGTATGGAAATACAAAAAACCTCGAATAGCCAAAGCGATCTTGAGAAAGAGGAATGGAACTGGAGGAATCAACCTGCCTGACTTCAGGCTCTACTACAAAGCCACAGTCATCAAGACAGTATGGTACTGAAACAAAGACAGAAATATAGATCAATGGAACAAAACAGAAAGCCCAGAGATAAACCCATGCACCTATGGACACCTTATCTTTGACAAAGGATGCAAGGATATACAATGGAGAAAAGACAATCTCTTTAACAAGTGGTGCTGGGAAAACTGGTCAACCACTTGTAAAAGAATGAAACTAGAACACTTTCTAACACAGTACACAAAAATAAACTCAAAATGGATTAAATATCTAAACATAAGACCAGAAACTATAAAACTCTTAGAGGAGAACATAGGCGAAACATGCTCCGACATACATCACAGCAGGATCCTCTATGACCCACTTCCCAGAATATTGGAAATAAAAGCAAAAATAAACAAATGTGATCTAATTAAAATTAAAAGCTTCTGCACAACAAAAGAAACTATAAGCAAGGTGAAAAGGCAGCCTTCAGAATGGGAGAAAATAATAGCAAATGAAACAACTGACAAACAACTAATCTCAAAAATATACAAGCAACTCCTGCAGCTCAATTCCAGCAAAATAAATGACCCAATCAAAAAATGGGCAGAGAACTAAATAGACATTTCTCCAAAGACGACATACAGAGGGTTAACAAACACATGAAAAGATGCTCAACATCACTCATTATCAGAGAAATGCAAATC
>NW_011494952.1:4600692-4646871 GCF_000754665.1 Bison bison bison | reverse complement strand
GCACTATTTATAATAGCCAGGACATGGAAGCAACCTAGATGTCCATCAGCAGATGAATGGATAAGAAAACTGTGGTACATATACACAATGGAGTATTACTCAGCTATTAAAAAGAATACATTTGAATCAGTTCTAATGAGGTGGATGAAACTGGAGCCTATTATACACAGTGAAGTAAGCCAGAAAGAAAAACACCAATATAGTATACTAATGCATATATATGGAATTTAGAAAGATGGTAACGACAACCCTGTATGCGAGACAGCAAAAGAGACACAGATGTATAGAACAGTCTTTTGGACTCTGTGGGAGAGAAGTGGGGGGATGATTTGGGAGAATGGCATTAAAACATGTATCAGATCAGATCAGATCAGTCGCTCAGTCGTGTCCAACTCTTTGCAACCCCATGAACTGCAGCACGTCAGGCCTCCCTGTCCATCACCAACTCCCAGAGTTCACTCAGACTCACGTCCATCGAGTCAGTGATGCCATCCCGCCATCTCATCCTCTGTCATCCCCTTCTCCTCTTGCCCCCAATCCCTCCCAGCCTCAGAGTCTTTTCTAGTGAGTCAACTCTTCGCATGAGGTGGCCAAAGTACTGGAGTTTCAGCTTTAGCATCATTCCTTCCAAAGAAATCCCAGGGCTGATCTCCTTCAGAATGGACTGGTTGGATCTCCTTGCAGTCCAAGGGACTCTCAAGAGTCTTCTCCAACACCACAGTTCAAAAGCATCAATTTTTCGGCGCTCAGCCTTCTTCACAGTCCAACTCTCATATAAGAAATGAATTGCCAGTCCAGGTTCGATGCAGAATACAGGAAGCTCGGGGCTGGTGCACGGGGATGACCCAGAGGGATGGTATGGGGAGGGAGGTGGGAGGGGGGTTCAGGATGGGGAACATGTGTACACTCGTGGCAGATGCATGTTGATGTATGGCAAAACCAATATAATATTGTAAAAAAAAATAAGAAGAAGAAAAAGAAAAAAAAAAAGAAAAAGAAAAATGTTCCATTCAATGAAGTAAAAGATGACTGAGAAAAAGAGAAAGATACTTAAGAGAGAGCTAAGAATAGTAGAAAGCTCTCTAAAATGGTACATAAGGCTAGTTTTTCTAAAACTTTGTTAGGCAATGTGTATGCAATTGCCAAAGTCTAGATTAAATATGAAATTAAACCATAAAACAAATTTCCAAAGTTATTTTTTATCTCTCAATTATAATTTCTAGTCCCCTCAGCTTTCTTGAAACAACTTTTATGAAGCAGAGGAAATTGATTGGAAAGAAAATTTGCCAGTGTTAAGCTCAAGCAGATAATTGAGTTTCTAACTTTAATGGTATCTTATTAACTTCTTTGAAATATTAATCAAGAAAAGTCCAGCATCTAAATTCTTCTCTTGATAAAGGAGTTCTCATAGTTGCTCTTAGAAACTGTACAAATTTGAATTAATGGAAACATTTTTAACTTTTTATTATGGAAATTAAAAACATAAACAGAAATAGAAAAAGTAATATGATAATATGATAAACTAACTATTCCCAACATCCAGCTTCACTGATATTTTAAACTTAAGGCTCTTGTCTTAACTGTAAAGATGAAACCATCATCATTTTAAAATAATGTAAAACGTATTCCCAAAACCTTCAAATATTCATTATTGTTCACAAGTCCACAGTTATTTTCTTTTCCCTTTTAAAAGAAAAGTTTTTCTTTTCTTTGAAAGAAAAAATTATTTTCTTTTCCCTTTCCCCCTATTTGATTTGTAGTCCAAATAGGTGCATACACTGTGGTTCTTTCATACATGTCTTGTCTCTTTATGGATTCTCCTTCAATATCTTGGGTTTTTATCTTTGCATTTTTGTTATTGTTAAAGAATCAGGCTCTTTTGTCATAGAGAATTCCTCCACAATTTGAATTTTGTTGACTCTGTTTCTTTGATGAGATACAGAAGAGTAAGATTAAAATTTAAATTTTTGTGTATGGCGTGATTATTTTATACAGGGTTTTGTGTATTTCTGTCAGGAGACAGATAATATCTATTACTCCATTTTTTTAATGTTCCCAGCCATTGAATATCATTACCAGTTCAATATTGATGATGTTCTATCATTTCTTCTTTATTACCTGGAACACATAAACAAAGAGAAGCTTGACTTCACCTACTTGAATTACTGTAAGGTACAGCTCATACTGGAAAGTTGGGGTAAAAATTTTTGTTTACCTTGGCTTACTAGTTTTGAAAATTATGAGCTATTCTCTAGCATCCAGAAATCACAAATTTATCCTGATCTTTAATTATCTGAAATTTTAAAAATTTCCACTCCAATTGGTTGTTCAGTCTTTGTCCAATGAGAGCTATTCAGGTTAATGATTGAGTCCTTTTGAATAGAGCCTGATTGGTAGGTTCCTTCCTATCTGATATAATATGTGCCAATATTCCTTGTATATTTACTAAACCAGACCCAGAAATCAGTCATTACATAAAACTGATTTCTTTCAGTGGAAAATGATATTTCAGGATTCCAGTCTGGGTGCTGATGGGACTTAACTGGTTTGCCCATCATTTGGCTTTTTCAGAGGACTAATCTAGATAATCTAAGAAATATCTATTTATTAGTCCCAGCTTAGCTCCATTTGATAACATCTACCAGATATTAAAATACATATCAACAGAAGCAGAAGATATTAAGAAGAGGTGGCAAGAATACACAGAACTATACAAAAAAGATCTTCATGACCCAGATAATCACGATGGTGTGATCAGTCACCTAAAGCCAGACATCCTGAAATGTGAAGTCAGTTTGGGCCTTAGGAAGCATCAGTACGAACAAAGCTAGTGAAGGTGATGGAATTCCAGTTGAGCTGTTACAAATCCTAAAGGATGATGCTGTGAAAGTGCTGCACTCAATATGCCAGCAAATTTGGAAAACTCAGCAGTGGCCACAGGACTGGAAAAGGTCAACTAGTTTTCATTCAAATACCAAAGAAAGGCAATGCCAAAGAATGTTCAATCTACTGCACAATTGCACTCATCTCACACGCTAGTAAAGTAATGCTCAAAATTCTCCAAGTCAGGCTTCAACAATATGTGAACCATGAACTTCCAGATGTTCAAGCTGGTTTTAGAAAAGGCAGAGGAACCAGAGGTCAAATTGCCAACATATGCTGGATCATGGAAAAAGAAAGAGAGTTCCATAAAAACATCTATTTCTGCTTGATTGATTATGCCAAAGCCTTTGACTGTGTGGATCACAATAAACTGGAAAATTCAGAAAGAGATGGGAATACCAGACCCCCCTGACCTGTCTCCTGAGAAACCTGTATGCAGGTCAGAAAGCAACAGTTAGAACTGGACATGGAACAACAGACTGGTTCCAAATAGGAAAAGGAGTACGTCAAGACTGTATATTGTCACTGCTTATTTAACTTCTATGCAGAGTACATCATGAGAAACGCTGGGCTGGAAGAAGAACAAGCTGGAATCAAGATTGCCGGGAGAAATATCAATAACTTCAGATATGCAGAATGACACCACCCTTATGGCAGAAAGCGAAGAAGAACTAAAGAGCCTCTTGATGAAAGTTAAAGAGGAGAGTGAAAAAGTTGGCTTAAAGCTCAACATTCAGAAAAGTAAGATCATGGCATCTGGTCCCATCACTTCATGGCAAATAAATGGGGAAACAGTGGAAACTGTGGCTGACTTTATTTGTTTGGGCTACAAAATCACTGCAGATGGTGATTGCAGCCATGAAATTAAAAGACACTTGCTCCTTGGAAGGAAAGCTATGACCAACTTAGACAGCATATTAAAAAGCAGAGACATTACTTTGCTGACAAAGGTCCATCTAATCAAAGCTATGGTTTTTCCAGTAGTCATGTATGGATATGAGAGTTGGACCATAAAGAAAGCTGAACACCGAAGAATTAATGCTTTTAAACTGGGGTGTTGGAGAAGACTCTTGAGAGCCCCCTGGACTGCAAAAAGATCCAACCAGTCCATCCTAAAGGAGATCAGTGCTGGGTGTTCATTGGAAGAACTGATGTTGAAGCTGAAACTCCAGTACTTTGGACACCTGATACGAAGAGCTGTCTTATTTGAAAAGACCCTGATGTTGGGAAAGATTGAGGGCAGGAGGAGAAGGGGATGACAGAGGATGAGATGGTTGGATGGCATCACCAACTCAGTGGACATGAGTCTGGGTAAATTTTGGGAGTTGGTGATGGACAGGGAGGCCTGGCGTTCTGTAGTTCATGGGGTTGCAAAGAGTTGGACACAACTGAGTGACTGAACTGAATTTACAGTAATCAAAATATAATACCAGACATAACAAAGTCTGATAATAGATCCATGTATTTTTAAGAATTTAACATAGTTTTCAACTTTCATGCAGCACATTCTTCTGTACTTTGTGCACTGACATTGAAGGTAGTCTGCATCAGCCAAATTTGGATTTATATACGTTTGCTGAAGTGAAGCATGTGAACGTGTAATACACTCAGTCATGTCCAACTCTTTGTGACCCCATGGACTGTGTAGCCTGCGAGGCTCATCTGTCCATGGAATTCTCCAGGTAAGAATACTGGAATGGGTAGCCATTCTCTTCTCCAGGGGATCTTTCTGACCCAGGGATCAAACACAGGTATCCTACATTTCAGGCATATTCCTTACTGTCTGAGCCACCAGGGAGAACCATATTAACATATATATATGCTAATCACCAGCTACTCTGCTGTAGAGTACTTTCTCTTAGCTTACAGTGCAATCAGTTCAGTTCAGTTCAGTTGCTCAGTCATGTCCGACTATTTACAACCTCATGAATTGCAGCATGCCAGGCCTCCCTGTCCATCACCAACTCCTGGAGCTTACCCAGACTCATGTCCATCGAGTCAGCATTGCCATCTAGCCATCTCATCCTCTGTTGTCCCCTTCTCCTCCTGCTTCCAATCCCTCCCAGCATCAGGGTCTTTTGCAAAGAGTCAACTCTTCGCATGAGGTGGCCAAGTATTGGAACTTCAGCTTCAACATCAGTCCTTCCAATGAACACCAGGACTGATCTCCTTTAGGATGAACTGGTTGGATCTCCTTGCAGTCCAAGGGACTCTCAAGAGTCTTCTTCAACACCACAGTACAAAAGCATCAATTCTTCAGCACTCAGCTTTCTTCACAGTCCAACTCTCACATCCATACATGACCACTGGAAAAACCATACCCTTGACTAGACAGACCTTTGTTGATTAAGTAATGTCTTGCTTTTTAATATGCTGTCTAGGTTGGTCATAATTTTCCCTCCAAGGAGTGTCTTTTAATTTCATGGCTGCAATCACCATCTGCAATGATATTGGAGCCAAAAAAAAATAAAGTCTGACACTGTTTCCACTGTTTCCCCATCTATTTCCCATGAAGTGATGGGACCAGATGCCATGATCTTACTTTTCAGAATGTGGAGCTTTAAGCCAACTTTTTCACTCTCCTCTCACTTTCATCAAGGGGCTTTTTAGATCTTCTTCACTTTCTGCCATAAGGGTGGTGTCATCTGCATATCTGAAGTTATTGATATATCTCCCGGCAATCTTGATTCCAGCTTGTTCTTCTTCCAGCCCAGCATTTCTCATGATGTACTCTGCATATAAGTTAAATGAGCAGGGCAACAATATACAGCCTCGACATACTCCTTTTCCTATTTGGAACCAGTCTGTTGTTCCATGTCCAGTTCTAACTGTTGCTTGCATACAGGTTTCTCAAGAGGCAGGTCAGGTTGCCTGGTATTCCCATCTCTTTAAGATTTTTCCACAGATTATTGTGATCCACACAGTCAAAGGCTTTGGCATAGTCAATAAAGCAGAAATAGATGTTTTTCTGGAACTCTCTTGCTTTTTCAATGATCCAGCAGATCTTGGCAGTTTGATCTCTGGTTCCTCTGCCTTTTCTAAATCAAGCTTGAACATCTGGAAGTTCACAGTTCACGTATTGCTGAAGCCTGGCTTGGAGAATTTTGAGCATTACTTTACTAGCGTGTGAGATGAGTGCAATTGTGCAGTAGTTTGAGCATCTTTGGCATTGCCTTTCTTTGGGATTGGAATGAAAACTGAACTTTTCCAGTCCTGTGGCCACTGCTGAGTTTTCCCAATTTTCTGGCATATAGTGCAATAGGGAAGAACAAATAAGCCTCCATACTCGATCTGTTTCCATTACCTTAACCTTTGTATTCTGTTGCCTTTGCTACAAGAATGTTGCCTTTAGCCTGAACTACAAGGGACAGTCCATCCTCAAGGCTCTGACTTTAAAAGGTATAACACTTTTATATGCATATACAGATAAGAAGTTGCAAAACAGAGAATCTCATTCTAGTTGGAGGTTTACAGAACAGTGTAAATAGCAGAATACAGCATGTGAAATGCCAGACTGGATGAAGCACAAGATTGAATCAGGACTGCCAGGAGAAATATCAATAACCTCAGATATGTGGATGATACCACCCTTATGGCAGAAAGTGAAGAGGAACTAAAGAGCCTTTTGATGAAAGTGAAGGAAGAGAGTGAAAAAGTTGGCTTAAAGCTCAACATTCAGAAAACTAAGATCATAGCATCCAGTTCCATCACTTCATGGCAAATAGATGGGTGGAAAGTGGAAACAGTGACAGACTTTATATTTTTGGGCTCCAAAATCACTGCAGGCTGTGAATGCAGCCATGAAATTCAAAGAAACTTTATCCTTGGAAGGAAAGCTATGACCAAGCTAGACAGCATATTAAAAAGCAGAGACATCACTTTGCTGACAAAGGTCCCCCTATTCAAAACTATGGTTTTCCAGTAGTCATGTATGGATGTGTCAGTTGGAGTAAAAAGAAGGCTGAATGCTGAAGAATTGATGCTTTCAAACTGTGGTGCTAGAGGAGACTCTTGAGAGTCCCTTGGACAGCAAAGAGATCAAACCAGTCAATCCTAAAGGAAATCAACCCTGAATATTCATTGGAAGGACTTGTGCAGTTCCAATACTTTGGCCACCTAGATGTGAAGAGCTTACTCACTGGAAAAGACCCTGATGCTGGGAAAGATTGAGAACAGGAGAGAAGGTGATGGCAGAGGATGAGATGGTTGGATGGCATCACTGACTCAATGGACCTAAGTTTGAGCGTACTCTGGGAGATAGTGAAAGACAGGGAAGCCAGGTGTGCTGCAGTCTGTGGTGTAGCAAAGAGTCGGACATGACTGAATGACTGAGCAACAGCAACACGGAGGTCTTTTTTAAAAAGAATTGCACATATGACATATTGCAAATGTAGTATTGAATTATGCTTTGAACTTGGATTGAATTTTTCATTTACTAACAGTGGGTTCCAAAATCTAGGTAGGAATGTAGGTTGACATAGGCAACACTGTAGTACAATTTTATACTTAAAATATTCCTAATTTGAGAACTATTGTGAGAAGGTCTACTAGCAATAAAGAGCATGTTTTTTCCCTCATATGTGTACATGTGTATGAGTGCACACACTCACAAAACTAAGTTTTCATAGGTTCCCAGCATTCTCTTGTCTACTCTACTCATTGAATTTTATACTCTGAACTTATCTTCAACTGCTTCTTGCTACCAAATTTACCTTTCTTGTGTTTCATTGTTGTTTAGTTGCTAAGTCATGTCTGATTCTCTGTGACCCCATTCATCAACTCACTCAAGAAATATTTACTGAATACCTACAATGGTATAAGAATATACTTCTCATTCCAGAAATTTGGATATGGACCATATTTATTCCCCCATCCACTTTTGTATTCAATGAAATCAGCTGCCTTAGTTGCTGACACCAATGGAATTGCATTATATTTCTTGGATATAATTTTAGTGGGGAAGACACTTACAAACAACTCTATGGGCAATTAGGCGACTTTGAAGAGTTTCAGCATAGTAGTGACATGGTCAAAACATGATGGCTGCTATGTTGACAAAGAATTAAAGGCAAGATCAAAATCAGAAGACTAGTAAGAAGGCTGGAGGAGATACCTAGTGAGATATGCCTAGGGTGGTGGGATGAGATGCCAGACATTAAGTGTGTGGATTTTAGAGAGACTTAGAAGTTAAAACTAATAGGAGATGGTGGTGGAATGATGAGAGCAAGGGAAGAACTGAGGATCACTATAGGCAGCTGTGGCGATAGTAGTAGTAAAAACTACAGATGTGGGGAATATAGAAGGGGAAAGCATCTTTGTGGAGAAAGATGATGAAGTCAGATGTAAAAAAGGTTACCTGTTTAAATGGAATAAAGGGCGATCACTAATCAACATTGATACCATAATGTGTCGCTACTGTCTGCAAGAGCTTCTGTCACTGGGCTTCAGAAATAATTCTTTCGTCTTTGTCAGTTAACTCAAAGAAATTATAAATAACAGAAGTGTTAAACTAGCACCGAGAATTTAAGACTAACCTGAAGAAAAGGTCAGAGCAGGTACAGAATTCCTTTTGGAGGCAGAGGTGATTTGGGGAGTTCTTCATATTATTCACTAGAGTCAGAGACCCACCCCACATAGTTGCTGGATAACCCTAGTATATGCTTATCCCCACATATGAGCCATAAGGTATCCCTGGAAAAAGCAGTGACCTGAATTATCTTCAGTGAACCACAAGCTTCATACAAATGCAGACTATTTTCCTTGAGCTATTCTGATTGACTGCCTTCTCAGTGCGTTAGTGACTGAAATCTCTCATTTGACTTTGGTTGTATAGACACTGCTGAAATGCATCATTGAAACCTAACCTGGAACCTGTAAGTATGCTTCCTGGGCAGCCCAGGAGAATTAAATACAAGAGCATCCTGGACAACAGTAAAATGATATATCTTTTCATCACCCTGACTCTTATTCTGAGATACACTCACCTCAAATTAATCATTGAGGCCTTCATCATGAAAAAGTATTATTTTTGAGCCTTAAACGTGATAGATTCCTGAAAAGACCTAACACAAGGCTGGTGGATTTTTCCAAACATAATCCACTCTGGGGAAACTGTGGGAGGAAAAGAACTATCGATCTGAGGAAATAACATAAAAACAGAAATCCCAGGGAGAGTGAAGGCCGCTGTGAGTTGGTCTGGGAGGAGCTGGGAATCCCCTTAGGACCCAGGCAGCCTGAGAGCAGCAGTGAAGTACAGATCAAGGCAGATTTTTAAATTTCTGCTCTAGTATCACCCTTCATTGTGTTGGGATAATCACTGCTTGCTCATTTGCATCAGAAATCAGCAGTAACCACCAAGCACCATGGGTGTTGCTATTTTAGAGCAGCCTTTTAGGGTGAGGAGCTAATACAGGTTTAAACTGACCAGTCACCCTTGGACATTCATTGATCGAACCTCTTCTCCACTAAACACAGGGTAGGAATGTATATAGCAAAGAGACTGCCACCTCATAGCATTGCTCCTCTATTAAGAATTTAGAAATGAATACCAGTGCAGAATTATTGCTCAAAGGAGTGGAGCAAACTAGATTAATCTGAGAGATCCTCTGTTGCCTCGAACTCTAGGGCTTATTCCTCTTATCCCTCCTTCTTAACTATTGCCTGACCTTCAGTCTTGCCCTCCCATATCCTAAAGATTCCAAGCAATAGGTGTTGACCCATTAGTGCATGATTAAATGAATGAAGTAACTAATGGCTAATATTTTTCCATAAAGTAAAATTGACCAGGAAATATCAGAGTGCATTGCTCATCATGAAATAAGTATTTTTAGATACATATAGCAAGGAAAGATAAGAAAGACGTCCTAAGTGAACAATGCAAAGAAATATAGGAAAACAATAAAATGGGAAAGACGAGGGATCTCTTTAAGAAAACTGGAGATACCAAGGGAATATTTCATGCAAAGATAGACACAATAATGCACATAAACAGCAAGAGATTAAGAAGAGGTAACAAAGATACACAGAAGAACTGTACAAAAAAGCTTTTAATGACCCAGATAACCACAATGTTATGGTCACTTACCTAGAGCCAGATTCCCTGGAGTGTGAATTCAAGTGAGCCTTAGGAAGCATTACTATGAACAAAGCCAGTGAAGGTGATGGAATTCCAGCTGAGTTATTTCAAATCCTAAAAGAAGATGCTGTGAAAATACTGCACTCGATATGCCAGAAAATTTGGAAAGCTCAGAACTGGCAACAGGACTGGAAAAGGTCAGTTTTCATTCCAATCCCAAAGTAAGGCAATGCCAAAGAATATTCAAATTACTGTACAATTGCACTCATTTCACATGCTAGCAAGATTATGCTCAAAATCCTTCAAGCTAGGCTTCAACAGGATGTGAACCGAGAACTTCTAGATGTACAAGCTGGATTTAGAAAAGGCTGAACCAGAGGTCAAATTGCCAGCATACTCTGGCATAGAAAAAAGAAGGGAATTCCAAAAAAAATCTGCTTCATTGACTACACTAAAGCCTTTGTGTGGATCACAACAAATATTCTGTGGAATATTCTGAAGAGATGGGAATACCACACCATCTTACCTGCCTCCTGAGAAACCTATATGCAGGATAAGAAGGAATACTTAGAACTGTACATGGAACAACGGCCTGGATCAAAACTGGGAAAGCAATATGTCAAGGCTGTATATTGTCACGCGTATTTAACTTATAGGCAGAGTACATACAAAATGCTGGGCTGGATGACCACAAGCTGGGGTCAAGATTGCCCAGAGAAATATCAACAACTTCAGATATGCAGATGATACCACTGTAATGGCACAAAATGAAGAAGAACTAAAGAGCCTTTTGATGAAGGTGAAGGAGGAAAGTGAAAAAGCTGGCTTAAAACTCAACAGTAAAAAAAAAGAGATGACCAGTGAAAATTTGATGCATGAAGCAGAGCACCCAAAGCTGGTGCTCTGGGACAACCCAGAGGAATGGTGTGGGGAGGATGGTGGGAGGGGGATTCAGGATGGTGGGACACATGTGCATCTGTGGCTGATTCACGTTGATGTATGGCAGGAACCATCACAATTACAATATTGTAATGCAATTAGCCTCCAATTAAAATAACTAAATTAATTTTTTAAATGAATATCATAGCATTCAGTCCCATCATTTCACAGCAAAAAGATGGGGAAAAAGAGGAAATAATGTCAGATTTCACTTTCTTGGGCTCTAAAATCACTGTGGAGGTGACTGCAGCCATGAAATTAAAAGATGCTTGCTCCTTTGAAGATATGCTATGACAAAACTAGACAGTGTATTAAAAGCAGAGACATCACTTTGCCAATAAAGGTCCATATAGTTAAAGCAATGGATTTTCAAGTAGTCATATATGGATGGGAGAGTTGGGCCATAAAGAAGACTAAGCACCAAAGAACTGATGCTTTTCAACTATGGTGCTGGAGAAGACTCTTGAGAGTCCCTTGGACAGCAATGAGATCAAACCAGTCAATCCTAAAGGAAAGCAACTCTGAATATTCACTAGAAGGACTGATGCTGAAGCTCCAATACTTTGGCCAACTGATGTGAAGAACGAACTCACTGGCAAAGACCCTGATGCTGGGAAAGACTGAGGGCAGGAGGAGAAGGAGGCAAGAGAGGACAAGATATTTGGATGGCATCACTGACTCAATGGACATGAGTCTGAGTATACTCAGGGAGATAATGAAGGGCAGGGAAGCCTGGCATGCTGCAATTCATGGGGTCACAAAGAGTTTGACATGACTGAGCAATTAAACGACAACAATCAAATGGGTCATATATATAGAATATATTTCTTACTGTAAGATAAGTTAAAGTAATGAAATGAAAGTCACTCAGTCGTGTCCGACTCTTTGCAACCCCATGGACTGTAGCCCATCAGGCTCCTCTGTCCATGGGATTCTCCAGGCAAGATTACTAGAGTGTGTAGCCATTCTTTCTCCAGGGGATATTTCCCAACCCAAGGATCAAACCTAAGTCTCCTACATTGGCGGTGGATTTTTTTACTGTCTGAACCACCAGGGAAGTCCAAGAATACTAGAGTCGCTTGCCATTCCCTTCTCCAGGGGATCTTCTTGACTCGGGGGATTGATCTGGGATCTTTTTCAATGTAAAAAAGCCCCTGCTATCCTCAGGGAAACATGACTTCAGAGAGCTGAGGGATGTAACTTACAAAATAAAGATAATAAACTGACCAATAACTGTGTGAGGAAAAATTGCTGGAACAGATCATCCAAATAAGCATAACGAATATTCTTAATAGATTATGGAGGATTTGGTGAGTGTTATGCACTCATCTCACACGCTAGTAAAGTAATGCTCAAAATTCACCAAGCCAGGCTTCAGAAATACATGAACCGTGAACTTCCAGTTGTTCAAGCTGGTTTTAGAAAAGGCAGAAGAACCAGAGATCAAATTGCCAACATCCGCTGGATCATCGAAAAAGCAAGAGAGTTCCAGAAAAACATCTATTTCTGCTTTATTGACTATGCCAAAGCCTTTGACTGTGTGGTTCACAATGAACTGTGGAAAATTCTGAAGGAGATGGGAATACCAGACCACCTGACCTTTCTCTTGAGAAATTTGTATGCAGGTCAGGAAGCAACAGTTAGAACTGGACATGGAACAACAGACTGGTTCCAAAGAGGAAAAGGAATACGTCAAGGCTGTATATTGTCACCCTGCTTATTTAACTTCTATGCAGAGTACATCATGAGAAACACTGGGCTGGAAGAAGCTCAAGCTGGAAACATGATTGCCGGGAGAAATATCAATAACCTCAGATATGCAGATGACAACACCCTTATGGCAGAAAGTGAAGAGGAACTAAAAAGCCTCTTGATGAAAGTTAAAGAGGAGAGTGAAAAAGTTGGCTTAAAGCTCAACATTCAGAAAATGAAGATCATGGCATCTGGTCCCATCACTTCATGGGAAATAGATGGGGAAACAGTGGAAACAGTGTCAGACTTTATTTGTTTGGGCTCCAGAATCACTGCAGATGGTGATTGCAGCCATGAAATTAAAAGACGCTTACTCCTTGGAAGGAAAGTTATGACCAACCTAGATAGCATAATCAAAAGCAGAGACATTACTTTGCCAACTAAGGTCCATCTAGTCAAGGCTATGGTTTTTCCAGTGGTCATGTATGGATGTGAGAGTTGGACTGTGAAGAAGGCTGAGTGCCGAAGAATTGATGCTTTTGAACTGTGGTGTTGGAGAAGACTCTTGAGAGTCCCTTGGACTGCAAGGAGACCCAACCAGTCCATTCTGAAGGAGATCAGCCCTGGGATTTCTTTGGAAGGACTGATGCTAAAGCTGAAACTCCAGTACTTTGGCCACCTCATGGGAAGAGTTGACTCATTGGAAAAGACTCTGATGCTGGGAGGGATTGGGGGCAGGAGGAGAAGGGGATGACAGAGGATGAGATGGCTGGATGGAATCACTGACTCGATGGATGTGAGTCTGAGTGAACTCCAGGAGTTAGTGATGGACAGGGAGGTCTGGCGTGCTGCAATTCATGGGGTTGCAAAGAGTCGGACACGACTGAGCAACTGAACTGAACTGATGCAGCACCAAGAAGAAAGATAACAAGGTGAAATATGAGTTCTGAAAAATATGATAGGTGAATAAAGAGCACCAATTTGTAAAACAAATTAGTGAGCCAAAATATCAGATTGAGAAACTTTCCTGGAGGGCAGTAGGAAAAGATAATGATGAGACATATAAAAAAAAAATAATGACTTCTAGAGATTAGAAATTGGAGAAGGAAATGGCAACCCACTCCAGTGTTCTTGCCTGGAGAATCCCATGGACAGAGAAGCCTGGTAGGCTGCAGTCCTTGGGTTCACACAGAGTCGGACACTACTGAAGCGACTTAGCAGCTTAGCAGCAGAGATTAGAAATAGAAGCAAAAAATACAGATAATAAAAGTACTAGAAGGATATGTTCTAAAATATAGGTGATGAAATAATGATGAAATAAGGAAAATAAATTTGCCCAATTTAAACAAAGATGAAAATTGGAAAGAGGTCTTTGTAGAGCACAAAGTAATAGATAAAAGCCTATACCTAAACATGAATCAGCCTTAGGTATACGTAGATATCCATATTTGTGGTGAGGTTTGACAGAAAACAACAAAATTCTGTAAAGCAATTATCCTTCAATTGAAAAATAAATTTTTAAAATGTAAAAAAAAAAACCCTATACCTCAGATATATTTTAGTATAATCACATCCAAAAAAGTAAAATCTTCCAAAAATGAAGCAGCAAAATATTTAAAAGAAACAAAAATTATACTGAAAAGAAAGAAGCAAGAGGACAATAGAGTATTATTTGTAAGCTGTAGGAACAAAATGTTTGTGATTGTAAAATTTTATATTTGCCAGTATGTAATTTAAACCTGATGAGAAAAAAAATCCTTGGACTTAACAGACCTCATGAGCTTTGCGAAAGTCTGACTTCAAACCCTTCTAAGGGAAAGTACTCAAGCAAGAATAGAGTTAAACCCATGAGGATAATTGAAGATACTGGGAAGTAAATATAGTCAAGTCATTTTTTAAAAAAGTACTGCTGTCTTTACAAGTAAAGACAACATAAGTAAAAATTCTTATGTATTTACTTATGGGCTTCCCTGGCGGCTCAGCAGTAAAGAACCCCCTGCCAATGCAGGAGACTGGAGTTCGATCCCTGGGTCAGGAAGATCCCCTGGAGGAGGAAGTGGCAACCCACTCTGGTATTCTTGCCTGGGAAATCCTGTAGACAAAGAAGCCTGGTGGGTTACAGTCCATGGGGTCTCAAAAGAGACATGACTTAGCAACTAAACCAAAAAAGTAAAAATACATCTAAAACAAGCTGGAGGTAAAATTCCAGAAAAATCAACAAGAAATTTAATGATGCATGGGAGAGTATTTATCTTTTGAAAGGAAGATATACATGTTCAAGGAATCAGTATAAAATGAATAGTTTTTTGTTTTTTTTAGAAAACCACAACTTACCAAAAATAACCACAGTGGAGACAGAGTCTAAACACATCATTTTCCACTGAAGAAATAAAAATAGTAGTTAATGAGATCCAAAAGCACTAGACCCAGAAGATTTCATAGGCAAATTCTACCAGTATATAACATGATAAGAAAACCTGGCAAAGATTGCTCCATAAAAATAGACTAATTCCATTTATAAATAATGCTGCACAATTCAAATGTAGAGTATATATTAGCAATCATTAGACTGAAGCATCACATTAAATCATGGTAAATATTAGTAAGTAGGGTCAACTCATGGAGTATAAGTGTGTTTCAACATTAGGAAATTGTTAATATAATTCATCATTATAATCAAATAAAAGAGAAAGATGAATAATATTTATCTTCATAGACACAGGAAAGACAGTTGACAAAATATCCATTTTTAACATAATATCCACTCATTTAATAGGAATAAATGGAGATCCATTCATCTAATAGAAATAAAATAGGAACTGATGGAGATGTTTTAAAACACGGTTTAATCTACCTACCTACCTCAGTCAGTTCAGTTCAGTCGCTCAGTCATGTCCAACTCTTTGCGACCCCAAGGACTGCAGTACACCAGGCTTCCCTGTCCATCACCAACTCCTGGAGCTTGCTCAAACTCATGTCCATTGAGTCTGTGATGCCATCCAACCATCTCATCCTCTGTTGTCCCCTTCTCCTCCTGCCTTCAATCTTTCCCACCATCAGGGTCTTTTCAAGTGAGTCAGTTCTTCGCACCAGGTGGCCAAAGTATTGGAGTTTCAGCTTCAGCATCAGTCCTTCCAGTGAATATTCAGATCTAATTTCCCCTAAAATTGACTGGGTGGATCTCCTTCAGTCCAAGGGACTCTCAAGAGTCTTATCCAAAACCACAGTTCAAATGCATCAATTCTTCAGCGCTCAGCTTTCTTTATAGTCCAACTCTCATATCCATACATGACTACTAGAAAAAAAATTGCTTTGACTAGATGGAACTTTGTTGGCAAAATAATGTCTCTTATTTTTAATATGTTGCCTAGATTGGTCATAAATTTTCTTCCAAGGAGCAAGCTTTTTTTTAATTTCAAGGCTGCAGTCACCATCTGCAGTGATTTTGGAGCCCCTCAAAATACAGTCTGTCACTGTTTCCATTGTTTCCCCATCTATTCCCCATGAAGTGATGGGACCTGATGCCATGATTTAGTTTTCTGAATGTTGAGTTTTAAGCCAACTTCCTCACTGTCCTCTTTCACCTTCATCAAGAGGCTCTTTAGTTCATCACTTTCTGCCATAAGGGTGGTATCGTCTGCATATCTGAGGTTATTTATATTTCTTCTGGCAATCTTGAGTCCAGCTTGTGCTTCATCCAGTCCAACATTTTTCATGATGTACTCTGCATATAAGTTAAATAAGCAGGATGACAATATACTGTCTTAATATTTCCTTTCCCAATTTGGATCCAGCCTGTTGTTCCATGTCTAGTTCTAACTGTTGCTTCTTGACCTGCATACAGATTTCTTAGGAGGCAGGTAAGGTGGTCTGGTATTCCCATCTCTTTAAGAATTTTCCACAGTCTATTGTGATCCACACAATAAAATGATTTGCTGTAGTCAATAAAGCAGAAGTAGATGTTTTTCTGGAACTCTTCTGCTTTTCTGATGATCCAACAGATGTTGGTGATTTGATCTCTGGTTCCTGTGCCTTTTCTAAATCCAGCTTGAACATCTGAAGTTCATGTACTGTTGAAGCCTGGCTTGGAGAATTTTGAGCATTACTTTGCTAGCGTGTGAGATGAGTGCAATTGTGCAGTAGTTTGAACATTCTTTGGCATTCCCTTTCTTTGGGATTGGAATGAAAACTGACCTTTTCCAGTCCCATGGCCACTGCTGAGTTTTCCAAATTTGCTGGCATATTGAGTGCAGCACTTTCACAGCATCATCTTTTAGTATTTGAAAATAGCTCAACTGGAATTCCATCACCTCCACTAGCTTTGTTTGTAGTGATGCTTCCTAAGGCCCAATTGACTTCACATTCCAGGATGTCTGGCTCTGCTGCTGCTGCTAAGTCGCTTCAGTTGTGTCTGACTCTGCGCGACCCCAGAGACGGCAGCCCACCAGGCCCTGCTGTCCCTGGGATTCTCCAGGCAAGAACACTGGAGTGGGTTGCCATTTCCTCCTCCAGTGCATGAAAGTGAAAAGTGAATTTAAAGTGACTCAGTCATGTCCGACTCTTCACGACCCCATGAACTGCAGCCTACCAGGCTCCTCCATCCATGGGATTTTCCAGGCAAGAGTACTGGAGCGGGTTGCCATTGCCTTCTCTTCTCTGGCTCTAGGTAAGTGATCATACCATCGTGATTATCTGGGTCATGAAGATCTTTTTTGTATATTCTTCTGTTTACTCTTGCCACTTCTTAATATCTTCTGCTTCTGTTAGGTCTATATTATTTCTGTCCTTTATTTTGCCCATCTTTGTACCTCTCACCTACCTACCTACATGCATGTGTAGCCATCAAAAAGCTGGTATCTTGCTTAATAGGGAAACACTAGAGACTGTTCTATAAAAGACAGGAAAAGAAAACCCTAGCCACTAATCCCCCTGCTTTTAAACATTGTAATGGAGTTACTGACCAATGCAATTGGGCAGGAAGAAAGTATGTATTATGGACTGAATATATGTGTCTATCCAAAATTCAAATGCTGAATCTTTAATCCTCAATGTGATAATATAAAATGGAACCTTTGGGAGATAATTAAATTATCAGGTAATTAAATCCTCTCATAACAGGATTAAAGCTCCTAAGAAGAACAAGAGAGAGCTTGCTTCCTTGCTCTCTCCACCGTGCTTGGACACAACTATTTAGAGGGCCTTGACTAGTAGCCAAACTGGCAGACACCTTCATCTTGGACTTCCCAGTGTCCAGAACAGTGAGAAAAAAGTGTCTCTTGTTAAGCTACCCAGTTTACTGCATCTTGTTTTAACAATGTGAACTGACTAAAAGAGTTATGTACAGTATGCTACCTTTTATTTAAGAAAGTGGGTGGATACATAATTTTTAAATCCTTAAGCACAAGGGAATGGAGGGAACAGAATGGAGGGATAGAGTCAAAAGCTAGACTTACATAAATGTAGCCAAGTGATCTTTGACAAAGAAACAGAGAAACAAATAAACAAAAAGAGGAAGAATGCTCTTTTCTACAAATAGTGTTAGAATAATTGGACTTCCATATGCAAAAAGATGAATCTGAACACAATCCGTACTTCCTTTCACATAAATTAACTAAGCGTAAGTTTTAACAGTCAAGCCATTGCTCTGTGTCTGTACACACACATTATGTGTATATATCTCACATTGTCTTTATCCATTCACCTATTAATGGACACTTTGGTCACTTCCATATCTTAGTTATTGTAAATACTGTTGCAGTGAATATGGGAATACAGATATCTTTTGGAGATAGTGATGTTTTTCCTTCAAATATTTACCCATAAGTAGAATTGCTGCATCGTATTGTAGTTCCTCAGGCTTTCCAGTTGGCTTAGCAGTAAAGAACCCACCTTCCAAGCAGGAGATGTGGGTTCAAACCCTGGGTCAGGGAGATTCCCCCATAGAAGAAAAATGGCAAGCCACTGCAGTATTCTTGCCAGCAAAATCCCATGGAGAGAGGAGCCTGGTGGGCACAGTTCTTGGGATCACAAAAGAGTCTGACACAACTTAGTGATTAAACAACAATATAATGGTAGTTTCTTATGTCAGACTTCTATTAATTAGTTTTTAAAATCAAATAAAATGAAAGAATGTATGTGTATATCCAGATAGTGGCATTACCACACATAGAAACAGCTCCATGTGACTTTAAAACAGTAATTTGACTATATAGTTCTAGTGAATAATTTATAAGGATAAAATAACTGAAAATCTTTCACTGTTTTAATAATCATATTGCTGATGGTACAGGTATTGTTCTTCTGATACTGTTTGTGTAATATGAGGTCCAAAAATAGTCATTAATTTGATACACTAATTCTATCAAGGTCAGTGTTATTGGTAACTGGGATTCTCCTAGTAGGACAGAGAACATATAGATGTAAATATTAAAAAAAAAAGAGTGAAAAACATAAAACAAAATTTTTTTTCATTCTGAATTTGAATGAGAATTGCATATCTACAGATTTATCTATGGAAAATATTAAAAATAATTACAACCAAGTAATAATTAATGTGCTCTGCTAATACCCAGATTATGGCCTTGAAATAGCATTTTACTCTATAAAGAGAAGCAGGGTTCCTTACAGAAATGACTGATTCAAATTTAAAGCAAGCAATGCCCATGATAATTGTGAATATCACAACAAAAAGAAGTTAACAAAAACTACTAGAACTGTGTCAAAATGACTTAGGAGCCAAATGGAAGAGTCCAGAAATGGAACAATTTGAGCACCAATAATGAAAACAATTGCAGTGGGTAGAAACACATCAAATATATTTAAATACATGAGTTCATGATGATTCTTTTTTTTAGAAAAAAACATAAAAAGGATTGAATAAAAAGGAAATGATTGCTGTTTGAGGAGGAAGGATATTATGGTTAATATTATGTATCAACTTGAATGGGCCTTGAGGTGCCTAGATATTTCATCAAACATTATTCTGGATATGTCTCTGATGATGTTTTGGGTGAGATTAACATTTGGATTGGTAGACTGTTAAAGAGGATTGTCCTTCCCAATTGTTCAGTCGCTAAGTCGTGTCTGACTCTTTGCAACCCCACGGACTACAGCATGCCAGGCTTCCCTGTCTTTCATCACTTCCCAGAGCTTACTCAAACTCATATCCATGGAGTCAGTGATGCCATCCAACCATCTTGTCCTCTGTCATCCCCTTCTACTCCTGCCTTCAATCTTTCCCAGCATCAACACCTTTTCTAATAAGTCACTTCTTCACATCAGGTGGCCAAAGTACTGGAGCTGCAGCATCAGTCCTTCCAATGAATATTCAGGACTGGGCTGGTTGGATCTCCTTGCTGTCCAAGGGACTCTCAAGAGTCTGCTCCACCACAGTTCAAAAGCATCAGTTTTTCAATGCTCAGCCTTCTTTATGGTCCAACTCTTACATCCATTCATGAATACTGGACTAACTATAGCTTTGACTAAACTGACCTTTGTCAGCAGAGTAATGTCTCTGCTTTTAATTACGCTTTCTAGGTTTGCCATAGCTTTTCTTCCAAGGAATAAGCCTCTTTTAATTTCCTGGCTGGAGTCACCATCTGCAGTGATTTTGAAGCCCAAGAAATTAAAGTCTATCACTGTTTCCATTGTTTCCTAATGTGGGTGCTGCTGCTGTTGCTAAGTCGCTTCAGTTGTGTCCGACTCTGTGCGACCCCATAGATGGCAGCCCACTAGTCTCCTCTGTCCCTGGGATTCTCCAGGCAAGAATACTGGAGTGGGTTGCCATTTCCTTCTCCAATGCATGAAAGTGAAAAGTGAAAGTGACGTTGGTCAGTTGTGTCTAACTCTTAGCGACCCCAAGGACTGGAACCTACCAGGCTCCTCTGTCCATGGGATTTTCCAGGCAAGAGTACTGGAGTGGGGTGCCATTGCCTTCTCTGGTCCTCATGTAATTAGTTGAAGGCCTGTATAGAAAAAGACTGACCCTCCCATGGATAAAAAATAAACTTCACCTGCCTGACTGCTGACTTGGGATGTCAGGCTTCTCCTGCCCTTCTGTTGGAACTCACACTATAAGCTCTCCTGATCCTCAAGCTTCAGACTCAAACTAGAACCCCTCTGGCTCTCTCGGGTGTCAGAGCTTGTCGACTACAGATCTTGACTTAGCTGCCATAGTCATGTGAGCCAATTTCTTAAAATAAATCTCTTATACACACATATATTAATACATGGTCTACTGGTTATGTTTCTCAAAAAAAAAAAAAAAAAGTTGTACCTAAAAAAAGACATTTATCCTGTCTTTCTATATGAATAATATCACTGGATAGCCAAATAGTAGATGAGAAGTTTGTTTCACTTTATGGCAGAACTCCAGTTAAACATGAAGGAAGTAATGATAGAATTAAGTATCATTTCCCAGCCCCTAAAATAATGGATCAAGGAACTGGTCACCAGAGACATAGAGAGAGAAGAATCATGTAGTATATGCCTCTTGATTGAAGAATAAAATACTACCTTTGAAGAAGTCTTAGCAAGACCCTATGTCCGAACATCAATTTACAGAGAACAAACTGATCAGAGAAACACATTAAATGGTATCACAGGGACACAATCTGTAAAATACCAACTATCAGAAAATCTGCAGAACAAACAATATAGCTTTATTAACAAATGAAAAAATGACACCAAAAAAAAAAAACCTATGTAAAAGGAACCTTTTAGATTGAACCTTTAGATTGTAGATTGAAAATGCTTTTAAAGAAAAAATTGGAATAGATAGACCTTATTTGTATTCTAGTTCAAAAAAGAGAATTCTGAAAATAAATGATGACATGTAAGTTTAAACTCTGTATTTTGCTGACATAATAATTGTATTTATTTTTGAGATTCCTTATCTTTTACTTACTAAAGTATTTATAGATGAAATAATTGAGAATTTCAGATTTTGCTTCAAAATAATGCAAGAAGAGGAAAAAATTAGTATGGGAGACTGTATAGATGAAAAACATGAGTCTTTAGCAGATAATTATAAGGTTGGTGGTGAGTCCAGGGCACTTTATATATATTTTTTTCTATGTGCTTTTAGTATGTTTTAATATTTCCACGATCTGACATTTTTATTTATATTACTAATGCATGGTAAAGAACAAGTGTTCTCTGGGCTATTTTTAAAAATAAATCAGTGATTTGTCCAGCAATTTAAAAAAATATGTACTTGTATAAGTGAAACGGAATAGTGGAAAAACAGGGATAGAAGCCAAACTTCTTTGATTTGTAGATTTAGTGTTGGAGCCATAAAAATATTTTACACGATTATAAAATAAAATTAAACAAAAAGAAATCATTAAAAATCTAAAAATGAAGCAAAGGAAGCTAACTCAGTCTCCAGTTGGTGGCATAACCATACAGAGAAGAGCTATTCCAAATGACTTTAATGCATAGTAATTTCATTTTACACTCTCAGTGGGAAATAATCTACAAATAAACCATTTTTGGTAATCATATTTTTGGTGGTAGTAATGGTATTATCATTCTAAAACTGGTGTATTTGTAATCCAAGTCAGAGTAAATGAGTAATTATTTTTTTGTCACTGAGAACTGAGATTTTCAGCATGTAAGAAAACAGATACTGATGGAAATTTGATAACGGTAAATCATATCCAGTAGTTTGGAATATGTACATCGTATTATAAAATAAATATATTTCTCTGCTCTAACCATGAAAAGTCCTAGAAAAAGTAAGTATCAACAATGTATCCCTATTGTTGCTGTAACAAATTTGACAAAAACTTAGTAACTTAAAATAACACAGGTTTATTATCTTATATTTCTAGAAGTCAGAAGTTCAAAATCCTAAACCAAATTCTTATTTGTGAGAGTGGTCAGTGTAGGTCAGAGTGGTTCTTTCCAGAGACTCTAGGAAAGTAACCATTCCTTGTTTCCAACTATTTTTAGAGGCTGCCTACATAACTTCATGACCCAGATAATCACAATGGTGTGATCACTCACCTAGAGCCAGACATCCTGGAATGCGAAATCAAGTGGGCCTTCGGGAGCATCACTACGAACAAAGCTAGTTGAGGTAATGGAATTCCAATTGAGCTATTTTCAAATACTAAAAGATGATGCTGTGAAAGTACTGCACTCAATATGCCAGCAAATTTGGAAAACTCAGCAGTGGCTGGAGGGCTGGAAAAGTCAGTTTTCATTCCAATCCCAAAGAATGCTCAAACTACTGCACAATTGCACTCATCTCACATGCTAGCAAAGTAATGCTCAAAATTGTCCAAGCCAGGCTTCAACAGTACATGAACCATGAACTTCCAGATGTTCAAGCTGGATTTAGAAAAGGCAAAGAAACCTGAGATCAAATCGCCAACATCTGTTGGATCATAAAAGAGCAGAAGAGTTACAGAAAAACATCTACTTCTGCTTTATTGACTATGCCAAATCATTTGACTGTGTGGATCACAACAGACTGTGGAAAATTCTTAAAGAGATGGGAATACCAGACCACCTTACCTGCCTCCTGAGAAATCTGTATGCCGGTCAAGAAGCAACAGTTAGAACTCGACATGGAACAACAGACTGGTTCCAAATTGGGAAAGGAGTATATCAAAGCAGTATATTGTCACCCTGCTTATTTAACTTATATGCAGAGTACATCATGAAAAATGTTGGACTGGATGAAGCACAAGCTGGACTCAAGATTGCCAGAAGAAATATCAATAACCTCAGATATGCAGATGACACCACCCTTATGGCAGAAAGTGATGAACTAAAGAGCCTCTTGATGAAGGTGAAAGAGGACAGTGAGGAAGTTGGCTTAAAACTCAACATTCAGAAAACTAAATCATGGCATCAGGTCCCATCACTTCATGGGGAATAGATGGGGAAACAATGGAAACAGTGACAGACTTTATTTTGAGGGGCTTCAAAATCACTGCAGATTTTGGAGTGCAGCCATGAAATTAAAAGACGCTTGCTCCTTGGAAGAAAAGCTATGACCAACCTAGACAGCATATTAAAAAGCTGAGATATTACTTTGCCAACCAAGGTCCATCTAGTAAAAGCTATGGCTTTTCCAGTAGTCAGGTATAAATGTGAGAGTTGGAGTATAAAGAAAGCTGAGTACTGAAGAATTGATGTGTTTGAACTGTGGTGTTGGAGAAGACTCTTGAGAGTCCCTTGGACTGCAAGGAGATCCAACCAGTCCATCCTAAAGGAGATCAGTCCCGAATATTCATTGGAAAGAGTGATGTTGAAACTGAAGCTCTAATACTTTGGCCACCTGATGTGAAGAACTGACTCACTGGAAAAGACCCCAATGCTGGGAAAGATTGAAGGCAGGAGGAGAAGGGGATGACAGAGGAAGAGATGGTTGGATGGCATCACCAACTCAATGGACATGAGTTTGAGTAAGACCCAGGTGTTGGTGATGGACAGGGAAGCCTGGTGTGCTGCAGTCGATGGGGTCACAAAGACTCAGACACACTTGAGCAACTGAACTGAACTGCAATACTAGGTTTGGAGGTTCTTTTTTACATAATTCCAACCTTTAATTTTCATGATCACAACTCCTACATCCAATTCTGATCATCTTGCCTCCTCTTATAAAGACCTTTATGATTACATTGAATCTAACTGCATAATTTAGGATAATATCTTCATCTCAAGATCCTTAGGAGAAGGCAATGGCAACCCACTCCAGTACTCTTGCCTGGAACATCCCATGGAAGGAGGAATCTGGTAGGCTGCAGTCCATGGGGTCACTAAGAGTCAGACTCGACTGAGAGACTTCACTTTCACTTTTCTGCATTGGAAAAGGAAATGGCAACCCACTCCAGTGTTCTTGCCTAGAGAATCCCAGGGATGGGGAGCCTGGTGGGCTGCCATCTATGGGGTCGCCCAGAGTCAGACATGACTGAAGTGACTTAGCAGCAGCAGCAGCATCAAGATCCTTAATCACATCTACAAAGTTCCTCTTAGTACATAAGAGAATATAGTTGCAGGTTCTGGGAATAGGGTATGAACATATTTTTGGCAATCCATTATTCAGCCAATGCTAATATTCCCTCTATCCCCTAAGATTCATATCCCTCCCATATACAAAACTACATTTACTCCAATCCCAGAATTACCAAAATCTCAACCCATTACAGCAGCAACCTAAATCCAAAATCACATCTAACGTCTCTTTGGGCTTCCCTGGTGGCTCAGAGGGTAGAGAGTCTGCCTGCAGTGAGGGTGGGAGACCCAGGTTGGATCCCTGGGAAGGGAAGATCCCCTGGAGAAGGAAATGGCAACCCACTCCAATATTCTTGCCTGAAAAAATCCCAAGCAAAAAAGTGTCATCAGTTCAAGTTAAATGTCTCATCTAAATTAGGCATGGGTGAGGTCCTAGGAATTTTGTGGCAAAATCCTTCTCCCCTTGTGAGTCTGTGAAACTCAGGAACAAGTTATTCTCTCCCAAAATACAGTAGCGTTACAGGTATTAGGTAATAGTCATAGATAGTCCTATTTAAAAGGAGAGAAAATTAAAGAAAGGAAGGGTGTCATTGGCCCCAAGCAATTTTGAAATCCAACTGGCCAAACTCCTTTAGTTTTCAAGTCCTGGAAATAATCTGTTGCCCACGGCTCCACCCTCCAAACTTACAGTTCTTCCCTAAGGTCATCCTTCCTTGCTCATGATGGGGTGCACATGTGCACATGTTTGCAAATGAGTAATTTTATTGCCCTGTTTCCGGCTTTGTGGAACTTCGAGAATTTTCAGCTTTCTTTCACTTCATCCTCTCGCTATCCCTTTCAGTCCAAGTTTGCAATGTCTTTGGGCTTAATACTCTCAAAAGATGTGTGCATCTTT
Organism: Bison bison bison; assembly: GCF_000754665.1. Lineage (NCBI taxonomy): Eukaryota > Metazoa > Chordata > Mammalia > Artiodactyla > Bovidae > Bison > Bison bison. The sequence goes on along the minus strand of NW_011494952.1, from coordinate 4,621,420 downwards.
CATGTATATCACAGTGATTCACTATGTTAGACAACAATGATTGTAAATGTAAGCCTCACTAATACTCTTCCCTGGTGGCTCAGCCGTGAAGAATACACTTGCAATGCAGGTTCAATGCAGGTTCAATCCCTGAGTCAGGAAGATCCCCTAGAGGAGGCGGTGGCAACCCACTCCAGTATTCCTGCCTAGGAAATCCCATGGACAGATGGAGACTAGCAGGCTGCAGTCGTGGGGTCACAAAGAGCCATACATGACTGAGCAACTAACACGATGAGTCGGATCCGACTGAGTGACAAAACAATAACAGTACTCAGCTTGTAGTCTTGAAACCATTTCACACCAAAAGGTCCCAGATTCATTGTAGAAATGGCTACTGGTTTGGGATAGGAAAGTTTATGAGATTAACACATCAGAAAGCTTATCATACCAAGAAGCAGAGAAGTTACAAAAGCCTACTATGTATAAACCAAAAGGATTGAGAAGCCAACCTGGTCTAAAGTGGGAATATTTGAGCATCAATAAGGATAGTAATAGAAATGGTTGAAATACACAAAATGTGGTTAAATCCATGAGTTTATGATTACGAAATGAATGAGCAAATGAATGAAAGAAATAAAAGCAAAGACAACAATACAAAATATAAATTTCATTGGTCCTTTTAAGCAGATGCTATTGATAAATTTCATTCTGAAAACTGGTTTAAGTGAAAGAATAAATATTCTATTTTTCCCACATGATCAGTATCTCAGTTAACAGGCTTTACAAAACAGACACTATTAGACACTGTGTATCTCCAAATGAAAGTACATGCTATCATTTATAAATTCTTCTTTATAATTATACTTGAATATAATCCAAACTCCAGCTCTATCAATTTATATAAAACAGGAGGTTGAGAAAAACATATTAAGAATACCACAGGGAATAACCATCAAAATCTAAACTAAAGTCTATGGGCCAGAGGACTTAGTTACTGCAATTAAGAAATGAGGGAGAGAAACAGGAAGGACTGATATTGCTGATATATTTTAATGTGCAGTTTTCACAACTGGAGTCCCTATTAAAATGCAGATTCAGATTTGGTTGGTCTCCTGTGGAGCCTAAGATTCTGCTTTTCTACCTAACTTCCTTCTGATGCTGAACCTGCTACAACTTGGAGGAGCATGGCTAAAAATGTGAAAGACTTATAACCAGTCAAATGTGAGCACATGATTCAGATTCTGATTCAAACAAACATATTGTCAAGAAAAAATATTATAGACCATTAGGGAAAAGTGAACTCTTGAATATCTGATTATATAAAATAATTATTTTTTTAGCTTTTGATAATAGAATCATGGTTAAGATTTTGAGTTCTTATTTTTCAGAAATATATTCTAAAATTTCATGGGTAAAATAACATGACATCTTGAACTTGCTTCAAAATAACTTTGGGGGTTGCAGGGTGGGGGGCATGAGGATGACAGAGATGAAATAATGACAGTGTGTTGCTAGTACAAGAAAGAGGTTGGTGGTATATTGGTTTTATTATTTTCTCTGTTTTTAACTTGATAGAAATTTTATATAATAAAAAAATTTTACAAAAATCACTAGGGATAAATGAGTATAGTTCAGTGGCTCAGTTGTGTCTGACTCCTTGTGAACCCATGGACTGCAACATGCCAGGCATCCCTGTCCATGAGCAACTCCCAGAGCTTGTTCAAACTCATGTCCATTGAGTCAGTGATGCCATCCAACCATCTCATCCTCTGTCATTCCCTTCTCCTCATGCCTTCAATCTTTCCCAGCATCAGGGTCTTTTCAAATGAGTCAGTTCTTCGTGTCAGGTGGCCAAAGTATTGGAGTTTCAGCTTCAGCATCAGTCCTTCCAATGGATATCAGGACTGATTTCCTTTAGGATTAACTGGTTTGATCTTGCAATCCACGGGACTCTCAAGAGTCTTCTCCAACACCATGGTTCAAAAGCATCAATTCTTCAGTACTCAGCTTTCATTATAGTCCAACTCTCACATCCACACATAACTACTGGAAAAGCCATAGTTTTGACCAGATGGACCTTTGCTGGCAGAGTACTATATCTCCTCTTTAATATTCTGTCCAGATCGGACATAACTTTTCTTCCAGGGAGCAAGCATCTTTTAATTTCATGGCTGCAGTCACCATCTGCAGTAATTTTGGAGCCCCTCAAAGTCTCTCACTGTTTCCATTGTTTCCCAATCTATTTGTCATGAAGTGATGGGACCAGATACCATGATTATAGTTTTTTGAATGCTGAGTTTTAAGCCTACTTTTTCACCCTTCTTTTTCACTTTCATCAAGAGACTCTTTAGTTCTTCTTCACTTTCTGCCATAAGGGTGGTGTCATCTGCATATCTGAGGTTATAGATATTTCTTCTGGCAATCTTGAGTCCAGCTTGTGCCTTATCCAGCCCAGCGTTTCTCATGATGTACTCTGCATATAAGTTAAATAGGCAGGGTGACAATATACTGCCTTGACATACTCCTTTCCCAAATTGGAACCAGTCTGTTGTTCCATGTCCAGTTCTAACTGTTGCTTCTTGACATGCATACAGATTTCTCAAGAGGCAGGTAAGGTGGTCTGGTATTCCCATCTCTTTAAGAATTTTCCACAGTCTGTTGTGATCCACACAGTCAAAGGCTTTGGCATAGTCAATAAAGCAGAAGTAGATGTTTTTCTGGAACTCTTCTGCTTTTTCAATGATTCAACGGACGTTGGCCATTTGATCTCTGTTTCCTTTGCCATTTCAAAATCCAGCTTGAACAACTGGAAGTTCACGCTTCACGTACCGTTGAAGCCTGGCTTGGAGAATTTTGAGCATTACTTTGCTAGCATATGAGATGAGTGAAATAGAGGAAAACAATTGAATGGGAAAGACTAGAGATCTCCTAAAGAAAATTATTTTCCTCTACTTCTTTGCACTGATGATTGAGGAAGGCTTTCTTATCTCTCCTTGCTAATCTCTGGAACTCTGCATTCAAATGGGTATATCTTTCCTTTCCTCCTTTGCCTTTAGCTTCTCTTCTTTTCTCAGCTATTTGTAAGGCCTCCTCAGACAACCATTTTGCCTTTCGCATTTCCTCTTCACTGCCTCCTAGACAATTTCAAACCTCTGTCCACAGTTCTTCAGGCATTCTGTCTATCAGATCTAATCCCTGAATCTATTTGTCACTTTCACTGTATAATTGTAAGGGCTTCGATTTAGTTCATAACTCAATAGTGTAGTGGCTTTTCCTAGTCTCTTCAATTTAAGTCTGAATTTGGCAATAACAAGTTCATGATCTGAGCCACACTTAGCTCCCAGTCTTGCTTTGCTGATTGTATAGAGCTTCACCATCTTTGGCTGCAAAGAACATAATCAATCTGATTTCAGTATTGATTAGCTGATGATGTCCATGTGTAGAGTTTTCTCTTGTGTTGTTGGAAGAAAGTGTTTGCTATGACCCTTGGCCAAACTCTGTTAGCCTTTGCCCTGCTTCATTCTGTACTCCAAGGCCAAATTTGCCTGTTACTCCAGGTATCTCTTGACTTCCTACTTTTGCATTCCAGTCTGCTATAACAAAAAGGACATCTTTTTTGGGTGTTAGTTCTATAAGGTCTTGTAGGTCTTCATAGAACCGTTCAACTTCAGCTTCTTCAGCATTACTAGTTGGGGCACAGACTTGGATTACTGTGATATTGAATGATTTGCCCTGGCAATGAACAGAAATCATTCTGACCTTTTTGAGATTGCACCCAAGTACTGCATTTCAGATTCTTTCGTTGGCTATGAGGGCTATTCCATTTCTTCTAAGGGATTCTTGCCCATAATAGTAGATATATAATGGTCATGAGTTAAATTCACCCATTCCTGTCCATTTTAGTTCACTGATTCCTAAAATGTCGATGTTCATTCTTGCCATCTCCTGTTTGACCACTTCCAATTCACCTTGATTCATGGACCTAACCTTCCAGGTTCCTATGCAATACTGTTCTTTACGGCATCAGACTTTACTTCCATTACCAGTCATATCTACAACTGGTTGCTGTTTTTGCTTTGGCTCTGCCCAATATGCTACTTTAGAAGAGTGGAGAAATTACTCCAGAAAGAATGAAGAGATGGGATAAATAAATATAAGTATTATTTATATGTTAATGCAAGCACCATAGAAACAGATAACCAAGTTACTAAATAATTTTTTTTTAAAGAATGCATAACTTAAATTTTAAGCCAGCAAAAGAAAACCTGATCTATCCACTGGAAAATAAGAAAAAAAAGTAAACCAATACAAGTTATTAAATAATAATATGAAAAGAAATCCTAATGTAATACCAGTAAACAAACTCACCAGTTAGCGTCAGAGTCTCAATTTGAAAAAAAAAAAAAAAAAATCAACGTATCTTCTATAAGAGACACATTTAAAGGAAAATGAATCCAAAAGAATCTAAAATTAAATAATTTAAAAGTCACACAAAAATGTATGGACCAGAAGCTGTGATAGCTATCTTAAATTCTGTCAAAATAAAGTCATCAAAAATTATCACAATGCAGTATATATCTTTGATATTGGTGAAAACAGTAAAGAATATACTTCCAAATTAGCTTCAAATTATATAAAGTGACAATTGACAGAAAATGAAGATTTTAGCACACCTCTTTTAAAATTAATAAAGCAGATAAAGAATAAGTTAATGTACAGATTTCTTAATATTTTCTTGATTTTATTGTATAATACAATTTATATGCTTGAGTTGTTAGCTATGCAGAAAAATTTACACACAAGAGTGGGAATACTATCCTCTACGAGGGCATATGGAACATTTGCACTTATGTTTCTTCTGCAAATTAAGTGCAAAAAAAATCTAAAGAATCAACATCTTACAGATGTTTTCTGCTCATAATGTAAAAAACTAGAAAATAACGAGAAAAACATTGCTAAAAATCAAATTCTAGAAAACAATATATTACTTCATAATCCTTAGAATAATTAGAAATGTAAAGGGATACTGTAAAGTAAAAATTAAACACTGCATGTCAGCATTAACAACATTTAGGACTAACACAATATTTAGAGGCAAATTTTGAGGGTAAGAGGAGAAGGGAGTGACAGAGCACGAGAGGGTTGGATTGCATCACTGGCTCAATGAGCATGAGTTTGAGCAAACTCTAGGAGATAGTGAAGGACAGGGAAGCCTGGCGTGCTGCAATCCATGGGGTTGCAAAGAGTCAGACATTACTTAGTTATTGAACAACAACATAGCTTTAAATGCATGTATCAGAAAGCAAGAAAGGTTGGGAACAAATGAGCTAAGTGTTCATTTCAAGTAGTTGTGGAAAAAGGCAATCGAGCTAACCCACAGAAATTTAAATAATAGTAATAATGGTAAGGACAGAACACATTTCCCATTTGGAGAACAAAGAAAGTAAACAGAGTGTAAAAGCAGTTACAAAAAAATACAAAGTAAAAAATGACAAAATTTGAAGAACTATTAAAAAAAACCTAGTGTGTGTAAATTACAAAAAAAAAAAAAAAAAACCAACTATATCAAAACTGATGAATTTTTGGATACCCTAAAAACTAGTGCAAGAAATACAGGACATGAAGAGACAAATGAGCATTAAGAAAATTGACATTATAATCAAAGACACTTCTTCATATGCATTGGACCTACACACTTAAGTTCTACCAAGCTTTCAGCAACCAACTAATTCTTACAAGTTGTTCCTGACTGTTGAAAAAAAAGTAAATTTTCTTGAATTACTCCATGAGGCTAGCATAACTTTTCCAAAATAGGGAAAGAAGGTAGAAAAGAAGAAAAAGAAGAAAAAATCTGGCACATGCTACATGAAACACAGCTGTAAATATCCTCCATCTAATGTTAGCTATCTAAATCTCACATTGTATTCAAAGAAAACATCATGATCCCAAGAATTCAAATATAATTTTCATCAGAAAATCCATCAATACACTTCTCCAGATGAAAAAGAAAAAGAAAAATATGTCATTACCTCAATAGTTTGATATAAAAATGCAGAAACTTCAATACCTAAGTATAATGTTAATACAGTAACTTTACTGGAGAAACTTTAGATATGATCCTTTCAGATAGGGAACACTACACAAATACACAATTATACGACTGTTATTTTAAAAAGTACTACAGGACATGATGAGTATTTTAAAGAAGAAAAATAAATAGGAAGCATAAGGATCAGAAGCTGGAATCAAGATTGCTGGGTGAAATTTCAATAACCTCAGATATGCAGATGACACCACCCTTATGGCAGAAAGTGAAGAGGAACTCAAAAGCCTCTTGATGAAAGTGAAAGAAGAGAGTGAAAAAGTTGGCTTAAAGCTCAACATTCAGAAAACGAAGATCATGGCATCTGATCCCATCATGTCATTGAAAATAGATGGGGAAACAGTAGAAACAGTGTCAGACTTAAATTTTGGGGGCTCCAAAATCACTGCAGATGGTGACTGCAGCCATGAAATTAAAAGACACTTGCTTCTTGGAAGAAAAGTTATGACCAACCTAGATAGCATATTAAAAAGCAGAGACATTACCTTGCCAACAAAGGTCCATCTTGTCAAGGCTATTGTTTTTCCAGTGGTCATGTATGGATGTGAGAGTTGGACTGTGAAGAAAGCTGAGTGCCGAAGAATTGATGCTTTTGAACTGTGGTGCTGGAGAAGACTCTTGAGAGTCCCTTGGACTGCAAGGAGATCCAACCAGTCCATTCTGAAGGAGATCAGCCCTGGGATTTCTTTGGAAGGAATGATGCTAAAGCTGAAACTCCAGTACTTTGGCCACCTCATGCAAAGAGTTGACTCATTGGAAAAGACCCTGATGCTGGGAGGGATTAGGGTAGGAGGAGAAGGGGATGACGAAGAGGATGAGATGGCTGAATGGCATCACTGACTCGATGGACGTCAGTCTGAGTGAACTCCAGGAGTTGGTGATGAACAGGGAGGCCTGGCGTGCTGCAATTCATGGGGTTGCAAAGAGTCGGACACCACTGAGCAAGGAACTGAACTGAAGGATCAGAAGAGGCTTCCCTGCTGGCTCAGATGGTAAAGAATTCCCCTGCAGTGCAGGAGACCCAGGTTCGGGAGGATCCCTTGGAGAAAGGAATGGCAACCCACTTCAGTATTCTTACCTGGAGAATTTCATGAGGTCGCAAAGAGTTGGACGTGACTAAGCGACTAAGCACACACATGAGGATCAGAAATTTTTCTCCTGCTTTATTTTCAAACTTTAGAATTATTTTTAAAATGAAGAGATTCAGCAAATTTTAAAATGAAAATTCAAGAAGATTAACTAGATAGAAGATCAACTGATGAAAATCTAAAGCATTTCTCATGAATACTTATGTGCCATCAAAATCATGTCTAAAAATGTTCACAGAAACTTTATTCTCAATGGACTCAAATCAACCAGTCCAATCATCAATATGAAGACATAAAAACAAATTTTGGCATATTTATGTACTGAAATACTACTCAAAAATGAAAAAGAATGAACCATCAGAGATAAATCTCAAGGCATAATGTCAAATAAAAGAATGCGGACACAGAGAAGTACAAAGGTTTGGTTCTTCTTGTATAAAATTCAGATAAATGGTATAAGACATGAAAGGAACTTTGGAATCCTATGAAAGATTTCATATGTTGACCTGGCTATATACAAAATAAAAATTCAAACTGTAATCTTAAGATTTATGCAACTTATTATATGTAATTCATACCCCCATTAAAAAGTAACATAATAAACAATAAGATGAAATATATATTGAGGAGGGTATTCACAGTACTGTAAATAAAACTATAAAATCTAGGAATTAACAAATACACAAAATTTTATTTTTTTTTAATTATAAAAGACATAGACTTGAATACATGGGGAGACAGTCCCTATTCCTGGTTGTAAATGACTTACCAAAGATATCCATGTTCCTGGAATGTTTTGAAGATAATAAATTTATTCTATAAATCATATGGAAAACCACATGTAAGCAAATAGCCAAATAAAAATCTAAGAGTGAAATGCAAAGTAAAGGGTTCTTCATCTATGGAGCTTAGAAGGCACTACTTTGTCCTACCAAGTCAAAAGGTGAACACACTGAAAAAGCAACTCTTCTTAGACCTGCAAAACAGGGGAGGACATAGGCAAACCACTGTCCCCGAGACTGGAGAGGCAGATAGGCAAGCAGAGGGAGCCATGGCTTACCAGAACAGAGACTCACAGTGGAAACCACCTCAGAAACCAGTGCTGGTGGAAAAACCACAGCTGTAATTGATGAATTCCTGAAGGTTCTGTGTATACAACTCCGAAAATTAAAGTCTCCGGGGGAGCCCAGTCATATGGAAACCCCCACAGTATTTTGAGACTTAATTCCAGGAGTTCTCCCAGGTTTCACAGTAAATATGGGAGAAAAATCCTCTTCCCCTCATGCTTCTAGTAGGAGGAGAGAGAAAAAAAAATTCTTGAAATCTATCAGAGTACTCTGTTCTTCACAAGGCCTGTCCTCAAGGAAAACTAGTTAACTAAGGTCTAACCTGCTAGGTATCTCTGTATCAGAGCCCAACTGAGTTACATGAAGGGAAATACCCAACCCCAATCCACTCTAGCCATCTTGCCCTACACTTCTAGGGGGTAGGGAGAAAAAACTGAGACACACTTGTAAAATTCAGTCTGAAATGTAGGCTCACTAAAACACTAAGACTTAATCATGACTGTATAACACTCTCTTCTCCCCACACCTTACTATCGCATTACTAAAGACCTATTTATAGCAATTTATTTTACCCATTACACAATGTTCAGCTCTCAAGAAAATATAACAAGGCACTGTTGTTGTTACAACGACAGTGGAACATGAGCCTCCCAGGTCAGTAGGTGTCCAATATGCTCCTGGAGAAAAGCAGAGAAATAGCTACAGAACGAATGAAGAGGCTGAGCCAAAGCTGAAACAACACCCAGCTGTGGATGTGTCTGGTGGTGAAAGGAAAGTCTGATGCTAGAAAGTACAATATTGCATAGGAACCTGGAATGTTAGATCCATGAATCAAGGTAAATTGGATGTGGCCAAACAGGAGATGGCAAGAGTGAACACCAACATTTTAGGAACTAGCGAACTACAGTGGACACACACACACACACAAGTCTCTCAGTCGTGTCCGTCTCTTTGTGACCCCATGGATTGTAGCCCACCAGGCTCCTCGGTCCATGGGATTTTCCGGGCATGAATACTGGAGTGGGTTGCCATTTCCTTCTCCAACAATGGACAGAAACAGGCAAATTTGATTCAGATGACCATTATAATCTACTACTGTGGACAAGAATGCCTTAGAGAAAAAGGAGTAGCCCTCATAGTCAACAAGAGTCCGAAGTGCAGTACTTGGGTACAATCTCAAAAATGACAGAATGATCTCTGTTCGTTTCCAAGGTAAACCATTCAATATCACAGTAATCCAAGTATATGCCCCAACCACTAATGCCAAAGAAGCTGAATTTGAATGGTTCTACGAAGACCTACAAGACCTTACCTTAACACCCAAAAAAGATGTTCTTATCACAGGGGCTGGAATGCAAAAGTAGAAAGTCAAGAGATACCTGGAGTAGCAGGCATGTTTGGTGTTGGAGTACAAAATGAAACAGGGCAAAGGCTAACAGAGTTTTGCCAAGAGAATTTTTTGTTATAAGATACACTACCTATGTATATGAAGCAGTATACATATTCTATATATTATATACGTGTTACATATATATTATTACATGAAGCAGTATAGAGTTATTTGAAAGTAGACTTACATTAGATCTAAATGCATATTGCAAACTCCAGGTAAGCAATTTAAAAACTAAAAAGGAGTATAATCAATATACTAAGAAAAAAGAGAATATGAAATAAAAAAATTCTTAGTTAAAACCATGAAATGCTGAAATCAAGTGGAACACAAAAGTAGGAAAGTGAATGATCTAAATGTATACTGAAAGAGAAAGACTGTTAGAGTAGATAAAAAATAAGAACTATTATACAGTCTACAAGAAATATTAAAGATGTGCTGAAAACACAAAGATATATATAGATTAAAATAAATGGATAGAGGAAAATATACATGCCACCACTTGTCAAAAGAAGCAGGAGTAGTTCTATTAATTTCAGACAGAACAGACTTTGAAGCAAGAAAAATTATCAGAGACAAAGGGAATAGCATAATAATAAAGGAGTCAACCCACTAAGAAGGTACTGTAATCCTTAACATGTTGCATCTAACAATAGAGCAAACTATGTGAAGCAAAAATTAGTGGAATTGTCAAGAAAAATAGAGGAATCACCTATTATAGTTGAAGAACTCTTCACTCCTCTCTCAGAAGTGTACAGACTCAGCTAGCAGAAAATCAATGAGGTCATAGTTGAACTCAACAATACCATCAATCAACTGTATATAACTGACATCTATAGACTTTGTCCAAAAGCAGCAGAATCCATATGTCCCTTAAGCTCATGTAGAACATTCTTTAAGCCAGACCACATTCTGGCTCGCATAATACACATCAACAAATTTAAAAGAACAGAAATCATAAATGTCTTGTCTCAGACCACCATGAGATTAAACTAGAAATAACAGAATAATAACTGGAAAATCCCACAGTATGTTGAGATTAAACAAGATACTTCTAAATAACACATGGATCAAAGAGGAAATCTCAAGAGGAACTTAATAACATTTTAAACTAAATGAAAAAGAAATTGTAAATATCTGTGAGGTGCAGTGAAAAGAGTATTTAGAGGGAAATTTATAGCATGGAATGTGTATTAGAAAAGAATAAAGACCAAAAGTAGTCATCAAAGTTTTCATCTTAGGAAATTAAAGAAGGAAGAGCAAATTAAATCAAAAGTAAGCAGAAAAAGAATTAGAAAAGAAATCAATGAAATAAAAAACAGGTAATCAATAGAGAAAAATCAATAAAACCAAAAGCATGTCCTTTGTAAAGATCAATAAAACCAATAAGCCTTTAGGTAGCTAAGGTTAACTAAGAAAAAAAGAGAAAATACAAACAACTAATATCAGAAATGATGAGGGGCCATAACTACTGATCCTACGGACATTAAAAGGATAATAAGTGATCACTATGAACAACTCTGGGGCTTCTCTGGTGGCTCAGATGGGAAAGAATCCACCTGCAATGAAGGAGACACGGGTTCAGCCACTGGGTCAGGAAGATTCTCTGGAGGAGGAAATGGCAACCCACTCCAATATTCTTGCCTGGAGAATTCTATGGACAGAAGAGTTTGGTGGGCTACAGCCCATGGCATTGCAAAGAGTCAGACATGACTGAGCGACTTAACACTTGCACTTTCTTTCATAAACAGCTCTATGCGCAAAAACTGGATAACCTAGATAAAATGGGCCTATTCCTTCAAAGACACAATTTGCTAAAATGCATACTCTTTCTTCAAACAGAAGAAATAGTGTGAATAGACCTATATCCACTTTAAAAATTGAATCAGTAATTTACAGTCATTCAAAACAGAAAACACTAAGTGCAGGTGGGTTCCCTGATGACTTCTAACAGTCAAGGAAGAAACTGTAATAATGTCAATTCTCTATAGTCTCCTTCAGTAGTTCAAAGCAGAATGAATACCTCCTATCTCATTCTACGACCCTAATACCAAAATCAGACAAACACATTATAGGAAAAGAAAACTACACACCAATATCTTCATGAATATAGATGTAAAAATTTCCAACAAAGTGTTAGCAAATTGAATCCAGCAGTGTGTAAAAAAGAATTGCACTCCATGTTCAAGTCAAATTTATTGTGGGTATGTAAGGCTTTTTCACGGAGAAGGCAATGGCACCCCACTCCAGTACTCTTGCCTGGAAAATCCCATGGACGGAGGAGACTGGTAGGCTGCAGTCCATGGGGTCGCTGAGAGTTGGACACGACTCAGTGACTTCACTTTCACTTTTCACTTTCATGCATTGGAGAAGGAAATGGCAACCCACTCCAGTATTTTTGCCCGGAGAATCCCAGGGACAGAGGAGCCTGGTGGGCTGCTGTCTATGGGGTCGCCCAGAGTCAGACACGACTGAAGCGATTTAGCAGCAGCAGCAACAAGGCTTTTTCAATCTTCAAAAACCATTTAATAATGTCCATCACAACAACTGACTCACTGGAAAAGTCGCTGATGCTGGGAAAGATTGAGGGCAGGAGAAGAGAACGTCAGAGGATGAGATGGCTGGATGACATCACAAATGCAATGGACATGAATTTGGGCAAACTTTGGGAGATGGTGAGGGACACAGAGGCCTGGCATGCTGCAGTCCACGGGACTGCAAAGAGTTGGACATGACTGGGCGACAGAACAACAACAACAATCACATCAACAATCAACAACCACAGGCTAAAGAAGAAAAATCAAAAGTTCATATCAATAGATGCAGAAGAAGCATCTGACAAAATCCAATAGCCATTCCTAATTTTTTAAAAACCTCTTAGTTAACTAGGAATAGAGAACAACTTCAACTTGATAAAGAATAGCTACAAAAAACTACTGATACCATCATACTTAATGATGAAATATTGGAAGTTTTTCCCATCAAGATCACATACCACTCAAGGATTTCTCCTTTCACCACTTCTTTTCAACATTGTACTGGAAATTCTAGTTAATTTAGCAAGAAAAGGAAATAAAATGTATACATATTGAGAAGGAAGAAATAGAACTGGTTTTGTTCACAGATGATATGGTCATCTATGTAGAAAATCCAAAAGAATTTTTTAAAAACTCAGAGAACTAGAAAGTTATAGCAAGTTCGTAGGGTTCAAGGTTAATACGAAAAAGTACATTAATAACTTTCCAATGAACAGGTAGAAAGTGTGCAGATTTTTGTGTTGACGTAAGTTTCACTCTTTTGGGAAAATAACAAGGAGCATCATTATTGGATCACATGGTAAAAGTATGTTTAGTTTTTTGTTTTTGTTTTTTTTTTTAAGAAACTGCCAAGCTGTCTTCCAAAGTGGCTATACCATTTTGCATTCCCATCAGCAAACAGTGAGAGTTTCTTTTGCTCCACATCTTTGCCAGCATTTGATTATCTCAATGTTCTTGTGTCAGCCTTTCTAATAGATGTAAGGTGCTATCTCCTTGTTTTAAATTTTGTTTCCCTAATGACATAAGATGTGAAACATTTTTTATGCTTAAATTTTTATATCTTCTTTGGGGAAACGTCTGTTAAGGTCCTTGGCCCATTGTAAAATCAAGTTTCTTATTTTCTTATTGTTAAGTTATAAGAATTCTATCAGCTATTCCTTTTGAAATATTTCATGCCATTTTGTGGCTTTTATGTTCGTTCTCTGAATAGCATTCTTTGCAAAGCAGAGTTTTTAACTTTAATGAAGTCTAGCTTATCAGTTATTTCTTTCATGTACAGTGCCTTTGGTGTTCATTACCAGGCACAAAGTTATCTTGGCTTTCTCCTATGTTATCTCCTAAGAGTTTGTTTTGCATCTTATATTTAGCTCTGTTTCTTATTTTCAATTGATTTTCGTGATAGGTGTAAGGCCTGTGTCTAAATGTATTTTTTGTATGTGGTTGTACAATTGTTCTAGCACCATTTGTTGTAAAGATTATATTTGCTTCATTGTATTGCCTTTGCTTTTTTGTTAAAGATTACTTGACTGTACTTAATGAGTCTATTTGAGCTCTCTATTCTCTTCCATTGATTTGTCTTTTCTTTCACCAATACCACACTCTCTTGATTACTGTAACTTTATAGTAAGTCTTGAAGACAGGTAATGTTGGTGCCAGAACAATTTTGTTCTCTTCAACATTATATTGGTTGTTCTGGGTCTTTTGCCTCTCCATATAAACTTTATAATGCATTTTTCAATATCCATTAATAATTTGTAGGGATTTTTATTGTGATTGCATTTAATATATACATCAAGTTGGGAAGGGCTGAATTGTTGACAATATTGAGTCTTTCTATCCATTAACATGAAATATCTCTCTTCTTTGGTAGAATATAACAAAACCCAGAGTCTCTATAATACATCATTCCCAATGCCCAGGATACAGTTCAAAATGAAAAACAAACAGATTAATGCTACCCATTCTGATAGAAGAGACAATCAATGGAGACCAAACCTGAACTAAGGTACTGTAATTATCAGAGAGGGATTTAAGAATATCTATTTTAACTGTACACAATGATGTACAGAAAAATATACTCACAATAAATTAAAATATAGAAATAGAAACTAGAAATTTGTAGAAATTCTAAAACTGAAAAGATAATATTTGACATAAAATTTCACTGGCTGGCTTAACATCATAATGAAAATGACAGAGAAGGAAGGGAGTGGTAAATAGAAATTACTCTATCTGAAAATGAGAAATTAGGGAAAAAGGAATGGAACTGTAGGGACCAGCAGGACAAAAATCAAATAGTCTAATAGATGTGTTTTTGGAGTTCCAGAAGGAGAGAAACAGAAAAATTAAAGAAAGGACTGTTATGTAATGTTGGAAAATATCTTTGTGTCTTAAACTCAGCCCACAGAACGCAAATGATACGTGAAGTTGCATCCAGACACTGCACTGATGGCATCACATTCAGAAGCATCCAAGGTAAACACAATCTGGGAAATGGATGCACCTGGATGTGTCAATATCACAGAAGTGTCAAGTAAGCAGGTGTTATAAGGGAGACTGGCTCACTCTTTCAATTTCTTTACTTGCTACTCTTTTTTATTTATACATACATTCTAGGCAAAATCCATCGTTGATTCATTACAGAGTTGCTTCCCTGACTTTCTTTACATATTTATCATCCCTTTCCACCATCACCATCAATAAATAAGAGTCACTTATCAAGACTTTCATCTAACCTGTGTGGTAAGCTAAGGAAAGAATTTGAGGATCCAGCAGAGATGGGGGCAAATTTAAGACAGAAGGCATTCCTGCCTCTCTGCTTCTAAAGTGTCCTTAAAGATAGCTAACTCAAGAAAGGATTCACACACCAGTTATATAATTGAGCTCCAGAGTATTCCCAAGTGGACCTGCAAAGCAAAGGTGCCCTGAAAGCCAAGATCTACATCGGGAAGTTTGGGTCCATTTGACTTCCTTTCTGAAGCACCCTGTTGGTCTCCCAGGCCATCGTCTGGGTAAAATAAGCTCTTAAAGGGTCTTCAGTTTTAATTAGACCTCTTACCAAATGGTTCCCTATGGCTCAAACAGTAAAGACTCCACCTGCAGTGCAGGAGACCCAGATTCGATCCCTGGGTTGGGAAGATCCCCTGGAGAAGGAAGCGGCTGCCTAATCCAGTATTCTTACCAGGAAAATTCCACGGACAGCGGAGCCTGGCGGGCTACAGTCCATGGGGTTGCAAAGAGTTGGACACGACTGAGCGACTAACACACACACACACTTACCAAAAGGAGCAAAAGCTGTATCAGGTTGGCAAGCTTACTTCATAATCTTTCTCTTTCCACAGTATTTGCCTCCTTTTGGCCTATGTGTGTTTTTTTTTTCCCCCCTACCAGACAACCAGTGTACTGTTTCTCAAATTCTCAGTTCCACTTACTATGTTAACATTTTCATGTTCTCTGTGACACTGCCTAATAGATTTTACTCTTCTCCTGAATCTCTCTGCAAATTAGAGCTCATTGCTTCTCTTCCAGACACTCTGGGCTCCCCGAGTTACTGGCCAACATTAGAGATTAAAGTTAGGAATGTCTGATTAGTAATGGCAGAATGTGAAAACCTTCCTGTCTACACTGTAGCTAAGGCCTTCAGAGTCTTAATCTAAATGAATGAATCATGAGCAGATTCCTCATCCTCTGGAAGAGTTCATAAAGGAACTGATTTAGAGGGAGCCTTGGATAGGACGGAGGTTAAGACTCTTACCACTACTTCAAACACAGCTGATATGTTTTTTTCCTGCTTTCATGTCAGGGTTATAAGTAAGATTTGAGAGGGTAAAGAGCATTCTACTGTTTTAAACTTTAAAAAGATCAAACACAGGACTGCCTGGTGATACAGTGGTTAAGAATCCACCTCCCAATGCAGGGGACATGGGCTTGACCCCTGGTCGGGTAACTAAGATTGCACATGCTGCAGGGCACTGAGCCCGCATGGTACTACCAAGACCTGACGCAGCCATAAATAAATAAATACCTAAAAAAAAAAGAACACAAAGAAAGCCATTGAGATAGTAGACAATGGATAGGAACTTCCTGACTCTATTCCTACAGAATCTCTGTAGATGTGAGCCCTACCAGTGCCTCATTCTGTGTTAGAAGGTGTGCATTCCCAGGCTGCTCCAGAATCAGCAATGGAGGCAGAAGCATTGCTTTACACATTGGTCTCAATGTTTCTATATTTCTATTTGTGCAGGTCACTACTGCTCAGCTTTTAAGTGTGTGTGTGCTTGGTCATGTTCAACTCTTTTCGACCCCGTGACCTGTAGCCCACGAGGCTCCTCTGTCCATGGGATTTTCCAGGCAAGAATCTTGGAGTGGGATGCCATTTTCTCCTCCAGAGGATCTTCTGAACCCAGTGATCAAACCCACGTCTCTTATGCATCTCATATTGGCAGGTGGGTTCTTTACCAACTGTACCACCTGGCACAGTTTTTAAGTGTCCTTGCAAATGTAAAGCATACACACACACACACACACCAGATCATCATCTCTGTAGCCAGTGTTGATCATTAACATTGTTCCTCAAAAGTTATTATAGAATTGTCATTATGACAGAATGGGTTTTTCTTCCTTTTCATTTCAAAACATCCCCATCTGCTTACTAGTTTCAGAACGCTGTGATGAACCAAGAAAACTGTGCAAAGGTTTATAGACACAGCCTGGACTCCTTAAGCAAAGAACACTGCAGGGTGCTTTGATATATATTGAGAACTCCCAAAATACACAATCTTAGAACAATCCAGGTATCTAAATTACTGATGCATTAAATTCACTCAGGTAATACAGTATTAAATAATACAAAATTTAACACAAACATCTCTGGCTGGTTTCTAGGAGTTTTCATAAATTGAAATATCTCTTTATAATCAAATTCCTTTGATTCTTCCTTGTATTGTTCCAACTTTATACATATAAATTAAGATTTAAAGCTTACAGGTAATTTAATAAACACTTCACATAGGATGTTTGTCATTAGAAATGTTTGTCATTATACACCCAGCCCCTGTGTTAAGAACAGCAGCCAGAAATATTGTTTTCATTTCCTCAGATGTTGAAGTCAGAGCAGTCTATGGGTGAAAGTACTGCTTAGTCTAGTTCAGAGAAATAAAGAAAGAAAACAGTAAAGAAGGAAGGAAGGAGGGCGGGAGGCAGAGAGGGAGGAAGGAAAGAAGGGTCAGAGGGAGGGATGATAGAAAGGAGGGAAGAAAAAGAAAATGATTACCCATATTGATTCCAGTTCTAAATTAGCACTTTAGTTTACATCATTTTAAAATCCCCCACTGAGGAATTTAGCTGAGGATAATTGCAATATTTGACTCAGTAAATCAATTTAGGTCACATTAATGATGTGTAAACTTTAAAACTGTTAGTTTTAGCATTTTTGTAGCATTCCTGATTTCAAATGAACACATTTGTAATCATCAGAACTGTCTTGATGTGGAGGGAAAGGGAGCTAAAAGATCAGCAGTGGTCACACTACATTATTATCCAATTGTGCTTAATAGAGAGTTCTGAGTGAATGGGAATGATGATAATTTTTTCTGAGCCTAAATCAATGTTTTGGTTTGCTTAAAAAGTTACTAAAATATTGAGTAATGGGGATTATGAAATATAATTATAATCCACTAAAGTCAGTGAAGAGAAGCTAGTTTTAACAATTATATAACAATGCTTTTAACTTTTGTTTAATGCTTAGAGATTTTTTTAGTAATAAAAAGTATGTTTAAATTTAATAATTAATAAATTGTCATGATTTCATCTGCCCCTCAAATCCTTCTTTCCTTTTTCTCCCCCTTTTCTCAATTCATGACATAATAATACATAATTAATCTCTGGTGACATTGATTATAATTAGTTCATAAATGTATGAATGAAAATTTTAAATTATGAATAACAATAACAGTATTTCCATTGGCCATGCTCTGCATTCAGGACCAAGGGTTCCTCCATGAATAAGATGTGGCAACTCCATGGTGGAGCTCAGAGTTTAGAATCCCCACTAAACACATTCCTATTTCTACCAGTGGTCTCATTAGAGCAAGAGGATGGCAGCTTCCAAATACATTATTAACTGGAGAGGTATTGATACGTCTTTTGTTGCCTGAATGTTATTGAGGGAAGATGTATCAGTACATTTCTAGAGAGTGATACAATTAACATTGCCATGAGAAGTTGTTAGAGCTTAAAATTGATCAAGGGTTCATTAAACAACTTATGATTGTTGTTATCATTCACATTTTGCTCCATTAGATTCTTGTTCCAACCTTGTGTATATTACAAATGCAACTCATTACCATAAAAATTTCAAAAATGATACCACAAAATTTCTCAAGAGCCCCCCTCCCAAAAGATCCACCTTGTTGCATTTCAGGTAAAATAAAAGAACATATTCTAGAAGAAATACCCACAGGACCAAAAAAAAAAAAACACCACCACAAAGTGTACAGTCTACTCTTTCAGGGAAGGCACAGTGAAACGCTGTACATTTGAAATGACATTCTGTCCCCCTGCACATGTGCCTGCTATACTGCCTGTCACACTCTTACAAAATATTAGAAGGCTTTGGTAAGACACATACATAGTTTCAAATAAATACACTAAGTGCAAAAAAAGCTTCTGATATTTTCTCAAATGCAGGTGTTTCAATATTCACTTACATAACAAATCGTCAGTCACAGGAGTTAGTTTCTGCAAAAGTCCCCCAGTCAATAATGTGTTAATTCTTCATATAGTTATTCTGAAAGGATATTTCCCAGGTCCAGCAAACAACTAAATCTATAGTCTCTAGTCTCCAATAAAATGACCACTGAATTCTGTAGCTTGGAAAGGATGGTTGCCTTGTTAATACTGCCCAGGTCAGTTTCCAGATGTCTTGCCTGTTTATCAGTATCTTAAATTCTTAGCCATTCAAAGTGATACATAGAGAAAGGGATAGTCCTTTGATTCTCCCAATTTTATGACCAACGGGAAAAAAATCAAAGATGGGATTTAGCTGCAGTCAACTTTTACAGTACATTTTGGTTTGAAGTATAGAAATATACTGTATTTCCAGACATAACTGAGGAAGAGGTAGGGTTTATGATAAGATGCTTCAAAATGATGGTCATATTGAGGACCCAGAAGCCTCAACAAAAAAATGTTAGAACTAATAAATGAATTCAGCAAGGGCTAGTGGAATACAAGTTTAATGCAGAGAAATCTGTGCATTTCTATACACTTATAATGAAATCTAGGAAGTGACAGTAAAAAAATATTAAAAGTACCTAGGAATAAACTTAACGAAGGAAGTGAAAGATCTATATGCTGAAAACTATAAAAATTAATAATGGAATTTTAAGATGATTCCAAAAATGGAAATATAACCCATGCTCTGGGATTGGAATAATTAATATTGTTAAAATGGTCATATTCTCAAAGCAACCTACAGATTTAATGCAATCCCTTCCCAAGTGGTGCTAGTGGTAAGTAATCTGCCTGCCAATGCAGGAGACATAAGAGACACAGGTTTGATCCCTGGGTTTGGAAGATCCCCTGTAGGAGGGCATGGCAACCCATTCCAGTATTCTTGCCTGGAGAACCTGACGGACAGAGGAGCCTGGTGGGCTACAGTCCATAGGGTCAAAAGGAGTCAGACATGACTAAATCAACTTAGGACACACACTATCAAAACACACATGACATTTTTCACAGAATTAGAACAAATAAATCTTAATTTATCTCAAAAAAAGATCCAGAATTGCCAAGGAAATCCAGAGAAAAAAGAACAAAACTGGAGGTACAATCCTGCTAGACTTTGGACTATACTTCAAATCAACAGTAACCAAAACAGCAAAGCAGGTATTAGCACAAAAACAGACACATAGATCTATGGAACAGAATAGACAGCCCAGAAATAAACCCATGCATCTACAGTCCATTATCTTCAATAAAGGAGGCAATAATACACAAAGGAGAAAAGACAGTCTCTCCAAAACATGGTGCCCAATGAACTCCCCAGGTCTGTAGGTACCCAATATGCTACTGGATAAGAGTGGAAAAATAGCTTCAGAAAGAATGAAGAGGCTGAGCCAAAGTGAAAACAATGCCCAGTTGTGGATGTGATTGGTGATGGAAGTAAAGTCTGATGCTATAAAGAACACTATTGCTTTCTTCACTCTGTATAATAGGCTCCAGTTTCATCCACCTCATTAGAACTGATTCAAATGTATTCTTTTTAATGGCTGAGTAATACTCCATTGTGTATATGTACCACAGCTTTCTTATCCATTCATCTGCTGATGGACATCTAGGTTGCTTCCATGTCCTGGCTATTGTAAACAGTGCTGCAATGAACATTGGGGTACACGTGTCTCTTTCGATTCTGGTTTCCTCAGTGTGTATGCCCAGCAGTGGGATTGCTGGGTCATATGGCAGTTCTATTTCCAGTTTTTTAAGGAATCTCCACACTGTTCTCCATAGTGGCTGTACTAGTTTGCATTCCCACCAACAGTGTAAGAAGAGGGTTCCCTTTTCTC
>NW_011494952.1:4512669-4600592 GCF_000754665.1 Bison bison bison | reverse complement strand
GGGATTGCTGGGTCATATGGCAGTTCTATTTCCAGTTTTTTAAGGAATCTCCACACTGTTCTCCATAGTGGCTGTACTAGTTTGCATTCCCACCAACAGTGTAAGAAGAGGGTTCCCTTTTCTCCACACCCTCTCCAGCATTTATTGCTTGTAGACTTTTGGATAGCAGCCATTCTGACTGGCGTGAAATGGTATCTCATAGTGGTTTTGATTTGCATTTCTCTGATAATGAATGATGTTGAACATCTTTTCATGTGTTTGTTAGCCATCTGTATGTCTTCTTTGGAGAAATGTCTATTTAGTTCTTTGGCCCATTTTTTGATTGGGTCATTTATTTTTCTGGAATTGAGCTGTAGGAGTTGCCTGTATATTTTTGAGATTAGATGTTTGTCGGTTGTTTCATTTGCTATTATTTTCTCCCATTCTGAAGGCTGTCTTTTCACCTTGCTTATAGTTTCTTTTGTTGTGCAGAAGCTTTTAAGTTTAATTAGGTCCCATTTGTTTATTTTTGCTTCTATTTCCAACATTCTGGGAGGTGGGTCATAGAGGATCCTGCTGTGATGTATGTCAGAGAATGTTTTGCCTATGTTCTCCTCTAGGAGTTTTATACTTTCTGGTCTTAGATCTTTAATCCATTTTGAGTTCATTTTTGTGTATGGTGTTAGAAAGTGTTCTAGTAAGCCAGAGTGAAGTAAGCCAGAAAGAAAAACACCAATACAGTATACTAACACATATATATGGAATTTAGAAAGATGGTAACAATAACCCTGTATACAAGACAGCAAAAGAGACACTGATGTATAGAACAGTCTTTTGGACTCTGTGGGAGAGGGAGAGGGTGGGATGATTTGGGAGAATGGCATTGAAACATGTATAATATCATATATGAAACGAGTCACCAGTCCAGATTCGATGCATGATACTGGATGCTTGGGGCTGGTGCACTGGGACGACCCAGAGGGATGGTACAGGGAGGGAGGAGGGAGGAGGGGTCCAGGATGGGGAACACATGTATACCTGTGGAGGATTCATGTTGATATATGGCAAAACCAATAAATAAATCAATTAATCATTAAAAAAGAAAAAAAGAACATTGTTGCATGGGAACCTGGAATGTTAGGTCCATGAATCAAGGTAAATTGGAAGTGGTCAAACAGGAGATGACAAGAGTGAACATCGACATTTTATGAATCAGTGAACTAAAATGGACTTGAATGGAAGAATTTAATTCAGATGTCCATTATAACTGTGGTCAAGAATCCTTTAGAGGAAATGGAGTAGCCCTGATAGTCAACAGGAGTCTAAGATGCAGTACTTGGGTACAAATCTCAAAAACAACAGAATGATCTCTGTTCATTTCCAAGGCAAACCATTCAATATCACAGTAATCCAAGTCTATGCCCCAACCACTAATGCTAAAGAAGCTGAAGTTGAATGGTTCTATGAAGACCTACAAGACCTTTTAGAACACCAGAAAAAAAAAAAAATGTCCTTTTCATTAAAGGGGACTGGAATGCAAAAGTAGGAAGTCAAGAGATACATGGAGTAACAGGGAACCCTGGACTTGGAGTACAAAATGAAACAGGGCAAAGGCTAACAGAGTTTTTCCAGAGAATGCACTGACCATAGCAAATACCCACTTCCAAACAACACAAGAGACGACTCTACGCGTGGACGTCACCAGATGGTCAACATCGAAATCAGACTGATTATATTCTAAACAGCTGAAGATGGAGAAGTTCTATACAGTCAGCGAAAAAAAAAAAAAGACTTGGAGCTGACTGTGCCACAGATTATGAACTCATTATTGCAAAATTCAGACTTAAATTCAATAAAGTACAGAAAACCACTAGACCATTCAGGTATGACCTAAATCAAAACCCTTACAATTATACAGTGAAAGTGACAAAGAGATTCAAGGGAATAGATCTGACAGATAGAGTGCCTGAAGAACTATGGATGTTTGAGACGTTGTACAAGAGGCAGTGATCAAAACCATCCCCAAGAAAAAGGCAAAATGGTTGTCTGAGGAGGTCTTATAAATAGAGAAAAGAAGAGAAGCAAAAGGCAGAGAAGAAAAGAAAAGATGTATCCATCTGAATGCAGAGTTCCAAAGACTAGCAAGGAGAGATAAGAAAGCCTTCTTCAGTGATCAGTGCAAAGAAATAGAGGAAAACAATAGAATGGGAAAGACTGGAGACCTCTTCAAGAAAATTAGAGACACCAAGGGAACATTTCATGCAAAGATGGGCTCAATAAAGGACAGAAATTGTATGGACCTAACAGAAGAAGAAGATATTAAGAAGAGGTGGCAAGAATATACAGAACTGTACAAAAAAGATCTTCATGAACCAGATAGACATGACGGTATGATCACTCATCTAGAGCCACACATCCTGCAGTGAGAAATCAAGTGGGCCTTAGGAAGCATCACTATGAACAAAGCTAGTGGAGGCGATGGAACTCCAGTTGAGCTTTTTCAAATCCTAAAAGATGATGCTGTGAAAGTGCTGCACTCAATATGTCAGCAAACTTGGAAAACTCAGCAGTGGCCATTGCTGAGTTGGAAGGAAAAGCTCAGTTTTCATTCCAATCCCAAAGAAAGGCAATGCCAAAGAATGCTCAAACTACCGCACAATTGCACTCATCTCACATGCTAGTAAAGTAATGCTCAAAATTCTCCAAGCTTGGCTTCAGCAATATGTGAACTGAGAACTTTCAGATGTATAAGCTGGATTTAGCAAAGGTAGAGGAACCAGAGATGAAGTTGCCAACATCCACTGGATCATAGAAAAAGCAAGAGAATTCCAGAAAAACATTATTTCTGCTTCATTGAGTATGCTAAAGCCGTTGACTGTGTGGATCACAACAAACAATGAAAAATTCTTCAAGAGATGGTGGATACCAGACTACCTTACATGCCTCCTAAGAAATCTGTATGCAGGTCAAGAAGCAACACTTAGATCCATACATAGAACAATGGACTGGTTCCAAATTTGGAAAGGAGTACATCAAAGCTGTATATTCTCACTTTGCTTATTTAACTTATGTGCTGAATACATCATGTGAAATTCCAGACGGGATGTAGCACAAGCTAGATTCAAGATTGCCAGGAGAAATATCAATAACCTCAGCAATGCAGATAACACCAGCCTTATGGCAGAAAAATGAAGAGGAACTGAAGATCCTCTTGAGGAAAGTGAAAGAGAAGAGTAAAAGAGCTGGCTAAAAACTCAACATTTGAAAACTAAGATCATGGTATGCAGTCCCATCACTTCATGGCAAATAGATGGGGAAACAATGGAAACAGTGAGAGACTTTATTTTCTTGGGCTCCAAAATCACTGTAGATGGTGACTGCAGCCATGAAATTAAAAGACGCTTGCACCTTGGAAGAAAAGCTATGACCAACCTAGACAGCGTATTGAAAAGCAGAGACATTAGTTGCCAACAAAGGCCCATCTAGTACAAGCTATGGTTTTTCCAGTAGTCATATATGGATGTGAGAGCTGGACAATAAAAAAGGCTGAGTGCTGAAGAATTGATGCTTTTTAATTGTGGTGTTGGAGAAGACTCTTGAGAGTCTCTTGGACTGCAAGGAGATCAAACCAATCAATCCTAAAGGAAATCAGCCCTGAATATTCATTGGAAGGACTGATGCTGAAGCTGAAGCTCCAATACTTTGGACACCTGATGTGAAGAACTGACTCAACGGAAAAGGCCATGATACTGGGAAAGATTGAAGGCAGTAGGAGAAGGGGTGACAGAGAATGAGATGGTTTGATGGCATCACACCAACTGGAGTTTGAGCCAGCTCTGGAAGTTGGTGATGGACAGGGAAGCCTGGCTTGCTGCAGTCCATGGGGTCACAAAGAGTCAGACACAACTGAGCAACTGAACTGACTAATTCAACAGATTATGCTGGGAAAGCTGGATGTGCTTAGTCTCTCAGTTGTGTCCGACTCTGTGACTTCATGGACTGTAGCCCACAAGGCTCCTATGTCCATGGGGACTCTCCAGGCAATAATACTAAAGTGGGTTGCCATGCCCTCCTCCAGGGGATCTTCCCAAACAAGGGATCAAACCCAGGTCTTCTGCAGATTCTTTTCTGTCTGAGCCACCAGGGAAGCTCAGAAAAGCTGGATAGCTACATGTCAAACAATGAAATTAGGACATTCACTCACACTATATGCAAGAATAAAATTAAAATCATTTAAAGATCTAGGTGTGAGACATGAAACCATAAATCTCTTAGAAAAGAATACAGGCAAGTCATTCTGACATCAATCATAGCAACATTTTCTTAGATCGATATCCCAAGGCAAAAAATAAATAAATTCAGAAATAAACAAATGAACCCTAATCAAACTTAAAAGCTTTTGCACAGCAAAAATGATCAGGAAAGTGAAAGACAACATACGGGAGAAAATATTTGCAAAAGATGTGACAAAGGGTTAATATCCAAATTATATAAACAGTTCATACAACTCAATATCAAAAAAACAAACAACTCAATCAAAAAAAAAAAAGGTGGACAGAAGACCTGAATAGACATTTTTCCAAAGAAGACATTCAGCCAGCTAACAAACACATGCAAAGATGCTCATTATTGCTAATAATTAGAGAAATGCAAATCAAAACCACAATGAGATATCACTTTACACCAGTCAGAATGGCTATCATCAAAAGTCTAGAAATAATAAATGCTAGAGAGGATACGAAGAAACGGGAAGCTTCATATACTGTTGGTGGTAATACAAACTGGTGTGACCACTATGGAAAATGGTTATGGAGTTTTCTTAAAAAACTAAAAATAGAATACCATCTGATTCAGCAATTCTCAGTTCAGTCACTCAGTCATGTCTGACTCTTTGTGACCCCATGGACTGAAGCATGCCAGGCTTCCCTCTCCATCACCAGTTCCTGGAGCTTGCTCAAACTCATGTCCATTGAGTCAGTGATGTCATCCAACCATCTCATCCTCTGCCATCCCCTTCTCCTCTGCCTTCAATTTTTCCCAAGATAAGGATCTTCAGTGAGTCAGTTCTTTGCATCAGATGGCCAAAGTATTGGAGTTTCAGCTTCAGCTTCAGTCCTTCCAATGAATATTCAGGACTGACTTCCTTTAGGATTGACTGGTTTGATCTCTTTGCAGTCCAAGGGACTCTCAAGAGTCTTAGCCAACACCACAGTTCAAAAGGATCAATTCTGGCAATCAGCTTTCTTTATGGTCCAGCTCATATCCATACATGACTACTGGAAAAACCATTGCTTTGAGTAGATGGACCTTTGTCAGCAAAGTAATGTCTCTGCTTTTTAATATGCTGTCTAGGTTGGTCATAGCTTTTCTTCCAAGGAGCAAGCATCTTTTAATTTCATGGCTGCAGTCACCATCTGCAGTGATTTTGGAGCCAAAAAATTTAAGTCTCTCACTGTTTCCATTGTTTCCCCATCTATTTGCCATGAAGTGATGTGACCGGATGCCATGATCTTAGTTTTCTGAATGTTGAGTTTTAAGGCAACCTTTTCACTCTACTCTTTCACTTTCATCAAGAGGCTCTTTAGTTGTTCTTCACTTTCTGCCATAAAGGTGGTGTCATCTGCATATCTGAGGTTATTGATATTTCTCCCAGCAATCTTGATTCCTGTTTGTGCTTCATCCAGCCTGGCATTTTGCATGATGTACTCTGCATTTAAGCTTAACAAGCAGGGTGACAATAAACAGCCTTGATATACTCCTTTCCTGATTTGGAACAAGTCTGTTGTTCCATGTACGTTTCTAACTGTAGCTTTTTGACCTGCATACAGATTTCTCAGGAGGCAGGTAACGTGTTCTGGTATTCCCATCTCTTTAAGAATCTTCCACAGTTTTTTGTGAATTATACTCCTAGGTATATATCCAGAAAAAAATACTCCAGTTCAAAAAAATGCACGCACCCCAGTGTTCATAGTAGCACTACTTACAATGGTTAAGACACAAGAAGCGACCCCTTGGACTGCAGCCTGCCAGGTTTCTCTCTCCACTGGGGTTTTCCAGGCAAGAATACTGGATTGGGTTGCTATTTCCTTCTCCAGGGGATATTCCCAACTTAGGGATTGAACTCACGTCTCTTACGTCTCCTGCATTGGCAGGCAGGTTCTTTATCACTAGCACCACTGGGAAGCTCTCCTCTTCCCTCTTCATAGAGGGTCTAGTCTTGGTTTGAAGCTGTGCCTCCTCTAAGTGATCTCTTCTAAATTTACAGGTTTTGCTCTATCTTGGTTTGCATCAACATACAAAGTGTAAGTAAATAAGTTTTCTTTACCCTGGTTCACAATATATGCATACTTTATCCTGAGCAATAATAACTGTGATTCAAGGTTTGATGTGCCTGCTGTAATCTTCTACTGTACACTAACATCATGTATTATCATTAAAATGCAAAATGTCCATTGGTGTGTACTGTTGCTTTGTCATGTCCAACTCTTTGCCAACCCTTGGACTGTGGCCCACCAGGCTCCTCTGTCCATGAAATTTTCCAGGCAAGAATACGGAGTGGTTTGCCATTTCCTGCTCCAGTCCATTGGTATACCTCCCTAAAATATCTTATCCACCTTACCCCAGAAATGTGGGGACCATTCTTAGAAAAGAAGTTTAGCACAATATGGGATCTGTTCCAATCAAGATGGCAGTATGAAAAACTTTATGATATTTTTAAAATGCAGGTATAACTGATTTTTTAACACATGGAAAACCAATCTATAAAGTGCTAATCTGACTCAGTTTGAGTGTCCTGAGAAATTATGAAGAAACAGCATTTGTCAGACACTCTGCTGAAACAATGATGTCAGGAATATTTTGTCTGAAAAAATTGAACTTAAGAATTCTCAGAATGTATTCATAAGTAGATAGTCATCAAATTGTGACAACTTTCTTACTAATTTATTGCAAGAGAAACTTGTTTCTTATAATCTTTTAACACTATAATTAGAAAATAGTTTCAAGTAAATTACCTGGGAGGCTCTTTCTCAAAATGGAGGATATTCTCCTACTTACTCAAGCCCATCAAACCCACATATGGGGATGTAGTCCATAGCACAGTATTACATATCCAGCATCATGCTTGTTCTTAGGAAGAGATCTTTATGGGAGATACGGTCTTTGGTCTCTTATGTAGCCCTTTACTCTAGCTGATAAGTCAAAGGCAAGAGAGAGACAGAAATAGAAGATAGTCTATAACCACGGGCTAAATCATGAGTCACTGTCAATCAGCACTAAAGGAAAGGGAGATCAGAGGGTCCAGAATCCTTCAGAAAGACTTCATGTAACAAATGGAACTCAGGCTGACCTTACAATTGGTCAGAGAAACAAAAAGAAGGAAAGGTACACCAGGAAAGATAAAACACGAGCAAGGAGAGAGATGCCAGTGGGAGTGAGCTGGTGTTTCCCACCCCTCACAGGGCAATGCAGAGGCTGGATGAATTGTCACTGGGGCTGCCAGCCCTGTGTTTGTTAAAACATCATTGCCTAGATAAGAGCAAGAGAGATTTAGCTTTCACAAAATAAAAACTTCCAGAAAAACTAAATGCGTTCCCTTAGGGTAAAACAAAGCATGGAGAATGTCAACTCCAAAAGCAGAGTTTTTCCACATTGGCGTTAATAAGGGGAACAGAACTGGAAGCCAGTCCATCACCCTAGGAAGGAGTTAGCAACTGCATCGGGCAGTACATATTTTTCCTTTTCTGTACTAAGCTACATCTGCACTCATGCTTATTTCCTTGGGGATGAGGATCTGTTTCTCATTAGGGCCCCCTACTTTATCTTTTTTTTTTTTTTCTTGGTATCCTTTCTCAATTATTAAATTTTATGCCAATCAATCTTACTAATAAAAGACCTCAGATTCATATAATTTTTTTTCCTTGGGTTTGGAATAGCTCAGGTCAACTAAGACTAAAGTGAAATTAATCGTTCCCATGGGTATTAGTGAAGAAATCAGGAAAGGGTGTTGTTTAGTGGAAACCCAATTCATGTTACAGAGACCCTGATACTGTGATTTTTCCAAAGGTTTTTTCAGATGGGCCTTTGTCCTTTAACCTCTGTTGCTGATGAATTTGCTTAATACAGGATTTTTACCCTCACAGCAAGATACAATGCCCTCTTCACAGGATACCAAACATCTGGCTGAAAGGAGAAAATATCAGCACTAAATGGGAATTTCCAAACACTCAGGTGAAGTTTACATTGTTGTTATTATTTACTCGCTAAGTCTTGTCCAACTCTTTTGTGACCCTATGGTCACTGTAGAACACCAAGCTCCTCTGTGCATGGGATTTTCCAGGCAAGAATACTGGAGTAGGTTGCCATTTCCTTCTCCAGGGGATCTTTCCAACCCAGGGATTGAACCTACATCTCCTGCACTGAAGGTGGATTCTTTACCACTGACCTACCAGGGAAGTTTAGATAGATGTAGAGAAAACAGCTAGGATTTGGGGACTATGTTTACTTTAATGACAATCTTCACTGTTAAATTTGAATGGCCCTAGGAAAACATGGCTTCGTATTATTTGTCTATAATTCATCATTATTTTATAACTACTACAATGAAAAATGGAAGTTTAGTCTTCAAATTAATGTTAACATTGTACCACAATCCAAACATTAAAAGGCTTTTCTCAAACTGGTTACCTAATTAGCCTTCTTCCCACTGAGTGCTAGATCTACTTAAATATCATTCATACATAAATAGTTCCTCATGGGAGTAGAACATAAAAGCCCATGAGCAAGCTTCAGTGCCCAAGCATATACCTAGGAGACACTGTATTAATGCTTTCGATTCTGCCAAGCCTTGGCAAAGATCTTAATATCGACCTGAGACATACCCTCTCTCTCCATTAAAAACACATGTATCTTGACCACTTCAACTTCAAAATAAAAGTGCAGAATCCCTCAGTAAGCTTGTGTGAATAATGGAGTTCAGGAGAGAAAGCTGTATCTACCAAGACTTTGGACTAAATTGACCATAGGCTTCTGGACTCAAACAAGCAAGTAAGGCAAAGGAAAACAGACCCATTTATGATCACTGTGTTTTAGAAAATACCCAATCCTCTTTGCTTCAAGCTCTAAGAACACATTTGATGAGTGATCTTGTTTCTGTGCCATGACGTTTGCAAGGGGCGGATCCAGCATCCAGTTAGGGATCCCAGCAACAGTCTAAGGAACTGGTCTTCCTCTTTGGGAAGCCATAAATCTTGTGGCTATTCATCACCACCTAACAGGACCTCTGTCTGAAGGAACAGCAGGCGCATGGTGACTCCTATCTCTGACAACAGCCAGGGCTGGCTAGTAACCTGTGTTTACACAGACTGTGGCAAGTGACAAGAGTCCCCCCCCCACCCCCCACCCCGTGGACAGCCTAATTGCCTCTTGCTATCTGACACAGTAAGGAAGTGGCCCCTGCCAGGCTGGGGAAATCCAGGAGGAGGAAGGGAAGTGCCTCGAGGGCGACGTCTGCAACCAAAGGAATGCCAACACATTAAACTGCTTTCCAATGCTTATCACCCACAAGTTAGATAAAACCACAAATCTTGTAGATTCTATTCTGGGGAGATTCTTAAAGAGATAAGATGACAACAGGAGGTAGCTACGGTGACGACGACTGACAGATTGAAATAAGAACTGCACATGGCCTGGGATGCGGGCTGTGCGAAAAACTGGGAGGAATCAGACCCAGAGAGCTTTCTCCTCAGACAAAGAACACCCAGGAGACAGGATGAGAGATGAGGTTGGGAGGTGGATGAAAGCTTCCGGAACAAGCCGTAAAAGTGCATAACTGCAACATTAAGGAAAGTAGCTGGAAAATCAATATGGAAGGGGAAAAATTTTTTTTTTAAGAAGTCTTGAGAAAAATGAAAAACAGCCTCATTAAAACATTTGGAAGTGATTATAAAAACCACCTTGAAATAATCAGTGTTAAACACAGCTTCAGAAAAATGTACAGAGATTTAACTCAATTAACTCTTCCTGTCCTACACCTATGTCAGTTTTCATAGACACAACATTGTGCTAAGTATAACCTCCTTTCCAATGTACCAGTTTTAAATAGGAACCATTAATGCAAAGAGGAAGTGACTCAAAACTGGGAGAGGTAATGAATTAAAGAATCCATGTAAATTAACTCTGATTTTCTCCTTACAACCTTGGTATAGAAACCAAAAGAGAACCCCAATTCCATCATGATTTTACATAAAGGGGAGCTGTTTAAAATAAACGTAATGAGCTGATACCATTATCAGATCAGACTCTTCTGGTTTATTTGTTAAATGACACCATTTTCTTGGCCAGAAGAGAGGTCAAAATGGAAGTGAGGCTTGAGAAAACCAGCAACAGGACATGTGGACTTTCTATCTTTCCCTCAAGCACCACAGTCCTCTGACCAGGGGTCACTGATGCCCCAGATCAGATTTCAGGGAGCATTTGAACCTCAGGAATTCTAGACTAAATTCTGTATGTGTTACTTATACATTTTGTCCCTCCTTCGCAAAAGGTATGTTCACCTTTCATCAGCATCTCAAAAGGAATTTGTGACTCAAATAAAGACTAAGAATTAGTTCTATGAATAAGTAACTGCTTTCACAGTGTGACACAGGAGGGCAGTTAGCCCAAGGACCACAACCTAAAAACCCTGCCACCTGTTCCATTAATGCTAAAAAAATTCAAAATTTGAGTTTTACTCCTGTTAGCTTACTAAGTCCTATTCAAATAAAAGTAATATACTCACACATACATATATGCAGACATATGTAAGTATACAATGTGTACGGGCAATTATTACATTGCGTGTGTGTGTGCTCAGTCACTTTAGGCATGTCCAACTCTTTGCAACCCTATGGACGATAGCTAGCCAGACTCCTCAGTCCATGGGATTCTCCAGGCAAGAGTACTGGAGCGAGTTGCCATGCCCTGCTCCAGGGGATTTTCCTGACCCAGGGATCGAACCCATGTCTCCTGCATTACAGGCAGGTTCTTTACCACTGAACCACCAGAGAAGCCATATATATGTATGTGTATATATATATATATATATATATGTAATAAATACATAATAAATTAAGTATGTACATAATATATACATATGATTCAAGTATGCCTAGTAACCAGAACTTGGTTCTTACCACCAGTCTCCAATGAAAGGAACCGTGGCTCTTTGGAGGAATAGCTGATTCTAGGACGGAACATGATGAGCCTAGAGCATTTCGTAGTACCAAGAAATAAAGAAGTGCTTAAACACATAAATATATAAATTTTTAAAAAGACAACTAGAGGTTGGAAGTATGTCAAACTGAAACGAGGAACTGAAAGACCTCCCAATAACCAAAGCTGGAACAATTTAAGCAAAGGGAAAAAAAAAAATAGTATTGGACTATAACTTGAAGGACAAAATAAACATCCATGAAACCATACATACATAAATCAATGACTGAAGAAATAAATAAATAGGGGAGAAGAAACAAATGTCCCATGCAGAAGAATTCCCTTCTTCAAAAAGGGGAACATAATTCCCCACTCCTTAAGTGTGAGCTGTGCATTAGTAACTTTTTTCCCAAAAAATACAGTTATGAAGAGAGGAATAGAAGGACAGTAGAGTTCCAGTAGAGAAATCTGACAACTTCTTTCTCTTCCAGGTGATTAGGTCAATTTCAAAAGTGATAAATCATGTATATATTATGTACCCGAAAAAGTGAAAGTGTTAGTTGCTCAGTCCTGTCCCTCTTTTTGTGACCCCCTTGAACTGTAGCCTGCTAGGCTCCTCTGTCCATGGAATTCTCCAGGCAAGAATACTGGAGTGGATTGCCATTCTCTTCTCCAGAAGCTCTTCCTGACTCAGGGACTGAACCTGGGTCTCCTGTATTGCAGGCAGGTTCTTTATGGTCTGAGCCACCAGGGAAGGCCCATATTATATACCCTAGATATGATATAAAGAAAATGGCATTCAGCCTCTCTGGTCTTCCTCCTCAAACCTATAACCCCAGTGTAATCAGGAGAATATATCACACAAGTTCCAATAGAGGGTAGTCTATAAAATACCTTACCCAACTGTCAAGGCCATCAAAAACAAGGGAAATATGAGAATGTCACAGATAAGAGGGGTCTCAGGAGACATTTCTATGAAATGTAATGTGGTGGCCTGGACAGGGTCCTGGGACAGAAAAAGTATGTTAGGTAAAAACAAAGGAAATCAAAATGAAGTGTGGATTTCTTTTTTTTTTGGATGAACTAGAACAATCAACAATATTATGATCCAAGCTGTGGAGGACAGAGTTGGATACAGAAATGGAGGAAGAGGAGAATTAGCCTGTGTGGTTCTTTAAAGTAATCCTAGATAAATCTGAAATGTGTTATTTGTTTAAGATAATACTAGGCCCATATGTGACATGGGTAAATCTGGGTGGTGGGTATATTATTATTGCCACATTATTCTTTTCATTTATATGTAAGTTTGAAATTTATCAGGAAAAATAAGTAAATGGGTTTGTCAGAAGAAAGAAGCAGGTAACTCTTTGAGCTGTGACCTGACATCTTTGTAGTATGGTTTGCCAACTGAGCTTTGCAGTCCTATATTCCTCAACAAAGCTGTGTGTGTAGGGCTCTAGAGAACCCCTCTATTTTAGACAGAACTATCTGCTCCTATCTTTTGTAAAAGGAAGTGACTCTGTAATAAGTTGGGTGTTTCCCTCAGAATGGGGACTACTGGTTGTGACCTTTTTTCTTAGGACCTTTCAGGTTTTTTTGTTGTTTTTTTTTTTTTAATAAATTTATGTTTTAATTGATGGATAATTGCTTTACAGAATTTTGTTTTCTGTCAAACCTCAGCATGAATCAGCCATAGGTATATATATATCCCCTCCTTTTTAACCTCTATCCCATCTCTCTCCCCATCCCACCCTTCTGGGTTGACACAGAGCCACTGTTAGAGTTTCCTGAGGCATACAGCATATTTCCATTGGCTATCTATTTTACATATTGTAATATGTTTCCATTTTACTCTCTCCACACATCTCACCCTCTCCTCCCCTCGGTCCACATCCATACGTCTATTCTCTACGTCTGTTTCTCCATTGTAGCACTGTAAATAAATTCTTCAGTACCATTTTTCTAGATTCTGTGTATATGCATTAGAATACAATATTTATCTTTCTTTTTCTGACTTACTTCACTTTGTATAATAGGCTCTAGGTTCATCCTCCTCACTAGAACTGACTCAAATATGTTCCTTTTTATGGCCAATGGTGACTGCAGCCATGAAATTAAAAGACGCTTACTCCTTGGAAGGAAAGTTATGACCAACCTAGATAGCATATTCCAAAGCAGAGACATTACTTTGCCAGCAAAGGTCTGTCTAGTCAAGGCTATGGTTTTTCCTGTGGTCATGTATGGATGTGAGAGTTGGACTGTGAAGAAGGCTGAGCGCCAAAGAATTGATGTTTTTGAACTGTGGTGTTGGAGAAGACTCTTGAGAGTCCCTTGGACTGCAAGGAGATGCAACTGGTCCATTCTGAAGGAGATCAGCCCTGGGATTTCTTTGGAAGGAATGATGCTAAAGCTGAAACTCCAGTACTTTGGCCACCTCATGCGAAGAGTTGACTCATTGGAAAAGACTCTGATGCTGGGAGGGATTGGCGCCAGGAGAGAAAGGGGACGACAGAGGATGAGATGGCTGGATGGCATCACTGACTTGATGGATGTGAGTCTGAGGGAACTCTGGGAATTGGTGATGGACAGGGAGGCCTGGCATGCTGCGATTCATGGGGTCACGAAGAGTCGGACAGGACTGAGTGACTGAACTGAACTGAATATTCCATTGTGTATATGTACCACAAATTCTTTATCCATTCATCTTTCCACGGACATCTTGGTTGCTTCCATGTTCAAGCTACTGTAAATAGTGCTGCAATGAACATGAAATACACATGTGTCTCTCTCAATTTCGGTTTCTTCAGGATATATGCCTAGGACTGGGATTGCTGGGTCATATGGTGGCTATATTCCTAGTTTTTTAAGGAATCTCCATACTGTCTTCCATAGTGGCTGCATCAATTTGCATTCCACCAACAGTGCAAGAGCATTCCCTTTTCTCCACACCCTCTCCAGCATTTATTGTTTGTAGACTTTTTGATGAGGGGCATTCTGACCTGTGTGAGGTGATATCTCATCGTATTTTTGACTTGCATTTCTCTAATAATGAGGGATGTTGAGCATCTTTTCATGTGTTTGTTTGCCATCTGTATGTTTTCTTTGGAGAAATGTCTGTTTAGGTCTTTTTCCCACTTTTTGATTAGGTTGTTTGTTTTTCTGGGATTGAGTTGTATGAGCTGCTTGTATATTTTGGAAATTAATCCTTTGTCAGTTGTTTCATTTCCTATTATTTTCTCCCATTCTGAGAGTTGTCTTTTCAACTTGCTTTCAGTTTCCTTTGCTGTGAAAAAGCTTATAAGTTTAATCAGGTCCCACTTGGTTACTTTTGTTTTTATTTCTGTTACTGGAAGAAGCACAAGCTGGAATCAAGATTGCCAGGAGAAATATCAATAACCTCAGATATGCAGATGACACCATCCTTATGGCAGAAAGTGAAGAGGAACTAAAAAGCTTCTTGAAAAGTGAAAGAGGAGAGTGAAAAAGTTGGCATTAAAGCTCAACATTCAGAAAACTAAGATCATGGCATCTGGTCCCATCACTTCATGGCAAATAGATGGGGAAACATTGGAAACACTGTCAGAGTTTATTTTGGGGGCTCCAAAATCACTGCAGATGGTGATTGCAGCCATGAAATTGAAAGACACTTACTCCTTGGAAGGAAAGTTATGACCAACCTAGATAGCATATTCCAAAGCAGAGACATTACTTTGCCAACAAAGGTCAGTCTAGTCAAGGCTATGGTTTTTCCCGTGGTCATGTATGGATGTGAGAGTTGGACTGTGAAGAAAGCTGAGCACCGAAGAATTGATGCTTTTGAACTGTGGTGTTGGAGAAGACT
Organism: Bison bison bison; assembly: GCF_000754665.1. Taxonomy (NCBI): domain Eukaryota; kingdom Metazoa; phylum Chordata; class Mammalia; order Artiodactyla; family Bovidae; genus Bison; species Bison bison. Next base: position 4,585,582 of record NW_011494952.1, on the reverse strand, counting down.
CTTGAGAGTCCCTTGGACTGCAAGGAGTTCCAACCGGTCCATCCTAAAGGAGATCAGTCCTGGGTGTTCATTGGAAGGACTGATGCTAAAGCTGAAGCTCCAATACTTTGGCCACCTGATGCGAAGAGTTGACTCACTGGAAAAGACCCTGATGCTGGGAGGGATTGGGGGCAGGAGGAGAAGGGGACAACAGAGGATGGGATGGCTGTATGGCATCACCAACTTGATGGACATGAGTTTGAGTGAACTCCAGGAGTTGGTGATGGAAAGGGAGGCCTGGCATGCTGCTATTCACAGGGTCACAAAGAGTTGGACATGACTGAGTGACTGAACTGAACTGAACTCAGGAGATGGGTCATGGAGGATCTTGCTTTGATTTATGTCATCAAGTGTTCTGCCTATGTTTTCCTCTAAGAGTTTTATAGTTTCTGGTCTTAAATTTAGGTATTCAATCCATTCTTAATTTATCTTTGGGTATGGTGTTAGGACGTGCTCTAATTTCCTTCTTTTACATGTAGCTGTCCAGTTTTACCAGCACCATTTTTTGAAGAGGCTATCTTTGTCCCATTGTATATTCTTGCCTCCTCTGTCAAAAATAGGTAACCATAGGTGATGCCTGGGTTCTAGGCTTTCTATCTTGTTCCACTGGTCTATATTTCTGTTTTTGTGCCAAGACCATACTGTCTGGATGACTGTAGCTTTGTAGTATAATCTGAAGTCAGGAAGCTTGATTCCTCCAGCTCCATTCTTCTTTCTCAAGACTGCTTTGGCTATTCAGAGTCTTTTGTGTTTCCATATGAATTGTGAAATTTTTTGTTCTCTTTCTGTGGAAAAAATACCATTGGTAGTTTGATAGGGATTGCACTGAATCTGTAGATTGCATTTGTAGTATAGTCATTTTCACATTATTGATTCTTCCTACCCAGGAACCTGGAGTATCTCTCCATCTATTTATGTCATCTTTGATTTCTTTTATCAGTGTCTTAAAATCTTCTGTGTACAGTTCTTTTGTCTTCTGTCTCCTTCAGATCAGATCAGTCTCTCAGTCGTGTCCGACTCTTTGCGACCCCATGAATCACAGCACGCCAGGCCACCCTGTCCCTTAGATAAGCTTATTCCTAGATGTTTTATTCTTTTTGGTGCAATGGTGAGTAGGATTGCTTCCTTAATTTCTCTGATTTTTCATTGTTAGTTGCCGGGGTCCAGCCCCGGTGGATCCAGGGTATTCGAAGCGGGGAGGGCGTCGGCGAGGATCAGGAAACAATTGCTTAATTAAACGTTAATTAAGGATATAAAGAGTAATAGAATGAGGATAGCTCAGTGAGGAAATTCAAAGGAGAAAAGAGGCTGAAATAAGGATAGCTCAGTGAGGAAATTCAGTGGAGAAAAGAGGCTGAATAGTTCAGCCAGAAGGTAAGAGAAAGAACGACATGGTGAGACCAAGTTTTGGTGAACAAGGCCCGCACTTTATTTTCCAAAGTAGTTTTTATACCTTAAGTTATGCATAGAGGATAATGGGGGAAGGGGTAGAGACATGCAGTAAGCCAGGCTTTCTTCCTGCAAACTTATCATATGCAAAACTTTAGGTGATTTGCATCATCGTCTAGCCCGGAGGCCTTTTTCTCTAAAGGTGATTATTCTAAAGTCAGGGGCCAGCCTCCAAAAAGCATTAGATAAAGTTGCATTCCTACAGAGCAAAGGTGTGGTGGGCTATAACAAGAAAAAGAATTAACTCAAGGGTCCCAGGTTATAAACATTAAAGCTACTACTTACACTAATTATATTAATCAATACACTGCCAGGGACACAGCAGATAAGGGATATGGAAACTTAGCAGCAAACATCGGCCCAACAAGTGAAAATCCCTTCACCAATACAATTTCTAATCAATCTTTTAACTGCTCAAAGGAATCTGTATTTAGACAGTTTAGAACATCTCATGCCTCTCACAGTTGGGAGGCTCTGAACAATCACGTGTGGCCGGAAAAACCTATTCAGGCAGGCTAGAGGATTTCCAAAGGAGTTTGTAGATTAAACACTGTCACACCCAGGAATTATTAACTGGAGCTGTAAGCTAACTCTTTTTTTCAGAGAGAGGTAGTGGGGGACAGCCCCCTGTAAAGTCAGAGGTGTAGGTGAAAGCACAAAGCAGAAAGTAGGCAGACTCTGGTTTTGGGGGTAGATGGGGGACTCCTGAGGCTCGATCCAGCCTTTGTGTATGCCAAGCCTCCTTCCTCATGACCTTTGTCATGGGCGGAGTTCCTCACGCTGGCAGTGATAGAATTCCAATTGAGCTATTCCAGATCCTGAAAGATGATGCTGTGAAAAGTGCTGCACTCAATATGCAATATGCACTCAATATGCAATATGCCGGCTCCCAGCAGTTAGTATATAGAAATGCAAGTGATTTCTGTGTATTGATTTTGTATCCTGCAACCTTGCTAAATTAACTGATTAACTCTAGTAATTTTCTAATACAATCTTTAGGGTTTTCTATGTACAGTATCATGTCATCTGCAAACAATGAGATATTTATTTCTTCTTTCCTGATCTGGATTCCTTTTATTTCTTTTCCTTCTCTGATTGATGTAGCAAGGACTTTCAAAACTATGTTGAATAATGGTGAAATTGGACACCCTGGTCTTGTTCCTGATCTTAGGGGGAATGCTTTCAGTTGTTCACCATTGAGAATAATGTTTGTTGTAGTCTTATCATATAAGGCCTTTACTATATTGAGGTAGGTTCCTTCTATGCCCATTTTTTGAAGAGTTTTACTCATAAATGGATGCTGAATTTTGTCAAAGGATTTTTCTGCATCTATTGAGATGATCACATGGTTTTCATTTGTTAATTTAGTGCATTGTTTTTCAATACTCTTTCAATTTGTTAATATAGTGTATCACAATGATTGATTAGCATATATTGAAGAATCCTTGCATCCCTGGAATAAACCAACTTGATCATGGTATATGAGTTTTTGGTGTGTTGCTGAATTCTGTTTGCTACAATTTTGTTGAGGATTTTTGCATCTATGTTCATCAGTGATATTGGCCTATAGTTTTCTTTTTTTTGTATTGTCTTTGTCTGGTTTTATTATCAGGGTGATGGTGGCCTTTAGAATGAGTTTCGAAGTGCTCCTTCCTCTGCAATTTTTGAAAGAGTTTTAGTAGGTTGGGCATTAGCTTTTCTCTAAATGATAGAATCCTTCTGTGAAGCCATCTGGTCCTTGGTTTTTGTTTTTTGGGAGATTTTTGATCACAGCTTCCATTTCCGTGCTTGCAATTGGGTTGTTCATAATTTCTATTTCTTCCTAGTTCAGTCTTAGAAGATTGAACTTTTCTAAGAATCCGTCCATTTATTCCAGGTTATCCACTTTATTGCCATATAGTTGTTCATAATAGTCTCATGTAGTCCTTTGTATTTTGGCATTGTCAGTTGTAACCTCTCCTTTTTCATTTCTAATTGTGTTGATTTGATTCTTGTTTTTTCTTGATAAGTCTGGCTAAAGGCTTGTCAATTTTGTTTATCTTCTCAAAGAACCAGCTTTAAGTTTTATTAATCTTTACTACTGTTTCTTTCATTTTTTCCCATTTATTTCTGCTCAGATCTTTATAATTTCTTTCCTTCTACTATTTTGGGGTTTTTTTTGTTGTTGTTGTTGTTCTTCTTCCTCTTTCCCAGTTGTTTTAGGTGTAAAGGTAGGTTGTCTATTTGATGGTTTTCTTGTTTCTTGAGGTAGGATTGTATTGCTTTAAACTTTCCTCTTAGAACTACTTTTGCTGCTTCCCATAGGTTTTGAGTTGTTGTGTTTTCATTGTTATTTGTTTCTAGAAATCTTTTGATTTCCCTTTTGATTTCTTCTGTAACTGGTTGGTTATTTAGAAAAGTATTGTTTAATCTCCATGTGTTTGTGTTTTTTACAGTTTTTCTTTCCTATAATTGATATTGAGTCTCATAGCATTGTGGTCAGAGAAAATGCTTGATATGATTTCACTTTTCTTAAATTTACTGAGTTCTGATTTGTGACCCAAATGGGGTCTATCCTGCAGAATGTTCCATATGCACTTGAGAAGAAGGTGTATTCTTCTGCATTTGGATGGAATGTTCTGAAGATATCAATGAGGTCCATCAGCATCTAATGTATCATTTAAGACTTGTGTTTCCTTATTAATTTTCTGTACTGATTATCTGTCCATTGGTGTGAGTGGGGTGTTAAAGTCTCCTAATAATATTGTGTTACTCTCAATTTCTCCTTTTATGTCTATTAGTGTCTGTCTTATGTATTGAGGTGCTCCTATGTTGGGTATATAGATATTTATATTTGTTATGTCTTTGTCTTGGATTGATCCCTTGATCATTATGTAGTGTCCTTCCTTATCTCTTGTAATCTTCTTTATTTTAAGGTCTATTTTGTTTGATATGAGGACTGCTACCCTAGCTTTCTTTTGCTTCCCATTTTGATGGAATATATTTTTCCATCATCTCACTTTCAATCTAAATGTGTCTTGAGGTGTGAAGCAGGACTCTTGTAGACAACATATATATGGATCTTGTTTTTGTATCCATTCAGCCAGTCTGTGTCTTTTGGCTTGAGCATTTAATCCCTTTACATTGAAAGTAATTACTGATATATATGTTCCTATTGCCATTTTCTTAATTGTTTGGGGTTGATTTTGTAGATCTTTTTCTTTTCTTGTATTTCTTGGCTATATAAGTCCCTTTAACATTTGTTGTAAAGCTGGTTTGGTGATACTAAATTCTATTAATTTTGCTTGTCTGAAAAGCTTTTTATTTCTCCATCAGTTTTGAATGAGATCCTTGCCAGTAATCTTGGTTGTAGTTTGTTCCCTTTCAGTACTTTAAATATATCCTGTCATTCCCTTCTGACCTGTAGAGTTTCTGCTGAAAGGTCAGCTGTTCAATGTGCAGGCTTTCCCTTGTATGTTACTTGTTGCTTTTTCCTTGTTGCTTTTAATATTCTTTCTTGGTGTTTAGTCTTTGTTAGTTTGATTAGTATGTGTCTTGGTGTGTTTCTCCTTGAGTTTATCCTGTATGGGACTCTTTGCATCTAAAAGATTGACTATGTCCTTTTACATGTTGGGGAAGTTTTCAAATGTAATCTCTTCAAAGTTTTTCTCATACTCTTTTTCTCTTCTTCTGGGACCCCTATAATTTAAATGTTGGTGCATTTGATATTGTCCCAGAGGTCTCTGAGACTATCCTCAGCTCTTTTCATTCTTTTTACTTTATTCTGCTCTTCAGAAGTTATTTCCACCATTTTATCTTCCAGCTCATTGATTCATTCTTCTGCTTCAGATATTCTGCTAGTGATTCCTTCTAAAGTATTTTTAATTTCAGTAATTGTGCTGTTTGTATGTTTATTCTTTAATTTTCTAGGTCTTTGTTAATTGATTCTTACATATTCTCCACTCTGTTTTCAAGGGTTTTGATCATCTTTACTATCATTATGCTGAATTCTTTTTCAGGTAGTTTGCCTATTTCCACATCATTCATTTGGACTTCTGTGTTTCTAGTTCACTCCTTCATTTGTGTAATATTTCTCTGCCTTTTCTTTTCTTTTCTTTTTTTTTTTTAACTTATTGTGTTTGAGGTCTCCTTTTCCCAGGCTTCAAGGTTGAATTCTTTCTTCCTTTTGGTTTCTGAACTCCTAAGGTTGGTCCAGTGGTTTGTGTAAGCTTCGTATAGGATGTGTGCTGAGTTTTTGTTTGTTTGTTTTTCCTCTGATGGACAAGGCTGAGTGAGGTGGTAATCCTGTCTGCTGATGATTGGGTTTGTATTTTTGTTTCATTTGTTGTTTAGATGAGGGGTCTTGCACAGGGTGCTACTGGTGGTTGGGTGATGCTGGGTCTTGTATTCAAGTTGTTTCCTTTCTGTGAGTTCTCATTATTTCATACTCCCTAATGTTAGTTCTCTGGTAGTCTAGGGTCTTGGAGTCAATGCTCCCACTCCAAAGGCTCAGGGCTTGATCTCTGGTCAGGAACGAAGATTCCACAAGTGGTTTGTTATGGCATTAAGTGAGATTAAAACAAATATCCAAAAATGAGTAAACAAAGAGAACCCCTGACAAATGGCAGTTACAAAATCAGGCAAATAATAATCAAAATAGTGGAATATTCACATATACATATACATGCATAAGCAAAATCAAAACAGCCCAACAAAAATAAAGTACAATAGATTGATCTGGGGAACAAAGGAAACCAAAAAATTATATCTACCAGTTAAGAACAAAACTAACTAAAGCACAAACTGGAAAATAAAACTAAAGCAAGGTGCCAAGTGGGGAATAAAGCAGTAAAAGCAAAACTAACAAATATGCTGAGAGGAAAGGAAAGAAAGGAAGAATAGATATGCAAAGTTAAACAAAGATAGATAAAGAAGATTTATATACATTAAAGGTTAACTGCAAGGGGAAAAGAACAGTAGGAAAATCAAACAAAGGAGTAATAGGTTTTAAAAAATTAAAATTAAAAAAAAAGAGAAAATAAAAAAAGGCCCAGCCACTGTGCCTTCCAGGGGACCTGCATCCCTGTCTGGGGTAATGTATGGCTGCAGCAATGACTGTTTGTCTCTCATTCCATTTAGGCTTCCACAGATCAGCTGTTTTACTCTCAGCCTTAAATGTTTCTCCTCTGACTTAGACAATTGCCCCAGTGTGGGGATCGGACTTCTTCTTCAGCTCCCCCACCTACTGAAGGCAGGTCAAGTCCTACTAACACTCCTGTTTTTTACCCCTAGTTCCTTCATCCAACTGAGTTTTGTGTGGTTCTATATATTCTTTTCCACTGGTCAGGTGCACCTGTCTTCTCTCTGATGCTTAATTTTAAGAACTAAGGAGGCTTCTGTAATTCTCTCTTTTCCCCAGGGAAATTTAGAGCCTAGGGTGGAACCATAGAATATATCCTGGTCTCAGCTCAGCCCACTTGTCTGCTGCTGCTGCTGTTAAGTCACTTCAGTCATGTCAAACTCTGTGCAATCCCATAGATGGCAGCCCACCAGGCTCCCCAATTCCTGGGATTCTCCAAGCAAGAGCACTGGAGTGGGTTGCCATTTCCTGTTCCAATGAGTGAAAGTGAAAAGAGAAAGTGAAGTCGCTCAGTCGTGTCCAACTCTTTGTGACCCCATGGACTGCAGCACACCAGGCTTCCTTTTCCTTAACTATCTCCCAGAGTTTGCTCAAACTCATGTCCATTGAGTCAGTGATGTCATCCAACTATCTCATCCTCCGTTGCCCCCATCTCTTCCTGTCCTCAATATTTCCAAGCATCAAGGTCTTTTTCAATGAGTCAGCTCTTAGCATTAAGTGGCCAAGGTATTGGAGTTTCAGCTTACTTTGCAGATAGGTGAGGCCTTTTGGACATCTAAGTTCTAGACAGTGGGATGTAAGGGAAGTAATCTTAAGAGTCACTCTTTCTTTCCTTTTGCTGGACTTTCCTCTTAGCTGGACTATGGAGTTGACTGCAGCTTCCAGGATTCATGAACACTTGGTCTGTGAGTTGACGTCAGGAAATTAAGAACGACATGGTAGAGCAACAAGATAGAACATGAGAAAGAAAGAAATTTATGCCTGGTTCATGCCATTCCTATTTGGTGTTTTATTTTATTCTTTTGTTCCTTGCAGCATAATCTAGCACATGTAAATAAATATCACTTTCTTGGAATGGACCAAATCAGATAGACCTTGAGACCAAGAGAGGACTGTCTCCAGTATCATGGGCTAGGGATGTTGATGTTGTAAGGGACGCTAGTTCAGGATGTAAGCTGTTTCTTTTTTATTTTCTAATATTTATTTTTAAATTATTTATTTGGCTGGGTCTTGGTTGCAGCACATGGAATCTTTAGTTGCAGAATGTGGGGCTACTGCACTGTGAGTGCAGAGTCTTGGCCACTGGACATCCAGGGAAGTCCCTGAGCTATTTATAAGACAGGAAAACCTTCATCCCCCAGCTGCCTAGACACTGAGGGAGGGTCTGCTTAAGGAAAATGGTAATAAATTATATTGTGAATGAGCAATTTCCTAGTAAAGTCATGAGAGCAGGGGCATGCATGACCATAGCTCTGCCTAACACTGTGTGAGAGACATTTCCTTCTACATCCCACATCCAGAGTCCACCAGCAGCCAAAGGTGTCAGAATGTGTATGTAGGTCTCTGCCCTGCTTCCTCCTTCATGGACATACACAGCTCCTGTCTCCAGCGGTGACATCAGCCAGCAATAACAGCGGTGGAGATCTTGGTTCCTGGTAAACACATTAAACTATTTTGGATTTTTTTCCATGTTATTTCATGGCCTGAACACATGCTTCTACTGTTCTTGGGCTTGTTGTGGTGAAGAGGGTCCAAGTAGGAAAGAAAGACATTTCTATGAGAGCAAGATGGAGCATAGAGTAATTTAATTTGAATGTTAAAAGAGAAATGACCGTGTTTTGAACCCCTGAATGGTGAAGTGGGACATATCGGTTACATGGATAAGATTTCATTTAACATAAGGTTTTGCTGCTAAATAAGTTTGCAAAATCACAGCCTATTGTGAATGAAAACTCAGGATTTTACAGTACACCACTGAAAACCCCAGACTTCAAGTTAGACACACAAGGTTTGGAACCCAGCTCTCTACATTTTTGTTCATGGACAACTCATTTAATTTTTCTAAATCTCTATTTTTCTTCTCCAGATGAAGGGGATAACTGCATCTAGCTTTCCTAGTTATATGTCAGGATGATATTGTGCACACAGGATACCTGTGTGTAAGATAGAGAAAGTGAACTAGCAATCAACTGACTAAAAGTAATTGACTATGACTCTTGGGTAGAACAAGGCTCCCCGAGATACCCATATCCTAATCACAGGAACATCAAATATGTCACCTTCTGTTACTTTATAAGAAAGGCTTCCTCAGCAATCAATGCAAGTAAAAAAAAAAAAAAAAACAGAATGGGGAAGATTAGAGATCTCTGCAAGAAAATTTGAGATACCAAGGGAACATTCCATGCAAAGATGGGCTTGATAAAGGACAGAAATGGTATGGACCTAACAGAAGCAGAAGATATTAAGAAGAGGTGGCAAGAATACACAGAAGAACTATACAAAAAAGATCTTAGTGACCCAGATAACCACGATGGTGTGATTGCTCACCTAGAGCCAGACATCCTGGAATGTGAAGTCAAGTGGGCCTTAGGAAGCATCACTACGAACAAAGCTAGTGGAGGTGATGGAATTCCAGTTGAGCTATTTCAAATCCTGAAAGATGATGCTGTGAAAGTGTTGTACTTAATATGCCAGCAAATTTGGAAAACTCAGCAGTGGCCACAGGACTGGAAAAGGTCAATTTTCATTCCAATCCCAAAGAAAGGCCATGCCAAAGAATGCTCAAACTACCACAAAATTGCACTCATTTCACATGCTAGCAAAGTAATGCTCAAAATTCTCCAAGCCAGCCTTCAGCAATACGTGAACCATGAACTTCCAGATGTTCAAGCTGGTTTTAGAAAAGGAAGAGGAACCAGAGATCAAATTGCCAACATGTGCTAGATCATCGAAAAAGCAAGAGAGTTCCAGAAAAACATCTATTTCTGCTTTATTGACTATGCCAAAGCCTTTGACTGTGTGGATCACAACAAACTGTGGAAAATTCTGAAAGAGATGGGGTTACCAGACCACCTGACCTGCCTCTTGAGAAACCTGTATGCAGGTCAGGAAGCAACAGTTAGAACTGGACATGGAACAACAGAATGGTTTCAAATAGGAAAACGAGTACATCAAGGCTGTATATTGTCACCCTGCTTATTTAACTTCTATGCAGAGTACATCATGAGAAACGCTGGACTGGAAGAAGTACAAGCTGGAATCAAGATTGCCGGGAGAAATACCATAACCTCAGATATGCAGATGACACCGCCCTTAATGCAGAAAGTGAAGAGGAACTAAGAAGCCTCTTGATGAAAGTGAAAGAGGAGAGTGAAAAAGTTGGCTTAAAACTCAACATTCAGAAAACAAAGATCATGGCATCTGGTCCCATCACTTCTTGGGAAATATATGGGGAAACAGGTAAACAGTGTCAGACTTTATTTTTCTGGGCTCCAAAACCACTGCAGATGGTGACTGCAGCCATGAAATTAAAAGACACTTACTCCTTGGAAGAAAAGTTATGACCAACCTAGATAGCATATTCCAAAGCAGAGACATTACTTTGCCAACAAAGGTCCATATAGTCAAGGCTATGGTTTTTCCTGTGGTCATGTATGGATGTGAGAGTTGGACTGTGAAGAAAGCTGAGTGCCAAGAATTGATGCTTTTGAACTGTGGTGTTGGAGAAGACTCTTGAGAGTCCCTTGGACTGCAAGGAGATCCAACCAGTCCATTCTAAAGGAGATCAGCCCTGGGTGTTCTTTGGAAGGAATGATGCTAAAGCTGAAACTCCAGTACTTTGGCCACCTCATGCAAAGAGTTGACTCATTGGAAAAGACTCTGATGCTGGGAGGGATTGGCGCCAGGAGAGAAAGGGGACGACAGAGGATGAGATGGCTGGATGGCATCACCGACTCGATGGATGTGAGTTTGAGTGAACTCCGGGAGTTGGTGATGGACAGGGAGGCCTGGCGTGCTGTGATTCATGGGGTCACAAAGAGTCGGACATAACTGAGCGATTTAACTGACTGAACTGATGCTACTTTATGTGGGACTTTATAGAGGTGATTAAATTAAGAACCTTGAAAAGAAACATTATCCTGGATTATCTAGGTGGATTCTTATAAGAGTGATAGAGTCACAAAGAAATTTGACGATGTTCCATTGGTAGCTTTGAAGATGGAAGGGGCCACAGAGTCAAGGAATGCAGGTGATCTCAAGTAGCAAGAAAAGGTAAGAGAATGGGTTCTTCCCTGGAACCTCCAAAAGAAATGCAGCCCTGACCATACTTTGATTTTAGGATTTCTAGCATCCAGAACCGGAAAAGGCAATAGCACCCTACTCCAGTACTCTTGCCTGGAAAATCCATGGACAGAGGAGCCTGGTAGGCTACAGTCCATGGGGTCGCTAAGAGTCAGGCACAACTGAGCAACTTCACTTCCTCTTTTCACTTTCATGCATTGGAGAAGGAGATGGCAACGCACTCCAGTGTTCTTGCCTGGAGAATCCCAGGGGCGGGGAAGTCTGGTGGGCTGCCATCTATGGGGTCGCACAGAGTCAGACACGACTGAAGTGACTTAGCAGCAGCAGCAGCAGCAGCATGCACTTGTGTTGTTTTACCCCATTATGCGTGTGGTCACTTATTTCCTCAGCAATAGGAAACTGGTTATAGTTACATATGAAGTAACATTTTTACCTTTTTATACAGTTCACGGGGTAATCGAGGCAAAAATACTGAAGTGCTTTGCCATTCCCTCCTCCAGTGGACGGCATTTTGTCAGAACTTTGCACTATGACCCATCCATCTTTGGTGGCCCTGACACAGTACGGCTTATAGTTTCAGTGAGTTACAAAAGCCCGTTCATCGTGACAAGGCAAGATTGCTAAGATCATAGCATCTGGTTCCATCACTTGATGGGAAAACAGTTCAGTTCAGTTCAGTCACTCAGTCATGTCCGACTCTTTGCGACCCCATGGACTGCAGCATGCCAGGCCTCCCAGTCCATCACCAACTCCCGGAGTTTACCCAAATTCATGTCCATTGAGTCAGTGATGCCATCCAACCATCTCATTCTCTGTTGTCCCCTTCAACTCCTGCCCTCAATCTTTCCCAGGATCAGGGTCTTTTCAAATGAGTCAGCTCTTCACATCAGGTGGCCTAAGTATTGGAGTTTCAGCTTCAAAAATCACTCCTTCCAATGAATACCCAGGACTGATCTCCTTTAGGATGGACTCGTTGGATCTCCTTGCAGTCCAAGGGACTCTCAAGAGTCTTCTCCAACACCACAGTACAAAAGCATCAATTCTTCAGCGCTCAGCTTTCATTACAGTCCAACTCTAACATCCATACATGACTACTGCAAAAACCATAGCCTTGACTAGATGGACCTTTGTTGGCAAAGTAATGTCTCTGCTTCTTAACATGCTGTTTAGGTTGATTGTAACTTTCCTTGGAAGGAGTAAATGTCTTTTAATTTCATGGCTGCAATCACCATCTGCAGTGATTTTGGAGCCCCAAAAAATAAAGTCAGCCACTGTTTCCATTGTTTCCCCATCTATTTGCCATGAAGTGATGGGACCAGATGCCATGATCGTTGTTTTCTGAATGTTCACTTTCACTTTCATCAAGAGGTTTTTTAGTTCTTCTTCACTTTCTGCCATAAGGGTGGTGTCATCTGTATATCTGAGGTTAGTGATATTTCTCCCAGAAATCTTGATTCCAGCTTGTACTTCTTCCAGCCTGGCGTTCTCATGATGTACTCTGCATATAAGCTAAATAAGCAGGGTGACAATATACAGCCTTGACGTACTCCTTTTCCTATTTGGAACCAGTTTGTTGTTCCATGTCGAGTTCTAACTGTTGCTTCCTGACCTGCATACAGGTTTCTCAGGAGGCAGGTTAGGTGGTCTGGTATTCCCATCTCTTTCAGAATTTTCCACAGTTTATTGTGATTCACACAGTCAAAGGCTTTGGCATAGTCAAAGCAGAAATAGGTGGTTTTCTGGAACTCTCTTGCTTTTTCAATGATCCAGCAGATGTTTGGAATTTGACCTCTGGTTCCTCTGCCTTTTATGAAACCAGCTTGAACATCCAGAAGTTCACAGCTCATGGAATGCTGAAGCCTAGCTTGGAGAATTTTGAGCATTACTTTGCTAGTGTGTGAAATGAATGCAATTGTGTGGTAGTTTGAGCATTCTTTGGCATTGCCTTTCTTTGGGACTGGAATGAAAATTTACCTTTTCCAATCCCATGGCCACTGCTGAGTTTTCCAAATTTGGTGGCATATTGAGTGACCACTTTCACAGCATCATCTTTTAGGATTTGAAATAGCTCAACTGGAATTCCATCACCTCCACTAGCTTTGTTTGTAGTGATGCTTCCTAAGACCCACTTGACTTCACATTCCAGGATGCCTGGCTCTAGGTGAGTGATCACATCATCATGATTTTCTGGGTCGTGAAGATCTTTTTTTGTAAAGTTCTTCTGTGTATTCTTGCTACCGCTTCTTAATATCTTCTGCTTCTGTTAGCTCCATACCATTTCTGTCCTTTATTGAGCCCATCTTTGCATGAAATGTTCCCGTGGTATCTCTAATATTCTTGAAGTGACCTCTAGTCTTTCCCTTTCTAGTATTTTCCTCTATTTCTTTGCATTGATCACTGAAGAAGGCTTTCTGATTTCTCCTTGCTATTCTTTGGAATTTTACATTCAAATAGGTATATCTTTCTTTCCCTCCTTTGCTTTTCCCTTCTCTTCTTTTAACAGCTATTTGTAAGGCCTCCTCAGACAGCTATTTTCCTTTTTTCCATTTCTTTTTCTTGGAGATGGTCTAGCTCCCTGTCTCCTGAACAATGTCATGAACTTCTGTCCATAGTTCATCAGGCACTCTATCAGATCTATTCCTGTAAATCTATTTCTCACTTCCACTGTATAATCATAAGGGATTTGATTTAGGTCATACCTAAATATCCTAGTGGTTTTCCCTACTTTCTTCAATTTAAGTCTGAATTTGGCAATAAGCAGTTCATGATCTGAGCCACAGTCAGCTCCTGGTCTTTTTTTACTGACTGTATAGAGCTTCTCCATCTTTGGCTGCAAAGAATATAATCAATCTGATTTTAGTGTTGACCATCTGGTGCTGTCCATGTGTAGTCTTCTATTGTGTTGTTGGAAAAGGGTGTTTGCTATGACCAGTGAGTTCTCTTGGCAAAGCTCTATTAGCCTTTGCCCTGCTTCATTCCGTATTCCAAGGCCAAATTTGCCTGTTACTCCAGGTGTTTCTTGACTTCCTACTTTTGCATTCCAGTCCCCTATAATGAAAAAGACACCTTTTTTGGGTGTTAGTTCTAAAAGGTCTTATAGGTCTTCATAGAACCATTCAACTTCAGCTTCTTTGGTGTTACTGGGTGGGGCATATTAAAAAGCAGAGACATCACTTTGCTGACAAAGCTCCATGTAATCAAAGCTATGATTTCTCCAGTAATCATGTATGGATCTGAGAGTTGGACCATAAAGAAGGCTGAGCACTGAAGAACTGATGCTTTCAAGTTGTGGTGCTGGAGAAGACTCTTGAGAGTCCCTTGGAAAGCAAGGAGATCAAACCAGTCCATCCTAAAGAAAATCAACCCTGAATATTCAGTGGAATAATTGATGCTGAAGCTCCAATACTTTGGCCACCTGATGTGAAGAGTTGACTCATTGGAAAAGACCATAATGATGGGAAAGATTGAGGGCAGGAGGTCAGTAAATTGAGAAGGGCTCAATAGATGATGAGATGGTTGGATAGCATCACTGACTCAGTGGCCATGGGATTGTGCAAATTCTGGGAGATAGTGAAGGACATGAAAGCCTGGCAGGCTGCAGTCCATGGGGTCAGAAGAGTTAAGTACAACTTAGTGACTGAAAAACAGCAACAACATGAAGTTGCATTTTATGGGAATATTTTATCAGTTTTTCTCATTACTTCAAAAGAAACACTTTCCTATTTATGAAACAGGAAAGTCAAATGAGATTACCAACTCATTACCAGTACTGAGTAGATTGGATGGATTATGGATCTAGGCAGGTTTAAGACCTTAACAAGACACAAATTATTTTGTGACGCCATCTCCGAGAAGAACATTCCTCATGCCCTTCAAACAGAAACTCAGACTTCCTAAGACAAAGGCATATCTCTGGATATACAAGGCTTTAGCACAACCTTGTATCCAAGGAAAAGTGTACCAGGCTTCACATCTATTCAGTGGTTGGCACATGACTTTCATCTTGAATGTCAATTCAAATATTTTTTTTCCCACCCTTGCAGCATTATGTTGAAGATCTTGAAGGAGCATAATTTCAGTGGGAAAATGCACAAAGTCCCAGGGGTGAACAACATGGTCACATGTAGGGGTCTAATACCTGCCATGTATTTAGCATTTTTGTTCCAGACTGATATAATAACATACATGTAAAGCATGTATCTTGTAAAGTCAGATGAATACAAGAAAGAAACTAGAAAATTGGACATGGAAAGCAGATCTTCCCCCAAAGAAGAACTTGAGGTAAAAAAGAAGATTCTGGCAATAGAAATTCAGACATGGAATTTAATTCACTCATCCAAAAGGAAACATCTGAATATATATTTGTGTGTAAGATACCTAAATGAACATGGCTGATATCCACATGAGTATACATAGCTGAACGTCACCTATAGATACGCCAATAAGCCATGCCAATTAACTTAATATCAACTCTCCCACCTCTATGTTAGAAACTCTTTGATGATCACCATTTTAGGGCACATAAGAAGTGAAGAGCTGGGAAAACTTGAAAAGAGGATACAGTTGATCATGATTTTTCTCAGGTTCATTTTAACTGTCAAGCTTACCTGTGACTTCCTATTAGATTAACAGTTAAGACATAGAACAAGCCAGATGACCAAGAATAGAAATGCAGTTTGGTTCTCTTCTCCACATATTGCTCCCCTGTGGCTCTCCTTACAGACTGTAATATATGAACCCAGTTATGAGTTTAATCAAGAAACAAGCTGATTTGGAAATCACATGAAAAATGCAACTTTAATTGCAACTTCCAATTCAAGCCAACTTTGTGATCTATACCAGAATGAACTGAGACAGTTTTAAAACATTCTCTACTATTTTAAATATTATTGATGAGCTGGTGAGACCACAGGAGAGAATCTCTGCAGTATGACTCAAGTTGTTCCTCTGCCCCAGGTCTTTCCAGTTTCCATTTGCCTGCAACAACATTCTCACCCTGACAAAGAAAAATAGGAAGCTTAAAAAAACCCTCTCCCAGGAAGCCTTCTCAGATATCAGTCAGATCACTCTCTTCTTCCATATTCATGGAGTTTGTGAGAATCATACCCATCACTAGGTAGATAGGTAGGTAGATAAACATGATCTATACTGATTAAATACATACACTATATATCATTTATGTATATACCATATATTGATACATACCATATATATAAATATACCTCCATCAGGTGAACTTATTAAACTCTTATAAATCTTTATATGTACTCGTAAGATTAGCACTTTGCACACAGTATATAATCTCTCCCTTAAGATGTGTTCGGCCACAATAAAAGAAGCAATCACCCCTAAATAGCTTAAATAAATTAGGAGTCCTAGGTTCTTTACTGAATAAGAAGCCTAAAGGAAAGGAATCCATGGCCAGTCTGGTGTCTCAAATATCACCTGGAACCGAGACTCGATTCAGCTCTACACACTGCCATACTTAGGATGTGTTATTCACAGAAATACCTCTTGAATTCAATATGGCTGTCTGACATCCAGCCCTGCATCCACATCTCAGAAAAGGAGAAGGATGAAAGCAAAGAGCATTTGCCATTTGGGTCAGCCTCTTCCTTAACTTTACTGGGCTTTACAGGAGCCCAGGCAATGGCACCCCACTCCAGTACTCTTGCCTGGAAAATCCTATGGACGGAGGAACCTGGTAAGCTGCAGTTCATGGGGTTGCTAAGCATTGGATACGACTGAGCGACTTCACTTTCACTTTTCACTTTCATGCATTGGAGAAGGAAATGGCAACCCACTCCAGTATTGTTGCCTGGAGAATCCCAGGGACGGGGGAGCCTGGTGGGCTGCTGTCTATGGGGTCGCACAAAGTCGGACACGACTAAAGTGACTTAGCAGCAGCAGCAACCATGGGATTCATGTATCTCATTGAATAGGATTATATCACATGGCTGGCTACCTCTCCCTCAAGAGAAATTGGTAAATGTAATTTTTAAAGCCATATACATTGCCACGTCAAGTGAAACTGGAGATCATTTAGTTATTTTAAAAACCAAGGCGTAAGGGACGAGCAAATAGATGACACAGGTGACTAGCAGTGTTGCCATGTGTGGAATGTTATTCAGTGGCTATGTATCATCTTAGCCAATCATTCTACATGCTCTGTTTTAATTAGTATGTGATTTGAGAACAGTGTTAACCCAGCCAAGAAAAAATCGCTATATATAACATATATTTCTTTAGATATAATTATTGGGATTATTTCTTTCCCACAGCCTTCATCACTGGACTCAAATGCCAAGGATTTTTTTTTTTAATCTGAGAATTATCTCAAGAAAACAAAGAGACAGTTATTCACTGCTATGAGTCAACTCTTAATAGATTTGTTTAAACCATGATAAAGAGAGTTTAAAGATCAGAAATTCTCAATATAGGAAAATTAAGTGATTAGATAAAAACAGGCTACAAACTGTACTTATTCTCTAGGTCACTCATTTGTCATTTAATTAAATGTGCCCTCAGTTCCAACTCTACTGTCTTCAGCAGCAGTGTAAGCGCCCCTTGAGGACTCCAACCAAACTCTGTGGTTTGAGTACCAAGAGTACCTGCACTCCGTTGGTGCTTAAGGATTACTTGTTTGAGGATTCTGGAAAGTGTTTCCCAAAATTACTATTTTAAACACTGAACAAATAGGTTGTTAATACACATTAAACTGAAAAGCATTCAGATTTTTGTAAGGGACTAAAGCTCAAAGGGAAACCATACAAATGAAGTTAATCTTAACTGAGAGAAATATTGCAACCAGGATCAAACAAATGATCAGTCTATATAATTTTATTAATTCTTCCTGTGCTTCCAACATGCTAACAGGGCCACCTGTATATTAAGGAGTTTGCTAAAACACAAAGCAACTTTAGTAATAACCTAATCCAAACCCTGTATTTACAGATGAAGACATATCCTTGGAGAAGTCAAGAGACTTGAAGTCATTTAGCTCTTCAGTAGAACAGGTTTCCTGCCTTCTGGGGCTCTTGGTAAAATCAGTACAGTGAACTGTACTGATATCCCATCTCCATTCAAATGTTTGCTTTGTTCCACGTGACCTAATTGTTTTACATCAACATATTTCATCCACTTGTGAGACGTGCCTTTCACAAAGGCTTGCAATGTGGTATGTAGCACCATATGCTTTTTCTAACCCTTGTCAGTGTCTTCCCTCCAACTTTGAGGAAGCACACTTCTGGCTCAGTTACCACAGTAAAGGAGCTGGGTCTGCCTACAGAGGGATAAGTCTTTTTACCATGGTGGTGAAAAGATCCTGAGCTACTGTATTATCAGTGCTTGTGGCTGGAATAATTGAGCCACCATAATGTATGGCAATGGCTATGATTACTCCAAAGGGTGGAGACACGTGCTGTAAACTAACACCAACATTAAATTCAAGGAAAAGGACTCAAAGGCAATGACAATTATTTGAGATGTAAGTGCTCCCAAGAGGAAACCAGGAAAACATAATAATATGAAAAGAAAGGAAATACCTTCTCTAACTCAGCCAGTACCACTGTGACCCCTGGCATGACACATGCTATGTCTGAGCTATAGTCTCAACATCTTCGAAATGCAATTGAACAATGCATGTGGCCCTAAGGTCCCCATCAGGTCTAACTTTTAAAATCTCTGAAAGGTAAGAACTCCATTTTACTTTTAAAGGGCTCACTCTATTAACATTTCTTTCTTTATGGGTAGACATGTAAAAAAGCTTATAATCAAGTCCCTTTTCCCTTGATGGGCTTTTTAAAAGTGTTTTCTTACTTTCCAAGAAAGTGCTGGGTTGTTTTTTTTTTTTTTTAACCAAATCATACAATTGTAATTCCAAACATGAGCCATGATTGTTTAGATCCATTTGGCCTATTGGACTATTCCCTAAAATATCGTAAAAAAAACAACAGCAACAACAACAACTTGATTTTCATTCTCGTCTGTTCTTTCATCCAACATATTTTTCTCCTCCAGCATTTTATTTGCCACAGCCAAGCCAGTTCGGCAGAAACTGATTCACAAACCCTTTAATCTGTGAGCCATTGAGGTTTCTGACCAACATACCAGAAACATGGGATTCTGGGTTGTATTGAAATGAAAATAAGATAATTCCCCAAGCCTATTTAAACTGCTGAAATGATACTACCATCACAAAAACCAAATATTTAAATTTTAAAATATTGAGAGATAATAGAGTCATTATTAAAGTGAAATAATTTAAGCCTCCTTTTCTTTTGTTTGTTGATTCATTCTTTCTAGTCCATCACTCAGCCTGTGAATCAGACCTCCCAGAATAACCTGATTGGGGCAAATTCAACACATTTTAGTTTAATTTTCTCCAATTCAAACACAACTTGCACAATGAGGTGAGCATCTAACAATTCAGAGGAACAAACCATTAAATTAAAATTCCTAACTTGATTGTTTGAATCACACTGGGCTAAATTTACATCCTCCATAACACTGTGGGAATTCACTCTGTGGGAGATTTTTCTAGCTACTTTTTTTTTTTAAACAAACCTTTTCTCTTCTGTTCTTTTTTAAAGGGTGAATTACTTGTCCCTGTACCTTTAACGATAAGAGGAAAGAAATAAAACTGGGCTCTAGGAAAAAACAATGAGGCAATAATTTTGAAATTAAAATACAGCACATGATATATCAATATAATTGTCTTGCATATGTGAAGATAACTCTGTTTTGATGGTGTTATTTCCCAAGCACACAAAACCTAATAAAATCTGGAGGGCTGAATTGATGAGAAATTCAGCATTAGAGATTATGAAAAACACCCATTAAAATAGCCAAACAAAATTACTGAAAAACAATTTTCGTGGAAAATTATTTATCTAAGTAATGCAGTAAGATTTATAGAGATCTCCCAACATTAAAATAAATTAGTTACTTAAAACACTGAACTTCTTTGACAAAGGAAAATGTGTTTATGTAACTATCTGTTTGACCTTGAGCAAGTCAGTCAGCATATCTGTTCCTCAGATTTCTGCATTGCTTATTATTCATCCTTAAGGAAATTTTTAAAAAGTTTTCTATGATTATATTCTCATGTGACAAGTTTTTTTTCCTTCTCCTTTATCTCAGTTCTTCAAAATGGAATCATTAACTATAAAACAGAAAATAAAGGTTTGATAGTGACCACCTCACTAGCTGATGATACAAATACCAAATTCCAAGAGAATCAACCATGGGAGCATGCAGAATCATGCTTCCAAGCCTCCCAGCAGCATCTAAGGAACGAAATCCATGCAATGCCAGCCTTCACTACACAAATTACAGTTTGACCACATATGGGCTTGATGTGACCTTGAGCATGTCTTGTAACTGTTCTGTAGCCCTTTCCTTTTCTTCAGTTATAAAAATGGAGATGTAATAACAATCTCTGTTGCAGGTTTGCTGGGAAACTTACATAAAGTGCCTGCCATACCATAAAAGTGCGAGAAATAGTCCCCATTGTTATTATCATCATTATTGTAAATAAGCTCTCATCTATCTCATTTGGAGAATAAATTTGAATGAGCAGAATATTCACTTCAATTAAATATACGATTTAACATTAGATAGGAGAAATTTGGTAGAAGAAATTCTTCCCCTCTATCCCATATAAATAACAAAGTTGTCTCCCAAATCAAAACTCCCTGGAGAAGGACAACCCACTCCATTATTCTGGTCTGGAGAATCCCATGGACAGAGAAGCCTGGCAGGCTGTAATCCATAGGGTTGCACAGAGTCAGGCATAACTGAAGTGACTTATCACGCACAACAAATCAGAACTAATTGTCTTATAAGAATGTGATACACGTTGAATGTATAGTCTTGAAAAGGAATTGGCAAGCTATGGCTCTTCTATGAAGACAAACATGAAGGAGAAGGAGGAAGAAGAGTTTTCTTTCCATCTCTTGGCATCTGTCCCTAGATTTTGAATTATTTTCCTAACTAGTTCATTCTATATATAAATCTACAAATCAAACTTTATTTAAAAAATACTCAAAAAGTCTTTAAAAAATTCTTTTTACACTTTTGATAACTTCCATTTCTCCTTGTACTTATCCTCATACACACATATTAGGTTCTACCAGCTTACCTAGGAGTCAGGAAGGTACAAGTCTTCTGGCTGCTCCATCAGATGTTGACATGTTAGACCAAAGAATTTCCCTAACCTCAACATGCACTGCTAATTCTTAACCCCAAATTATTTTAGGTCAGATTTATTTACCTGACATTAATAACAGAGGTCATTCATAGGTGGTTCTAAGTATTAAATCACAAATTTTTAGCAGATTGCCCAGGAAAGCAAAGTGCTCAAGGTAGAGAGGAGAGAAGAAAGCTAGCAAGATGGAGGTTTGGAGGCCATGGCAGCAAGAAGAACAACAGCCAACAAGAATAGCTGAAAACTTTTAATGGACCATGGATGCTGTGTGTCCATATTAAAGACATTTATCTTGCAAAAATGCAAATGTAAAATGTTCCCTGTTCTGTGTACTGGCTCAGTTCTGCACACATACTCAACTTTGCCCAAATCTCTTATACACTGTATTTTGTGTCCTTAGTCTTCTCATAATAAACCAAAGAAGCACTGACTTGTGACAAGTAAATGACAAAAATCTCAGAGACAGTTATTTAAAATTAAAAAAAAAAAAATCAATGGAAGAAAGCTATCAGAGTCAGAGAAATCCAAGCTCCCAACCCCAAGAACTTTTGGAGAAAGTAGGAAGGATTCTTGAGTTTTATCCCCATAAGTGGACTGAGAAGTCCAGTGAATTTCATGTGGCAAGTACTTAATCAGAATGCTATCAGTGCTGATCAGTTGTACTATTAGTGATGTTTTCTTTGATTTCAGTTGGTTTTAGTAATAATGCTAACAAAGAAGCCAGTCAGAGACTAAGCATGTCATATGCCCCTTTCTGAAAGTTGCTGACCTTTTTCATATCCTGAGCATGAAAGAATGAGACAATGCTTTGGTTATTTGCTCTAATATCTGCACTCTATCTTTTCCCCTCATACAACTTAAGAAAATTGTAACCATATACTTAATTTCATGGCCTAATTGATTGTCCTTCTTTAATCTGGTTAGTTTTGGTAGAATAACTATGCCAAATCTCTCATATTGCCACATTCACAGAAAGAAATTTGCACAGCTCAGTTTTCCTCTTTGCCAGGTATGAAAGGACACCACTGACCCACAATTGAATTAGTCTACAGATTTCTTTACCTTGTCATTTCTCCTGACTATTCTCTGGCCACCTCAGGTAGATCTCCAAAATGCTCTAGTCCAAGAGAAGACGATTACAGGCTTCTACCCAAAAGGGAAACTTCAGCAAATGATAAAGCAGCATGAGACAACTCTATTTGATGGAGGGAAAAAGGAAGAGAGGAGATTTAATCATCATAAATCTCTATCAGTCTCTAAGTGAGTCGATTACTGAGTTAGGTTTCTTTACCTGCAAGAAACATAAACCAACTCTGCCTAAATTGGTCACACACTAAAAAGAAAATGGGACAAGGAAATTGTAAACAGTAATTTCACACAAAACTGAAATTTCAGGAGAAAAGTCTTTATACTGTTTGATCCGTTATCATTAGTGTCTGTTTTATCTCCAACTTCCTGTTCTGCCCTGTGCCGAGACAGTTTCATTGAAAGTGAAAGTGAAAGTCACTCAGTTGTGTCTGACTCTTTGTGACCCCATGGACTATACAGTCCATGGAATTCTCCAGGCTAGAATACTGGAGTGGGTAGCCTTTCCTTTCTCCAAGGGATCTTCCCAACCTAGGGATCGAACCCAAGTCTCCCGCATTGCAGGCAGATTCTTTACCAGCTGAGCCACAAGGAAAGCCAAAGAATACTGGATTGGGTAGCCTATCCTTTCTTCAGTGGATCTTCCAGACCCAGGAATCAAACTGGGGTCTCCTACATTGCAGATGGATTCTTCACCAACTGAGCTATTATGGAAGCCCCTTACAGTTTCATTATCTGGCTCCAAGTAGTGATAAGGTCACTGGGAACTCTAGGACTACGTCAACTCAGGTTCACTTCTACTAGAAAAGAGAATATTCATCTAAAAAGCCCAAGAAAGGACTTTGAACTTGATTGACTTGCTTCTTTCCTAACTCAACCAATCACCGTGACTAAGGAAAACAAACTATGCTCTTATCTTAAGCTTAAGTCATAAATGCACATGAAGGCCAAAACTTGGAGAAGAGGGAAGTTGTTCCCTAAAGGAAAAATAAGAATCTGATACCTGGAAAATAGTGCCTAATAACAACAACCATAAATTTAACATTTTAATGGTCCATTTTATTGGTCCAAAGTAATTCCTGGGTGTCAAGAATTATTCTATATACTTTATGTATGCCAACTCATTTAATCTTCAACCACACTGTGCACGGCTATGTGTTATTTCACAAATGAAGATATTTGGCTCATAGCACTTAAAAATAACTTGCACAGAAATAACCAGATAGTAGACGACAGATTTGAGATTTAAACAAAGGCAACATGGAGCCAAAGTGTCTTCATAATGATTTTAATACAATTGTGCTATGCCTACATAGAAAAAAAAAAAAAAAGTCAGTTATAATTGTAAATTCTCATAGTTTCTAGATACGTATTTCTGCTCATTGATTTACCCCATCCTAAAGATAATATTTGGCATTAGGAAACACTTGTTGAATAAATGTGCTAATAAATGAATGAATGAATGAATGAATGGTATATGAAGCCCACTGCAATATATCTGAGCAAACTCTAAACTTCAACTAAATTGTAAACTCTTGAGGACAGTCATATCTTGTGAGTTTTCTTTTCTTCTTTTCTTTAATCTCAATTTTATTTACTTATTTTCTTACTTTACAATATTGTATTGGTCTTGCCATACACTGACATGAATCTGCCACGGGTGTACATGTGTTCCCCATCCTGAAGCCCCCCTCCCACCTCCCTCCCTATCCCATCCCTCTGGGTCATCCTAGTGCACCAACCCCGAGCACCCTGTACCTGGACTGGCAATTCATTTCACATGTGATAATTTACATGTTTCAGTGCCATTCTCCCATATCATCCCATGCTTTCCTTCTCCCACAGAGTCCAAAGGACTGTTCTATACCTCTATGTCTCTATTGCTGTCTCGCATACAGGGTTATCGTTACCATCTTTCTAAATTCCATATATATGTATTAGTATACTGTATTGGTGTTTTTCTTTCTGGCTTACTCCACTCTGTATAACAGGCTCCTGTTTCATCCACCTCATTAGAATTGATTTTTTAATGGCTGAGTAATATTCATTGTGAGTTTTCTGTATGTTATCCAAAGGCAAGCACAAGTACCCTCCTCCAGGGGATCTTCCTAACCCAGGAATCAAACCCCTGTCTCGTTAAGTCTCCTGCACTGGCAGGTGACTTCTTTACCACTAGTAGCACCTAGGAAGCCTGCTAAATACACATGAAGTTCTTAAAAATAATCATTTCTAATTTGAAAGCCTACTGTGCAAGTAAATTTTACAGATGATAAAAACTGATGCTAAAAATGGTTAAGCCATTCTCAAGGTCATATAACTAGTGATGAGAGAGCTGGTGTTAGAATTCTTGTTGGTCTCCCCATCACTGATATTTTCCACAACTTCATTTTCCAATATACTTCTTCCCTGGCTCAGAGCTCATACTTACAAGAGGTCATATACAGCAACTAAGCATTTCTGTGTTTACAAGCTCTCATGGAGGTGGGGCTGTCTGTGCTTGTATGAGAGTTCAAAAAATTCATATTCAATATTCAAATTTAAAAAGCAAATTTTTGGAGCCATATATGGGTGGGAAGAAGGTGTGTTTTCTTTCATTCTATTGATAGAAAAAGTAAAGAAAGGAGAAATTTTTAAACAGAAAAGAAATAGTCAAAGAAACTAATGGGATATACTGTGTCAGGAAGGTGAATAATATCGGTGAAGAGATTCAAAGACAAGCAGCTTTTATTGAGAGTGATTTGACCTGCCTTAAGTCTCCTAAATTCAAATCTGGAATCTGCCAAGGGTGCTCAAATGTATTCAACCAGTCAACTGCAATAAGGACAATGAATGGGCTCCAGAACTTTCTGTTACTTAACTCATTGTGAAAAAGTGTAGGATTTTGTTTCTGTATTAGATTACTTGTCAGTTGAATCAAAAGTTCAGAACTAACAGTAAGGAATAAATCAGTAGAGAATGAATGCTTTTCTCCTCAAAGACTCCAATAATATAAAATTACTAGAGCTAGCTAAGTTGGAATATACTGAATAACTGAATATATTTATACATTACAGATGGTGTGGAATGCTGCCAGTGATACCTTAGGGATAACTTAAAGTCTGGCTTTCCTAGGGGCAGAGAGATAAAATAGCCAAAATAGAATCCCTTCAAACTTGAATCAAAGAGATGGAATGAAAATGTAAACTCATTTAAAAAACTCGAAGGACTTATCTACTCTAATACAAACCAAGGGAATAACTCAATACCTTTGGAAAAAAAATATTGTTTCTTATCAAATAATCAGAGTAAAAGGTCTTTGGAAAAATAAATAGGCCCACAATGCTACCATACAGATGAAAAATCTGAAGCTGTGTTCAAAGGCAAAGTGGAAAGAAGAAGAGATGAATTTATTTTTCTAAAAAAAATAACTCACATAAACTGTTCTCCATTTTAAAGAGGCTGGAGGCCCAGAATTAACCAGATTGGCAATGTTGATTTAACTCACAGAGCAATTTAGAATTTTATTTTTATTAAAACCAAAAGGAGACTTAAAAAATCTAGTCCAACTAATTCATTGTATAGCTCAGACAGTCTAGGTTCAAAGGGATTAAACTGCCTGCCCGAGGTCACACCAGCAGTTTAACTGTAGCTAAAGAATAAATATCTAGGATGATTAACTCCTAGTCAACTGTTTTTTCCAACACGCTATCCAGACCTTGATTTCTGTGTCTATTATATTTTCTCTGGGCAGCCACACTTATGAAAACATATCTAAATATAAGCAGAAAACAGAATTTTAGGGAGCTCAGTTTAGTTGCAAAAGAAAATGCTAAATCTGAATTTTTCTAAAATGTATTAAGGCAAATATTTTATCATCATTTTCATCAGGATATCTATTGGACATCTGTGATGCTCATGGCATACTTAAATATTGTGCCTTGTTTTCATTCAAGAGTAACTTGGAACTAATGTTTCCTTAATATTTATCTTATTTGTATTACAACAAATTAACTTAATAGGGCAAAAAATTTCCAAAGTGTATGAATGTATGTATATATATGCATATATATCCTCTTTGCTGAGATCACTATTTTTCCTGTCTTTTCCATTTGTGACCTCATTGTTATTATAGGGCCTCTTGACATGTTTGAAGTATAATCATTATACATGTTTAATTTCACTAAGATTATGCTCTGGGTAAGAAATGTGTTTTATTCTTCCTTCCATTGCTATAAAGCTTAAATATTCTTTTCATAAGTCTGACTCCTTGTCATCAGATAATCTATTTTAAATGAATTTTCCTTCTCTTGGTTCCAAAATGCAAATTATGGTGGGTGCTTGAAAAAGATTATTCCCTTGTTTTTAGACTGCCTTTTTCAAAGAAGATGTAGATCTATCTTGTTCCCCATAAGGACCTTTAAGAACACCAGGTCACTTGTCCCATAAATATTCTGACTAAATGCTGATACTGTAGTGAAGGGAAATTACCCAGTGGTTTGAAATAGAAGAGTCTCCATTTCCTGCTCTAATTTGTAATTAAGTGTTCTCTCAGGATAGTGTTCTGTATTACAGAACCCCTGTGATTGGGTCAACAGCTTCATCCTGTTGGATGAAGCTGGACACCCTGGATCCAACTGTTACTGGTAAGAGATAAAGCAACTTTTAGTGTCAATGTGTGGAGAAGGCGATGGCACCCCTCTCCAGTACTCTTGCCTGGAAAATCCCATGAACAGAGGAGCCTAGTGGGCTGCAGTCCATGGGGTTGCGAAGAGTCAGACACGACTGAGCGACTTCACTTTCACTTTTCACTTTCATGCATTGGAGAAGGAAATGGCAACCCACTCCAGTGTTCTTGCCTAGAGAATCCCAGGGACGGGGGAGCCTGGTGGCCTGCCGTCTATGGGGTCACACAGACTCGGACACGACTGAAGTGACTTAGCAGTAGCAGCAGTGTCAATGTGAAAAGTTCAGTAGATCCCTTAAAACGGCCAGTGTTAATCTTTTAATATTATCTATATTCTACTGCCTTTAAGGGTGTCATGTTTTTCTTTTTAGGGCTAAAAATTCCTTTCCTCCTAATGAGTAAAGAGACCAGAATTAATAAAACATAGAATTACACAAATAACAATAACCTCCAAGGAACTGCCAATCCCAGAATCTGATTCTATTCTGAGTTTCTCCAAATAACAGCTCATTTGATCACAAAATACTTTTCATTTGTGAGGGTTCATCTTTCTAAGAAGGTTAATGGAAAGTGGATGCATGGATCCAAGCTGTTTCGAGCATGCCAAACACATCTTCTGTGAATTTAAATGATCTCTTGCATTCCCTCAGACACAGATACAAAGCCACACAACTGTATCCTTAAAAGTAACTCTATAATCTATCATTTAGATCTACTACTTACACACTTCCACATTAGTGATGGTCTACTAGGATAAAGGCCCTCTGAAAGTGTGAGTCTCACACGGGACACACAACCTTCCCCTGTGTTTATGCCTCTTATCAAACAGTTAAGGTTCTAGCGGCGTCTTCAATGGAGCAATCAAGGAATAATAACTGTTCAGCCAAAATCTCAAAAACTTCAGTGAAATAAGAGAAGCAGCTATTTGTTAACTTCATTCATTCAACAAATATTGATCTCTGCCTGGCCTTTTAAAGTTTCTGATTAGATAAGATCACATAAGGGGGAAAAAAACATGATGTCAAAGAACTACACTGGCTCTTGTCAAACCCTCACACATCATTTATTTATAATCTCTCAGAGACGAAAGGGCACAGACTTCTTGGAAAAATTGAAACTATGGATCCTCACAAAGACAAAAACCTAAGTTCAGGTTAACATACCAATTGCTTACATGCATTGCTACTTTAAAGGTTTCAACTGTTTCGAAAATTTACCTAAAGACACATGCTTAACAACTACTGCTCTAGACCAACATCCTAATTAATTAGCTGCTGACATTTCACACTGAGTGCCATACTTCTTATATCCTCGGCATTCACTTTAATACCATACACCCCAGTGATAAATTTTGAGATGAAAACACTAATTTGACTCACATGCATACACCGAAACATCTGTTAAATCTGCCACCAGTTAAGTCCATTGCTCTACTGTAGGACAAAACACTCTCAAAAACTATAACCATTCAATAGAAAGAGTAGAAGAATAGTTCATCTATTCATGCAGGTTCCATAAACACAAATTTCTAGGCATCAAAGTAATAACTTTAAAATTATTTTAAAGACTAAATTATTATTTCAATGATAAATAGTACAATTTTTCTCCAAGAAAGTAAGAAAGGAAAAAATATCAACAGAAGTAAATATTGACAAACTCAGTGAGTTCCCGATATTTTGCCTAAGAGAACAGATTGTATCCTACTTGGAACTTTGATTTTCACTCATTTCCCCCATCCAAGCTAGTGGTACTGCTTCACCCTCATGGTATGGCCTGGGCACAGACTACACTCTATGACCCAGATGTATAGAAAGGATTCTTGGATGACAGATCATTCTTTCTACAGCAGATCAACATCATCTTGCTCCGGTCTATGAGGTCTTGGGACAACTTGTCTCTGTCAGATCTTAGCATTCTGATCTCTCTCTGCACTCTATGCTCATGTACCTCTAAATACCTCTAAACCCGGGGAAGGGCATTTGGGGATCCACGAATGACAGACAGAGGCAGATTCTGCATGTGATAGCTGTCATCATGTCTTACATGAAGGACTTCATGTCTTACAATTTCATAGAAAAAGAGAATAATAGCATTTATTATGGTATATTATGCTATTATCCTCTAGCATAATAAACGTTCCTGTACAAATCAATTGTCTTTGACAATTTTAACATCCACTAAGTAAATCAATCTAATATAGGAAGACAAACATGGTTGTGAAACATTAAGACATCAGTTAACCATATATCTGATGGAATTAGGAATTATTGTTTATGTTTTCGGTGTGATACTGGTGATATCTTTTAAAGGAGATCTTACCGTTTACAAATATAAGTACTTACGGATGAAATGATATGTCTTGGGTTTGTTTCAAATAACCTAGAGAGCAAGGGAATGCTGAAATATGGATGAAACCAGATGGGTCACAAGTTGATAATTGTGGGAACGATAAGATTCTATTTGGGAGTTGGTTATACTACTCTCTTTTTTGCATACGTTTGAAATCTTTATAAAAAAGTGTTTTTTTTTTTTTCAAAAAAGAATTCACCCAAATGAATAATATGTGTGTGGTATATGCATACAATAGAATATTATTTGACCATAAAAAATAATGAAGTACCAATACATGTACAACATGGATGAAGCATGAAATTATGCTAAGTGACAGGAGTTGGACATGAATGACTACATATTATATTATTCTGTTTGTACAAAATGTCTCAGATAGGCATATCTCCAGAAACAGAAAGTAGATTACTGGTGCCTAAAGCTGGGGAGCATATGGGGATTTGGGGGTGATGGCTAAGGAGAGTAGGATTTCTTTAGGGTTAATAAAAATTGATTGCAGTAATGGATAACACAATTATGGATAGACTAAAAGCCCCTGAATTATACATTTAATAATGGAGAAAGGGAACGAACTATTTAGAAAATCTGAATATCAACTATGTAAAGAAGTAGTGTTAATTTTGCTAGAGGGGATAATGGCATGGGAAATACAGAAAGAAATCTCATATTTGTTTACAACAGCATACTGGAATATTCAAGGATATAAATACATAAAAACATTATGTTGTCTTGGATTTGCTTTAAATTACCCCCTCAAACTAAGTAAAGCAACATGGCAAAATCTAGAGAGTTGTTAGCAAGTGATAGGTATATGGGATTCATTCTTTCGCAGAATGAAAAAAAAAAGAAAGAAAGAAAGAAATCAATGGAACATGGGGAAATAGACATTTTGTACCAGAATGGACCTGGTCAGAGAACTAGATGTACATTCCATAACTAACAGTTCCCATATGAATCTTGCTATCTCCCACAAAATCCTAGTTCCATGTTAATAATGGTTACTGAAAGGGGTATTTTTATGGTCAAATAAGTCAAGAAAACACTGTTAAGAAAGGCTGTGAAGACTTTTCAGCATCTTTACTATGTGAAGCCAAAATTGAAGATATATTGTATTCTTCTTAAAGTTGTGTTTTGTTTTCCATACACATGCTACTTACTGGGGCTTCCCTCGTGGCTCAGTGGTAAAGAATCTGCCTGCAATGCAGAAGACTTGGGTTGGAAACACTGCCTGGAGAAGGGAATGGCTACTCACTCCAGTATTCTTGCCTGGGAAATCCATGGACAGAGGAGCCTGGCAGGCTGTTTATTAGATAATAAACAGTGAGGCAGCAAGATCATTCTGTAAATTATAGCCTATAATTTTTTTAATTAGTTATTTATTTGACTGTACCAGGTCTTAGTTGTGGGATGTGAACTGTTAGTTTGGCATGTGAGAACTAGTTTCCTAAGCAGGGATCAAACCCAGGCATCCTGCATTGGGAGCACAGAGTCTTAGCCACTGGACCACCAGGGATGTCCCTATGGCCCATTATTTTTGATAACTGATCTTTCTGCAAGGAGCCCACTCTCAGACTAGTACTGATCCTTTAATCTAGAAGCAAGAAACTAACAGACTAGCTCAATTTATTCACATTTCTCAAACTCCCACTTATTTGAAAATTTGTTTGTTTGGCCCAGAACAAGCTATAGTTTAGACTAGTGGTACCAGGTCCGAAACATATATTGGATATTGCAGAACTTTAACCCTACCCAATTCCTAAAGTTTTCACTGTGTGTGTTCAATAGGCTGACACATGATGTTGGAGTACATGGTTTTGGTTGACCTAACCAGAAGCCCATGCTTTACAACTCTTGTGCTACATTCACTCCAGTCCTTCAGAGTATAAAGCACATCCATGGCACAGACAGATGGACAAGTTCAACGTCCATAGTCCCCTAGAAATGACATCATCTCCTTATGCTAGAAACTGTGCTGACAGTCATGGGCTAAGGATTTTGAAATACTCTTCGACGTACCACACTTTTGCCTTCAGCTTCCTGGATCTTTTGGTGATCCCCTGGGCCATTTTTTGCAGAAACAGCATGGAACTAGAATTGGAAATCAGTTGTCACAATTCTCAATGCCACAGTTCACTCAGCTTAATAAAAAAAACACCTAAAAGATACTAAATCTTAGGTACAGTAAAATTTGCTTCAAGGTGATTCCGAGAAGATATAAATAATTCAACTTTCACATTAAAAGATAGCATCAACTAAACTGTTCCATCATGGGAAATAACTGTTAATGCCCTCTAGACATGCCATTGTGTTACAGGGCTGAAACTGTCAGGTCTAAAAATCAGATGCCAGGGCTTCCCTGGTGGTTCAGTGGTCAAGAATCCGCCTGCCAATGCAGGAGACATGAGTTTGATCCCTGATCCGAGAAGATCCCACGTGCTGCAGAGCAATTAAGCCCATGTGCCACAGCTACTGAGCCTGTGCTCTGGAGCCCAGGAGCCACAATTACTGAGCCTATGTGCTGCAAGTACTAAAGCCTGTGCACCCTGGACCCCATGCTCCACAATAAGAGAAGCCACCACAGTGAGTGGCCTGCGCACCACAGCTAGAGGGAAGCTGGTACATCAAGGAAGACCAAGCACAGCCAAAAAACCAATTTTTTTAAATCAGACAGCATTCAAAGCTCAGCTTCACCATACGTTAGCTATAGAACCTGGAACACTTCCATTAACCTCTTTAATCCTTAATGACCCTCCTGAAAAAAGGAATATAATAGTACCTACTTTTAAGGGCTTTCGTGAGGACTAAATGAAGTGATAAGGAATGGATAATAGAATCAAGTGTTTAGTATACGGTTTACACATCCTATTGTTAGGCAGGAAGCTAGAGCATGGAGGGGCGGCCCCTTAAGCTAAACATCCAATGGCTGCCTAGTCCCAACAAGCAATTTACCAGCCCTCCTCCTAATACACCCCCACCAATACTCCAAAATGGTCAGGGGGCCGGAATAATTCGCCAGCTGCCCACTGATGGGACTTCCCCTACTCTAGTACATGCGCACACTTCACACTATCCTGTACTTACATAATCTTTGGCAGACATTGGACTCATTAACTACTTATAAGTATTCCATGAATACATACATCTAATTATAAAAGACTGAATTATGGGAAGGACCTGCATGGTAGAATGTCTTGTTATATAACCTGCAGCTGTCTATCAAGACTGTCAATCAATGACATGTTGGATTATGAAATGACCTTGCCTTAAAAACTCTGTATCCCAGTGCTTGGGAGTCATTGCCTCCTTTGGCATGGCCCATCTCTCCCTTGAGGTGTTCTCTCTGTTCTTTATTCCCTTGTCATTTATAAATTTTCTTGCCGTGGTAAGACCTGGTTATTTCCCTGGTCAGGGTACCCGCAAGCCTCAAGGCACGGCCAAAAAAAAAAGGGGGGATTAGCATGTCACCAAAAAGAACATCATGACCAAATTCCATACAATGTTGGCATCAGAACTTCTTTGAATCTGATTATTATATTAAACCACATTCCAATGGGCCAGAGTATCTTATGAGGAAAATAATTACTCAATTACTAGTAATTGGCAGACATCCCATTAAAAAAAAAAAAAAAAGACTTTTAACTTGCCTTTGCATTCCTTATTTCAATACCAGTTAAATCAAAAGTAGATTGTGATTAAAATGGAGGCATTTTATGCACTAGCATTTACAGTATATATTTTCTAAATTATACTCTGTTTGGTCTTGTTTAACAGAAGGTTTAGTTCTTCTTGGTTTTTCCTTTCCAGATGAATTAAATTTTAAACCTTTCTTTTTCCAGTGAGAAAAGTATTAAAGTTCTACATATGCCCCTAAATGACATATGATATATGGATGACTTCACTTCTCCCCATTTACAGACTTTACATTCAGAAACTACTTAAACGGAAAAGACTTACTGCTTAAAATCTGACTTCTTTGTTTAAAATGTTCAAAGAACACAGAAGTTGAAGAAGTACAAGTTTGTTTCAAATTCAGAAGCACGCAAGTAATGATTTAATAGTTACGTATTTTAAGAAAAGTCACAATAGAACAACTTTAGTTTGAAGCCATTCTTAGGGATTTTGGAACATCATTCTGGGTTGGATTTAGAGTATTGTGTATAAATAAAAGAAATGTTTTTTTAATAAGTTCAAAAGTATTTTAATGATCAACCATGTAATATTCAAGCTTGCAGTGACCTGGGGGAAATGAGATCCATGGTTTCTTCTTAGATTTGCTAAACATTGGCTGTATTACTAGCACTGGTCACAAAGTCTCCCAGGAGTTCAGTTTCCTCATCTCTAACCTAGGAGATTGGACTAAATGACCTCTAAAGTCCCCTTAAGTGCTGTGACCCTATGTTGGAGTCAAATAGATTATGGGAAAATATAAATCATGTGATCTGAAAGGAATGTGAAAGACGCTTTTGATAGTAAAATATTCTGAAATATCCAAACCTTATTGAATGAGAATTAGGCTATAATGCAAATAACATCTGGATGTGATTGTTAAAAACCAAATGCAAAAGGGGAATCCAAATTATGTTAGATGTTACACTAACATCAGAACCTTGGGAAAAGAAACAATTTAAAAGAAGAAACAGACAGAAATGGCCCATAAGAAAAGAGTGGTTACAATAAACTAGGGTATATTCAGAACAGGGGAAATGATACTGAAGTCCAGGAGACTGACAAATCCAGAAAGGTAAAATACTCCAGCAATATACTGCTTCATGTTGGGCCTAATTGACTTCATAATATTTATTCTAAATAAAATACAAATTTATTTCTCCATGAAAGTCTAAATGATAAACATTACCCAGACAAGTTAAATTAGATTTACTGCATTTGTCAGCCTGCTAAGCATTTTTATCTATCCTTTCCAGTAAAAACAGTTTCAGTGGTTATGACTACTAAATGTTCCCAAATTAGATGGGAATATTTTCAATGGTGAGGTTAAATATTTGCTAAAATTTTCTTTGTTCTAAATTGACAAAAATTGAAAATCTCCTTGGGCCCATTGTTATCCATGCATCATTCCAAGTTCCCCAACAGTAGAATCTTTTGAGGAATACAGCCAGTCAGAAGCTCAGGGCTATGAAAAACAAAGGTGATCAAAAAAATAATGAAAACTACTACTCCTACCATTTATTGGGAAACGTATACATAATCTTATCATGTACCAAGATGTATTAGGTGGGTGTTATCTCTGTATTAGAGTTGAAGAAATTTAACTGAAGCTCAAACATGGTAAGTAACTTACCTAAATTCAAAGTTCTAGTAAGAAGCAGGGCTAGAACCTTAACCCAGGTCTACTAGTCCATGCTCACTCCACTATGCTGTACTGTCATTGACAGAGGTAGACAGGATATGAAGCCATATGCATATAAAATGTGTGTGTGTGTGTGTGTGTGTGTGTGTGTGTGTGTGTGCGCGCGCGCATGCGCACGCGCACTCATGGGCACAGACCCATTTCTCTGCAGTGAATCCAGCAACAGATCCTGGCTGAATATTTCACCTGGAGAAAAAGCCAGAAATAACAACATTAGAAGCTCCCATCTAAATGACTTCATATGTGTTACCATCTGCATGCTTCATAGATGCATAGTACTTTAAAATGTACACAGCTCTTTTTTCATCCTCATCAGAGCCTTTCTACAATCACCAGTTTTTCACAGGAGGAAACAGGCTCAGATTGAATAGGAATCTCATGGAAGAGTTCCTCACGAGGTGAAGGTTGAACTATCCACTCCGTCCTCACTCCAAATCCGGTCCTCTTCTCCTCCTGAGCCGGGCATCCTGGTAATGTGCCATCACGCAAGGCATGCAGATTCTCAGAGCCTCCACTCTCTCCCTTGACCAGGTCTCTTAAGTTTCCTTTACCAGGATGAGATTACTGAGGCTGCTGCCAAATGCTCTAGAAAGTAATACAGAATCAAAGGAAGAATTTTCCAACCCTTTCTGATGTCCACCAAGAAAAGGAAGAACTTGAGTTTCCATTAAAATAATTAACATTTTAGTGTGCCTGTTTTTAAAGTAAACTCAGTCCTTTTCTCCATGGTTAGAAAGAGTGATTCTAAAGTAATTGCATACTGTCCCCACCCCCTCAAATACTCTTTTCCTTTCCCAGGCCACTAAAGGATCCAACTATTCCAGAAAACACACTTGTTTCAACAATTGTCCACCAAAACCGAATTGTAATATTGACTGATGCCTAATTTATGAGTCTGCTTAGTCTCATATTTTTCTGATTCTTTCCAAAGTATTTGTTATACATCTATATATCCTTCAGGCCCTGTTCAATTTCCAAAAATAGTCAACTATTTCACTATAAGTTTAACCTTGCCAAATATTCAGTTCAGTTCAGTCGATCAGTCGTGTCTGACTCTTTGTGACCCCATGGACTGCAGCAGGTCAGGCTTCCCTGTCTGTCACCAACTCCCAGAGTTTACTCAAACTCATGTCCAGTGAGTCGGAAATACCATTCAACCATTTCATCTTCTGTTGTCCCCTTCTCCTCCTGCCTTCAATTTTTCCCAGCATCAGAATCTTTTCAAATGAGTCAGTTCTTCACATCAGGTGGCCAAAGTATTGGAGTTTCAGCTTCAACATCAGTCCTCCAGGGAATATTCAGGACTAATTTCCCCTAGGTTTGATCCCCAGGTTTGACTGGTTTGATCTTGCAGTCCAAGGGACTCTCAAGAGTCTTCTCCAACACCACAGTTCAAAAGCATCAATTTGGCTCTCAGCTTTTATACTCTGCATATAAGTTAAATAAGCAGGGTGACAACATACAGCCTTGACGTACTCCTTTCCCGATTTGGAACCAGTCTGTGTAAAATATACACAGATCTTATCACAGTTGCTAACCTAAAAAGGAGGAGGAGACAGCAATGGGGAGGAATGGAGACAAACATACAAAAAATGTATTATAGGGTTATGGAGTCTTCATAACTGTTCTGGAGGGAGAGAATGAGGAAAAGAGGAAGAGAAAGAGATGGAAGAACATTTTTTTTGGATAATATGGACTAGCTAGAGATAACAGCTATCAAGGATTTAGAATAGGTAAATACTTTCCTTGGAAAGATCTTCTCCTTGGGGTTACTCTTCTGCCTTTCCTCCACCCATCCTAAGGTGCAGAGTGGTGGTACGTGCCTTGGGGCAAACGTTCAGGTTTGTGGTCCAAAAAAAGGCTATGACCATCTATTTTGTATTTGTTCTATAGCCAAGTTAAGCAATTAAATCTCTGTATCCTACCTACGTAATTTGGAAACCAATGGTCAGAGATATTATCAATACCCCTTGTCCCTTGCACATTCCAATAAATCAAACTCCTCCCTGGGACTTCCCTGGTGTTCCAGGGGGTAAGAATCTGCCTGCCAATTCAGGGGACACAGTTTTGATCCCTGGTCTGGGAAGATCCCATATGCCAAGGAACAACTAAGCCTACGCACCACAACTACTGCGCCTACATCCTACAGCCTGGGCTCCGCAGCAAGAGAAGCCACTGCAGTGAGCCTGTCCACCGCAAGTAGAGAGTACCCCTGCTGGCTGCAACTGGAGAAAGCCAGAGCACAGCAGTGAAGACCCAGAGCAACCAAATTAATTATTTTTAAAAAAGAGCTTCACTATGATTTAAAAAAAAAAAAAATTCCAAAAGCCATTCCAGATTTTCATCTTGGGAAGACAGAGAGAACAGCTCTTATACAGCAAGTCTGGTTCAGGGCTTCATTGCTTTTCAGTGAGTCAGAAACATGACAAAGAATATCTTTGGCATAACATCTATCAGTGACCATTGAACATTTTCAGTGGGAGGATTTTGACTCTTTGATTCATGCCTTTTACAGGCTCTTAATTGATTTTCTTTAAGTAACTGAAAGGCAAAGCAAACTAATTTAAATCTTAAACAAATTCTAATTATTACCTCTTAATAACAAGACTCTCCCTTATGGTGATAACTCTAAGTCATGGTCTCTGCTTTAGCCCCTCACCCAAATATTTAATACCTCATTCCTTTCCTGCGTAAACTTCCCTAGATCCTGTCTCATGTTTCTGGGCTGTTTATGAGAACAGATAAAGGAAATGACTTCTCACTTTGTTCTTTTACCCATATGGCATAGATGTGTCTAAGAATAAAAGTCACAGGACCCTGGGCAGAGAACAGAGGAAGAGAGAGAGTGATTTATGATGGCCAAA
Source organism: Bison bison bison (assembly GCF_000754665.1). NCBI lineage: Eukaryota > Metazoa > Chordata > Mammalia > Artiodactyla > Bovidae > Bison > Bison bison. The sequence continues at coordinate 4,548,136 of NW_011494952.1, read as the reverse complement.
GTGTGGGATGGTGCGGGAAGATAAGAGAATACAGCAATCTCTTGCATGAGCCTTGTTTTCAAGGATGATTAAAAATAAACAGCTAATCTTTCCTTCTGCTTGAGTGAAAGACTTGTACTGACATGTGGGTGGAGAGGGAGGCCACTTCTTCTCATAAGGACTTGAACTCAAATTAGTCAAGAGATGTTTATTGACTATTTACTAGGTACAAGACTGTTATTAATTCCACATTCTGTTCTTGAACCAGATTTATCTAATGTTTACCTAATTTTGCCTCTCTTATCACTCCTGGCTCTTCTAACCTAGAATCTTGCTTAGCTCCTATTTTTCCATTTAATTCTATGATAATGTAAGAATATATTACACATTTGCTGTTAGTCATCAAAACTATTTCCCCTCATATGTTCATTGGGTAGCTGTTGTGGCACAGATTTACCAAGTTACACACCATGGATCCCTGCATACCCCTTTTACCCACAAGTTGATCTATTGTGCAGGTCCAGAGCTCCGTGCAAGCCTCAGGGGACATGGGACCCATCTGCTCAAAAGATTCTCAAAAATGCTCATGCCTTTAACTTTAAAAACTGTCAACTACTTCATGGTGAGACTGAGTCTTGAATTTACTTTTATTCTGCCCAAGCATGGGGATATTAATAAACCAGCAACCCAGTAGATTTATATTAAATAACTTGATTCACTCCTCCTCTAGATGTTTTTCTTTCTCAGAAGCTGAGTTCATTTTCTCCGTTTTTCAGCTGGTATATAAAAGTGATTGCCAATCAGTTTCATGCCTATGGCTAGGATTATCTGAAGTTTGTTCAACAAGAATAGTCCAGCTTCTGGGACTTCCCTGACAGTCCAGTGGTTAAGAATCTTTGCTTCCCAAAGGACAAAGAATTAATCTCAAAAATATACAAACAACTCCTGCAGCTCAATTCCAGAAAAATAAACGATCCGATCAAAAAGTGGGCCAAAAAACTAAACAGACATTTCTCCAAAGAAGACATACAGAGGGCTAACAAACACATGAAAAGATGCTCAACATCACTCATTATCAGAGAAATGCAAATCAAAACCACTATGAGGTACCATTTCACGCCAGTCAGAATGGCTGCGATCCAAAAGTCTACAAGCAATAAATGGTAGAGAGGGTGCAGAGAAAAGGGAACCCTCTTACACTGTTGGTGGGAATGCAAACTAGTACAGCCACTATGGAGAACAGTGTGGAGATTCCTTAAAAAACTGGAAATAGAACTGCCTTATGATCCAGCAATCCCACTGCTGGGCATATATACCAAGGAAACCAGAATTGAAAGAGACACGTGTACCCCAATGTTCATCGCAGCACTGTTTATAATAGCCAGGACATGGAAGCAACCTAGGTGTCCATCAGCAGGTGAATGGATAAGAAAGCAGTGGTACATATACACAATGGAGTATTACTCAGCCATTAAAAAGAATACATTTGAATCAGTTCTAATGAGGTGGATGAAACTGGAGCCAATTATACAGAGTGAAGTGGGCCAGAAAGAAAAATACCAATACAGTATACTAACGCATATATATGGAATTTAGAAAGATGGTAACAATAACCCTGTATACAAGACAGCAAAAGAGACACTGATGTATAGAACAGTCTTTTGGCCTCTGGGAGAGGTAGAGGGCGGGATGATATGGGAGAATGGCATTGAAACATGTAAAATATCAGATGTGAAATGAATTGCCAGTCCACGTTAGAAGCATGATACAGGGTGCTCGGGGCTGGTGTACTGGGATGACCCAGAGGGATGGGATGGGGAGGGAGGTGGGAGGGGGTTCAGGATGGGGAACACATGTACACTCGTGGTGGATTCAAGTCAATGTATGGCAAAACCAACACAATATTGTAATGTAAAATAAATAAATTAAAAAAAAAAAAAGAATCTTTGCTTCCACAGCAGGGGGGTGCAGTGGGTTTGAACCCTAGTCAGGGAAGTAAGATCCCACATTCTGTGTGGTTAAATAAATAAATATTAGAAAATAGGAACATGCTAGCCAGAGTAGTTAAGCAATCTGAAAGAAATAAATATTTTAAAAAGTAGCCCAATCTCTTTAACAAGTGGTGCTGGGAAAACTGGTCAACCACTTGTACAAAGAATGAAAGTAGAACACTTTCTAACACCATACACAAAAATAAACTCAAAATGGATTGAAGATCTAAACGCAAGACCAAAAACTATAAAACTCCTAGAGGAAAACAGAGGCAAAACACTCTCTAACATAAATCACAGCAGGATCCTCTATGACCCACCTCCCAGGGTAAGGAAATAAAAGCAAAAATTAACAAATGGAACCTAATTAAACTTAAAAGCTTTTGCACAATGAAGGAAACTATAAGCAAGGTGAAAAGACAGCCTTCAGAATGGGAGAAAATAATAGCATATGTAGCAAATAAGACAAAGAATTTATCTCAAAAATATACAAGCAGCTCCTGCAGCTCAATTCCAGAAGAATAAATGACCCAATCAAAAAACGGGCCAAAGAACTAAACAGTTCTCCAAAGAAGACATACAGATGGCTAACAAACACATGAAAAGATGCTCAACATCACTCATTACCAGAGAAATGCAAATCAAAACCACAATGAGGTACCATCTCATGCCGGTAAGAATGGCTGCTATCAAAAAGTCTACAAACAAATAATGCTGGAGAGAATGTGGGGAAAAGGGAACCCTCTTACACTGTTGATGGGAATGCAAACTAGTACAGCCACTATGGAGAAGCGTGTGGAGATTCCTTAAAAAACTGGAAATAGAACTCCCATATGACCCAGCAATTCCACTGCTGGGCATACATACCAAGGAAATCAGAACTGAAAGAGACACGTGTACCCCAGTGTTCATCACAGAACTGTTTACAATAGCTAGGACATGGAAGCAACCTAAATGTCCATCAGCGGATGAATAGATAAGAAAGCTGTGGTACATATACACAATGGAGTATTACTCAGCCATTAAAAAAGAATGCATTTGAATCAGTTCTAATGAAGTGGATGAAACTGGAGCCTACTATACAGAGTGAAGTAAGTCAGAAAGAAAAACACCAATACAGTATATTAATGCATATATATGGAATCTAGAAAGATGGTAACAATGACCCTATATGTGAGACAGCAAAAGAGACACAGATGTAAAGAACAGACTTTTGGACTCTATGCTGGACTCTGTGGGAGAAGGCAAGGGTGAGATGATATGAGAGAATAGCATTGAAACTTGTATATCACCATATGTGAAACAGATCACCAGTCCAGGTTCGATGCATGATACAGGGTGCTCGGGGCTGGTGCACTTGGATGACCCTGAGGGATTGGATGGGGAGGGAGGTGGGAGGGGGGGTTCAGGATGGGGGACACATGTACACCCAAGGCTGATTCATATCAATGTATGGCAAAAAGCACTACAATATTGCAAAGTAATTAGCCTCCAATTAAAATAAATAAATTTATATTTTAAAAAAGTAGCCCAGCTTCACAATAGAAAGGATAAAGCTCTCTGGTTGTGTGTGTGAAATATTGCTAATGAAGTGAAGTGATGTGAAAGTCGTTCACTGGTATCTGACTCTTTGCAACTCCCATGGACTGTAGCCTGCCATGGAATCCTCCAAGCCAAATGCTGGAATGGGTAGCCATTCCCTTCTCCAGGGCATCTTCCCAAACCCAGGAATCGAACCCAGGTCTCCCACATTGCAGGTGGATTCTTTACCGTCTAAGCCACCAGGGAAGCCCAAGAATACTGGAGTGGGTAGCCTACCCCTTCTCCACCAGATCTTCCTGACCCAGCAATGGAACCAGGGTCTCTTGCATTTCAGGTGGATTCTTTACTAGCTGAGCTACCAGGAAAGCCATATTGTTAATAGATATCTATTTACATGTTGTTAATAGATAACAATATATAAACATATATAATAAGCAACAAAGCAATCAAGAATAAGTAACAGTTTTGTGGTGGACTTGGTGAATAAACACATACGTGGCAGGCAGTGGAGCCACAGGATATAGAATGAAAAGAGCCAGTGATGGGTGAAAGAACTATACAGACCATAACCACCTCCTCCCTCTGAATTTAAAGTAAGCAGAAAGTCACGGTGAAGGTTAAATGAGATAATAAGTGTGTTTGGAAGGATACCTAGCCCACAGCAAGTGCTCAGGCAAGGTTATTACTACTACTGGGTTCTGTGTGCTTACTATTACTATGTGCCTGGCAGTATGGGAGATGCTAGGGTGGCATGGGAAACAAAGTCAGCTAGGAGTCAGATCTCATGGAGTTCACAGTGTAATGAGCAAAATAAACACAAAACAAAATGCATCTAAATGGGAAATTTTAAATGGGGAATTTCATAATTGGACAGGTCATGTGACAGGATCAAGCAGAATGCAGAAAGAATAAAGAATGTGCAGGTGTTCATTTCCATAGAACAGCAAAGGAAGGTCTGAAGTGGAAATGTCCGCACTGGTCTGGGGACCTCAGATGAGAAAGTGCCTTTACCATGACCTCTTGTATTCTTCTCCAAGAAAAGAAATGATGTCTTCCCCTTGCCCTTAATTATACCATCAAAGTTGCTCATGAGCTCTCTTCCCTTAGTTACAATTCCATATAAACCAAGCACACTTCTTAGTTATCCCTGTATTTTTTTCTAACTAGTGATTAAGTGTTTTATGATTTTTGGCATCAAACGCATTTGGGTTGAAATCCCACTTCTGAGGTGTGTGCTCCTGGCCATTTTCTTCACCGGTAAAAATGTGGAAATAAAACTGCCTATTTCATAGAGACGGAATTGGATAAGTAAAATAATTTATGTGATGTCATTACATAGTTACTGACATAAAGCAAGTGTTCAATAAACAGGGAGCATTTATAATAAGAATTGGACATTTTGGATTATTCAGAAAATTTAAGTGGATTTATTATTGAACAACCATGGTGATACCACTTTTTGCATTATTCATGATTATACTTATTTCACCTTCCTCAATCCAAGCTCTTTCAAAAAAAAGAATGAAATAAGAAAGAAAAAGAACCCAAAACTCAAATGCATATATTCAAGTTGTTCACCTGTGAACCTAATTTGTGGACACCTTGAGGATCAACTGTTAGTTTTCTTTATTTTTTAAAGTTTTTTTTTTTATATGAACCATTTGTAAAGTATTTATTGAATTTGTTACAATATTGCTTCTGTTTTACATTTTGGGTTTTGGGCTTGAGGCATGTGGGATCTTAGCTCCCTAACTAGGTATTGAACCCGCGTATCCTGCATGGAAGACGGAGTCTTTACTGTACCGCTAGGGAAGTTCCTATTTGTTTTCTTTATGTGAATGTCAACTTCCCCAGTATCACCAAATAGTTGCTGGCTACTAGAAAAATCCATGCCATTGTCCACATAAATGCTCACATTTCCAAAAGCAAAGCTTATAAAAAGCAAGGGAAAGGGCTCATTCTGTCAACTCCTTTCATAGGACAGCTCAACTTCTTCCAGTTTTGCTAGAATGACAACATACTCCTTCTTTTACATCTCTTCTTAAAAATCACAGATAACTCTTTGCATAAGAAAGTGGCAGTTCGCACTGTGAGACATGCGGATTCAAAGCCGATATCCACTCTTGCCATATTTCATCACGGGTGTCTGAGAGCCTTCACTCCCCTTTTATAGAGTACATAGATACACCCTCCAGCAGTCCACCCTCCAGACAGTTCTACAATGACTGTAATGAACTCATATGAACTGTTGGAAATACTGGCCTGTGTTGCTTTATACTTAGAATCCTACTTTACTGCCTCTGCTTACCAGGCCCACGTACACACAGAGGGAGTGTGTATCATTACCTGACCCCTAACAATTTACACAATACTCTACCAACAAGAAATGGTGACAGACTTATTTTTTTGAGCTCCAAAATCACTGTGCCTGATAACTGCAGCCATGAAATTAAAAAACGCTTGCTCCTTGGAAGGAAAGCTATGACAAACCTAGACAGTGTATTTAAAAGCAGAGACATCACTTTGCCAACAAAGGTCCATCTAGTCAAAGCTATGGTTTTTCCAGTAGTCATGTACAAATGTGAAAATTGGACCATAAAGAAGGCTGAGTACCAAAGAATTGATGCTTTTGAACTGTGGTGTTGGAGAAGACTCTTTAGAATCCCTTGGAAAGCAAGGAAATCAACCCTAAATGTTCATTAGAAGGACTGATGCTGAAGCTCTGATAATTTGGCCACCTGATGCAAACAGCTGACTCATTGGAAAAGACCCTGATGCTGGTAAAAAATTGAGGGCAAGAGGAGAAGAGGGTGGGAGAGGGTAAGATGGTTGGACGGTATCATTGATTCAATGGACATGAATTTGAGCAACCTCTGGGAGATAGTGAAAGACAGGGAAAGCCTGGGGTGCTACAGTCCATGGGGTCGCAAAGAGCTGGACACGACGTAGCAAATGAACAACTTACCAACAAGAGTTGTTTAGCCCTCTGAACTTACAAAGGCTTTGGGGTGTCTATTTTCTGATTCAGCTTTCCAGTTCTGTGGAGTATGGCAGCTGTCACAGTGCCACTTTACAGTTGGAGAGAGACCAAATTCTAGAGTTTAGAGGATTTCTAAAAGCCACTATCAATAATTTTAGTATTTGCAAGTCGCTCATTAACAGGCCATCTGAAGGAGTTTAGATTAGAAAGATCGCCTCATTTTGATGAAATTTAAAGCAAGTGTTTTCAAGCAAGTTTAGTTGGAATATGTGCATGCGAAGCAAAAAAGCTTACAGTTCAACATTTTAGTCCTCAGAACCACTGCTTTTGACTGGTATGGACACCCTTTTAAAGTAGGGAGACAATGAAGCCTCGATCAAAGGTGCGATCTTCTCCCAGGTGAGTTACACTCTCCAAGTGCTAAATCTTTTCTCTTCTGCAAAGGCCCACCCTGGAGCCCAGTGGGCTGTTTCATAAATCCACATTTCTGATCACAGAAACAACTAGGTGGGACAGTGTAAACACTTCAAAGAAAACTCATAACAACTTCTGGAAATCCTTCTAAGCAAATGCCCTTTTGTCTCTTGACAGTAAAAAGGGGCAGACATTGTGCATTATTTTTAATAAAAAAAAATGGGGGGGGCTGTACCACATGGCATGTGGGATCTTAGTTTCCCAACCAAGCATTGAACCTCCACCCCTTGGATTGGAAGTGCAGACTCTTAACCACGGGACTGTCAGGGAAGTCCCCAGAAAGAAATTTTTAAATACATCAGAATACAGAATATAAAATTTCCATGCACATACGTCTTCCCTTAAAAATAATAACTTTTAGTTCTTTTACATCACCATGAAAGAGGGGATATTTAAAAAAATATAATAGAACAGCAAACCACAGCCTGCCATCTGTTTTTTGTAAATAAAGTTTTGCTGGAACCCAACCATGCCCATTGATTTATGATTTGTCTATGACTTTTATGCTGTAATGGTAGAAACTGTATGGCCCAGAAAGCCTACAATATTTACTATTTGGCCTTGTATGGAAAAAATTTGCTGACTTCTGTTAAATAATGTGGTCCCAAAGTTTGAGGCAGAACAATATCCTAGTTTAAAGTACAGGCTCTGAAGTCAGTATTCTGTGCTTAAAGCCTGGTTCTGCTGTAGAGTAACTGAAATCTTGTGCAAAATACTTAATGTCTCTAGGCCTCCATGTCCTCATCTGTAAAACAGGAAGATTAATAGCATCAACCTCAGAGAAGTGTGGAAAAGATTAATTGAGATAATACATCTAAAGGGTTTTGAATATTGCCTGGTATAAAACATCATTATTAGTATCATATTGGGAACAGCTGTATAAACTGAACTCCCACAGAAAAGCTTCAGCTGAGTTTCAAATGGCACTTAAGCATGCTTGTAAGAATTTCTAAGATTCATTGCTGTGTTATACAAAGGGGATTCTCAGCTTATTTCCAGTGACAGGCTATAGGCTGACACAAATGACAGCTTCAGAACATAGCCATTTTATATCCCTCCCTTATTCTATCCCCAAACCATTGCTTTTGATTTCAATAGCTTATGTCTACAAATGTCATATGTTAGTCAGTACTCAGGCATCCAGACTTCAAATTATTTGATCTTCAAACTTGTCATTCTTGGTGTTTTTCTTCCTCATCTCACCTCCCTTGGATGTTTTTACTCCCAACACTCTCCTTTAATATTGATTTTATAGCTGGAAGATGCTGGAGAAGGGAATCCTCATACTTCCACCTAAGCCTGCTGCTGCTGCTGCTAAGTCGCTTCAGTCGTGTCCGACTCTAGGTGACCCCATAGACGGCAGCCCACCAGGCTCCCCCGTCCCTGGGATTCTCCAGGCAACAATACTGGAGTGGGTTGCCATTTCCTTCTCCAATGCATGAAAGTGAAAAGTGAAAGTGAAGTCGTTGAGTCGTGTCCGACTCTTAGCGACCTCATGGACTGCAGCCTACCAGGTTCCTCCGTCCATGGGATTTTCCAGGCAAGAGTACTGGAGTGGGGTGCCATTGCCTTCTCCCCACCTAAGCCTACGAAACTCAAAAGATACTGTGCTAAAATCCCTAGTAAGATTATTTAAAATGCAGATCCAAGCCTCACAGAATCTTATTTCATAGGATTGAGATGATTCTAGAAGACTGCTTCTGTAGGAAGCAAAGCAGCTGATTGCAGATCTTCCTGACCCAGGAATCGAACTGGGGTCTTCTGCATTGTAGGCGACTCTTTAGCAACTGAGCTATCAGGGAAGCCTGATTCTTACTTAGGATATTTTGAAATACACTGCCCTGTTCCTACTCTTTCCCCTGCTTCACCAAGACAGCAGCTTTTTGTGGTCAATACATGTGCATCACCATGTCCTTTCTCTTTGAAAATATGGTTTATGTGTTTGAAGAGTTGGAAAGGATGAAAGTAGGGTTAATATTTTTATGGGCTTCCAATGGTCCCAAATGGCTAGCATGAATGGACTTACTGAAAAGAAAACAGAGTTTTATGTCTGCTTGTAGGAACTGTATAGATTTTTCCAAGATGCATAATGATGTGTGCCGTGTACCAGAGGGTAAAATTAAGCTCATAAGACTCTTCAGCTGTATTTGATACTTTGGAACATGAGGGTCCTTATAGATCCATTTAAACTATCTGGTTGAACTATCTGCTTTAGAAATTACAGGACTTTTTTTTTTCCTGACTTAGCCAGTTTTGATTTGTAACTCCAAGTTTGGGAAAACCATCTCAAGTTCAAGGCTGGTTTTTGAAAATCATTCTGTTCACCACCACCCTTCCCCACTTCCCTTCTCAGCAATGGGATGAATTATTAATAATATGCTGAGGGTGTACAGCTCTGCCAAGATTTACTTCCTATTTCTACTTGGGCTGGTTTAGTATTATTTTCCAATGTTCTGAAATTACATGTCAGAATTTATTTGAAAACATAATAATTTGGAAATGGATATCTTGCTAATTGGATCATCTGTCTCTAGCTACAGCTCTTTTCTTCTCTTTGTAACATCCTGATTTATAATGATCATCTCACCTTTGCAGATATTGCAGTATTTAGGAATAATGCTCAACCCCATTCTGTCTCTGGAATAACATAAAGTCATCTTGGATTATGCTATTATTCTACTACCTAAGAATTATCTCTATGCTTCCTTCCTGATCGTGTTGGTTTGTTGCCAAAGCGGTGATTTATGTTTGCTTGCTTCTAGACTATATTATGCAATGCTTTCATATACAGACTGATTAGACTCTACACAGAAAGGAACACAGTTCAGTTAATCAAGTATGTTACATACCAATCCTTGTTTCCTTAGGCTTCCTCATGGCTTCCTTTCTGAGATGGGATATGGAATTCACACCACCAATGTAAAAACCCTGACCATTCTCACTGATGACTTTCAAGCTTACAGAGCTTCTGTTTCTAGAATTAAAATACTTCTTGTATCTGGCATAGCAAAAGAGCTGCTGCTATTTTGATAACTGAAAGGTTTAACAGTTGTACACACCAGAACTGATTTTGGTTTTACTCTTGTCATTTAAATGTACATAATTTGTACATACAACCTTATCCTTATAGAGTTGGGCCCTTCAGACTGACTGGAATCAAGGAAATATAGTCCTGCAGAAGGAAGGGGCTTCTCACATTGTCTAACATTTCTCTGCAGGCAGCCAACCCTTAACTAGCATCCCTGACCAATAGCTATTCAGCATCCCCATGGTCACCTTCAATGATAAGGGGTTCAGTATTGGAGACATAGCTGATTCCACTGTTGAGTATTACTAGTTGATGATTCCTTTTTTGTTTTCAATAGGCACCAAAGCTTCATGTGCAGTAATCTCTACCCTGTAGCCTAGTTTTTTCTTTTTTTCTAGAGCACTTACTATGGACTGGGTGTTTGTATCCCTCAAAAGTCACATGTTGAAACTCTAATCCCAAATGTGATGCTATTTTGAGGTGGGGTCTTTGGGGGGGGGTAATTGGGTCCTGAGGATGGAGCCTTCATGATGAGATTAGCGCCCTTATAAAGAGAGACAGAAGCAATTTTGCTTCCTCTCTCACTACCAAATGAAGATACAAAGAGATGGTCTTTTGTGAACCAGGAAGAGGGTCTTCACCAAGAACCCCACCATCCTTGCACTCTAGTCTCTGAATTCCAAATTCCAAAATTATGAGAAATATGTTTATTGTTTAAGCCACACCATCTCTGGTATTTTTGTTACAGCAACCCAAACCAAGGCAGAACTGATGAAGAACTTGATATGGCAACCATTCACATAAAAAGACATATAAAATTCCCTTCTCTAGCAAAACATGCCCAATTTCTCTTGCTATCCTTCACATCCATAGTTTTCAAGTATTTCACCTTTCCTTCAAATTTTTAGCAATCACTTCTCTCTGTCAGTTTCTCTTTCTGCCTCTAACCAGCCCATGTAATCCTGGAAATAATCATTTCCTAACTTGTGTTATAGATGAGATGGCTGGATGGCACCACCAATGCAAGGGACATGAACTTGAGCAAACTTTGGGAGATGATGAGGGACAAGGAACCTGGCGTGCTGCAGTTCATGGGGTTGCAAAGAGTTAGACATGACTAGGTGAGTGAACAACAACAACTTGTGTTATAACAAACACACATACCTTCCTACTCAAAAATTCTAGATTCTAACAAATCCACAGGAGAAACCCACTGCAGAATACTTATCAAATTATTCTAAACAAATTACTCTATATAACTCAGTGGGAGAAGAAAAATATATATATATGTACTTGCTAAAACAATGAACATACTATTATTTTTTTTAAGTTTGAAAAGATAGAATCCAAATGATAATAATTATTCTGGAAATATTATAGATATATTTTTGTTTTTGCGTATTTGAAACTTTTTTCTACAATGAGCCAGCATTTTTTATGTAACTCTTTTTACAACCATTGTAAGAAAGACCCTGTATTTTTTAAACGATTTGTCAGTTAATTATTATGGCATAGGCAACTTCCAAGTGTTTAAACTCTGGGCATTTAAAACTTGGAAATTATATTTCAAAACCATTTAGTGTAAGACAATTATAGTTTTATAATTGATGCAGAATCATGAGAAATTATCCATGATCTGAAAGTAAAGGCAAGGATCTTGAACAAAGAATTCATTGGAAACATTTGAGCAAAAGCACTGCCTCTGGGTACATTGTTTTAAATCCATTTCTTTGAGAACCTTAATGTGGAAGATACACATACAATGATGTTAGCCTACGGTAATACGCAACAGAAAAATTTTATTATACTTGGAATACTTATAAGCCTCCTTAGACAAAAATGTCCAAAGTAGCTGCATGAATTGAGACATCTGGAAAATGAAGACATTATGTGTTGACCTAGGATAATTTGCCATGATGCTGGTGATTTTCTATTCATTTTCTTCAGTACTTTTCAAAAGACTATTGTATTTAAAAGCCAAATTGCTGGCACCATGCAATTTGAAAAAAAAAAATACATCAAGTACACAAATTACTGAAGAAAAATACTGCCTGTAGTTTCCAACCAAGTGAGATCCACAGAAAATGTCATGTCAAAATCCTGCAGGGTCATCCTTTATACATTTGTGGATGAATTTACTACCTTACTACCCAGACCATCCCCACATTATAAAGCAAAGCTGCCTATGTAATGGAAGCTTATGCAAACATTGATTTCTTGTGGTTAACTTCCAAATGTCTTCAGATCATTTCTGTGCACTCTGAAAGTTTATCTCTTCCCCCGCAGCAGCAGATCAGAATGTTAATATAGAATTCTTGTGTGTCCGTTTCTGTTGACACAATGCCCAGACTATCAGTCGCTATTAATTCCAGGAGAATAAGGGCAGGGCAGAGGCCAGGCAAAGTGGAATCCCAACAAAACAGGAAAAAGAATAAGTGCTGTTGGATCTCTTTTTGTCGAATAGTTCAGTTGGGCACCACTGATCCTTTAAAGTCTGTGTTTCCACTACCTTCAATTACTTGTTGAAAGGAGCACAGATTGGCTGGTACATGTCATTGTTTGTATAGCACAGAAACATGAATTAAATCTGTCAGTCTTTTGATCTGCATGCCAAGTCAACAGTGTAGTCATTGTAAGTACTTATCAAAAAAAAAAAAACTCCTGTATTCTGCCATGAAGAGAGGAAACAATTTTTGCCCTTTTGCCTAATTTTGTCACTCTTCCTGTTAGATTCTTTTTAAAAGTGACATTTATTTGTCAGTGAAAACAAAAACAACAACAACAAAACCTTCTTTTCAGATACAATCTTAATTATATATTTTGAGGTCTGTGAAGACTTGAGTTACCTCTTTCCATTCCCTACGTAACCACACAAGAGAGAAAGGTAAATAGTAACACAAGAAAAATACTATTTTGCATTGGTCTTTGTAGGATGGTGTGCCATTTCTTCCCTTAGAACGTTTTATAAAATCAAATACTGTGGAAGCATACAGAACATAAAACAATATTTTAGGAAGAAAATGGAGAAGACAGTGAGTTCCATACAGGCTGAAGTTCAACATTAAAAAAAAATCATCTACTGGAAAAAATTAAGCTGGTACTCTTCATTTTATTTAATCACCAAAAATAAACATTCTTGTCATGGAAAATGCTTCAAACAAGAGGAGATTTCTCTCCAAATCATGTCTTAGAAATCTCAGAATTAGAAGCTCCCTACTTTTTTATTTAGCTTGTATTATGGTTAATATTAATAGAAAGTGTGCAAAAATGTTACATTTTAATAGCCACAAATAATTAGAAGGAGATGGATACAATTAACAGTTGAACAATCTCTAAATCTCAATTTATTAACTGTTCCTTAGATAACTAATAAGTAGAGAATTCACGTCATCCAGTCATTTGTTGTGAAAAGGGATGAAGAAAGCTACAAGGAAGGTAAGAAAAGTAGACCAAATGATCTCAACAATAAATTATATAATCAAACTCTGAATATAGAGTAGGTAGGTACTTTATGACTGAAAATCATTTTTGAATTCCTTATCTCCACAAGACAAGTTGAAGGTAAACCAATCAGTGTTCAGTGTGGAACACTTAGTCATTTATCTCTGGAGCTTTGGGGTAAACAGCTACATTTATTTTATTTGATGAACTTGAGAGAACCCCGCCATCTGACCAACAATTAATATTCAAACAAACGATGTGCTAAAAAACCAGGATGATCATAATTGGAAGTTACTGAAAGTTACCTCTTTTAGACTGAGCTGAGAACAAAGATGCTACTGAATGTGTTGTCTTGGGTCTTTTTGTCTGGCTGACCTTACTGTGGATGAAAAATCGGTGACAGCTGTAGCTGTGCATGACACAAAGATCGCTCTCAGTATTCTGTATAACACACACACTTCAGCTCACTTTGCTTTGTTTCCAGAGGCGTTTTATTCTCGAGTTTCAAAGCTGAGAGGCAAAAAGAAGTGCCAACTGGAAGTCAAAAACGAAACAGCGAGGAGATACACTTTAATAGATTCATCTGCATTGCTTTGTTAACAATCTGTGATTCAGATTTTTTTCTCCATTGCTTGAATGAAGTACATCTGAGTCACATAAAGACAGTCTATGAATAGAAAATTGTCAAAGAAAGGTGAATAATTTGAGGGCCCCCATTTCCAGCAAATAAAGTTTCCAAGTAGCCATGGAAGAATTACACATTTTGTTTGGACTAGTTCTACTGCCAGCTTCCAGGGTTTAATTACTTATATAAACCAAATATTTTATCCTTCAAAAGTAGGGTAAAAATTGTGTGTATGTGTACGTGTGTGTGCACGCATGTGTGTGATATGGTATATGTGTGTGTGTGTGTGTGTGTGGCTGTTTCCTTTCATGAGTAGTCTGTCCAGAACTTAAAGCAATGTGAATCTGAAAAACAGTCTCTTATGTCTCTAATGCTTTTGTCAATCAGCAATGCCTCTGTTTGAACTTACTTGCTGAATATCATATGTCTGAATTCTCTCATATAAAAACAGTAAGTATTAAAAATATTCAATCTGACAAAGATTTGGGGAATGTAAAACTTCAGGATTCATAATGTATGGATGGTTTTTTAGTGAATTAATATCAATGGGTTAAAGGAGTACTTTTAAAAAATGCACTAGTCAGCAGAAAATCATGGATATTTGAGTCTGAAAATAAAGGCAATCCTATTTTCTATACCTTGGTGGAAGGCCAAAAATATAACAGATCCTCCTACATAGTAACACAGAAAATCTGTCCATTAATTAAAACAACAGTTGCCATGATTGTGAGACTGTTTTCTAAGTTCCTCAGACAGCATCACAGAGGTTGATTTCCTCAGAAGAAAAGCTATGACAAACCTAGACAGCATATTAAAAAGCAAAGACATCACTTTGAAAACAAAGCTCGACACAGTCAAAGCTATGGTTTTCCCAGTAGTCATGTACAGATATGAGAGTTGGACCATAAAGAAGGCTGAGCACCAAAGGATTGATGCTTTCAAACTGTGGTGCTGGAAAAGACTCTTGCAAGGAGATCATACCAGTCAATCCTAAAGAAAATCAACTCTGAATATTCATTGGAAGGACTGATGCTGAAGTTCCAATACTTTGGCCACCTGATGCAAATAGCCAACTCACTGGAAAAGACCCAGACACTGGGAAAGATTGAGGACAAGAGAAGGAGGTGACAGAGGATGAGATGGTTGGATGGCATCACCACTCAATGGACATGAATTTCAGCACTCCAAGAGATAGTGAAGGACAGGGAGGCCTGGCACGCTGCAGTCCATGGGGTCACAAAGAGTCAGACACAACTTAGCAACTTAACACACACACACACACAAGATTCTGGAGAATCTTGATGCAACATCTTAAAGTTTAGATAAATTGAGGCCCTATAGCTTAGTAGTTATAAATTTGGAATCTGGAACCAGATCGACCTGAGTTAAAGTCCCAATTCTGTCATTTACTGGCTGTGTGACCCTAGGCAAATGACTTTATTCTCTGAACTTGTGTACTCAACCATTAGAAGTGGAAAATAAAAGAGCTTTGCAAGTTTGTACAAAAGAGCTTTTGCGTTTGCTGGAAGGATTAAGATAGAAAACTCCTCTAAAGCGCTGGCAGGTAGTATGTACTTAGCAGAAGTCAAGGACTTAATTATTACATTAAAGGTTCCATCAGTTGTCAGATGACTCCCTGAGGGAATGTGGCTCATTGATTGGTCACAGATTAGTCCTTCACACACACTCAGTGAAACTTTAAGGAGTTTCCGGAATAAGAAACACAAGTAAAAGGAGGGAGGCAGAGAAAAGAGCCAGCAAGGAAGGAAGTGAAGGTGGAAGAGAAAAACTCCGCTAACCAACTAATGTGATGTTGACATTGAGCCTTTCCACCAAAAGGATGTTAAGCTTTGAAATCTAAACTGTGAAAAGAAACTCTAAATGTCTCCCAGACATTTTCTCACTTGCCACTCCAGAGATCCTGAGGAAGACTACAGGATTTCTAGTTCTTTTAGAAGCAGAACACAGTAATGACAGAATCACACCTGAGCAAAGTCACAAAGATTATGTGAAGTGTAAGACAGTCCAAGTGATGTGAGCAACAGGCTGCTTTGGGACTGGCTCTGAATTCCCTTCTGCTACCAGAATTCGGCAGCCTCAAGAACATATTACACACACACACACACACACACACATGTTCACATGTGTGCATTCACACACAGGCAGGCAGGCACAAATGCCATGTTGATTTCAGAAATGATTCCAGCACAACCATTTCATTACCAGATAAAACAGCTTAAGACTTAAGAGACAAGAATTTGATCCCAAGCTAGCACTTAGGACACAAACACTTTAATATCCATAGTCAACCCAGAAACCCTTTATGATATAATACCTAACAGCTCACCAAATGGCTTCTCAGAAAAAAATAATTATAATTAAATATCAAGCCAAAAAAACGATTTCTCTATTCCTTGCTACATCCAAACTGTTGGCAATTCTGTGTTCTCTGCTCCGAAATCGATCCCAAAGCTGACTGGGTTTCACCATTTCTAATTCCAGCATCAGAGTCCAAGCCCCACTCTTTCTCACCTTGTGACCCTATAGCTTCTCTTACCCCTTGAGAATCCAGACTTTAAATAGAAGTCAAAGACATTGTTTTAACTGTGAATCAGAACACCTCATCTCATACTCAATTTCCTCCAGGGTCTTCCCAAAGGACAGAGGAGTTACCCTGCTGTTCAGTTTTCCAAAGTCACATCTTAGCTGTCTCCCCAGCCCTCGGTTCCTTCGAGGGAACTGTGCTGTCCTCTGTGCCTGGAATACTCGAGTCCAAAACGTCCCAAGGCTGTTTCCTTGACATTAGCAAGGTGTCATCTGAAATGATATTCCTCACAGGGACCACTCAGGGAAAGGGTGATCCTTCTCACAGTCATTACCACCTAGAAGGACACTGTCTGGCATGTATTTTTGTGGAATAATAATGTGTTGAGTGGTTACTCTGGACAAGTAGATGGTAAGCTTTTTGTACAGATTCTCTTATTTAATGCTCTCCAACATGCTGGAAGAGTCGACTCACTGGAAAGACCCAGATGCTGGGAAAGATTGAGGGCAGGAGGAGAAGGGGTGACAGGGGATGAGATGGTTGGATGGCATCATCAACTCAATGGACATGAGTCTGAGCAAACTTTGTGAGAGAGTAAAGGAGAGGGAATCCTGGCATGCTGCAGTTTGTGGGGTTGCAAAGAGTCAGATACAGCAGTGACTGAACAACAAAAACATGTTGCAGGCAGTACAACAGGTAGTCCTACTTTTACAGAAAGAGCATGAGACTGAGATCAATTAAATAATTTGTCCAATCAGACAGCACGGAAATGATGGTACCTGTATTTTAAAAAGTCAAATCTATTGAGACTTTAGTAGTTTATGTACAGTAACTTATGTGTAGAAAAATGTTCCCATTTTAAATATAGAGAGTTTTGATAAATGAATGCACCTTGTAACCACCCCCACAATTAACACCTAGAGCACTGCCATCACCCCCAAGATTCCCTTGTGCCCTTCCCAAGCTAACCCCCAACTAAGCCTGGCCCCCAGCAGCTAATGATCTGCTTTCTGTCAATGATAGATTAGATATAGCCTGCATTCCTTTGTGGCATCCATATTTAAATCTTCATTAGAAGCCATATTCAGCTCCCTAAAGCCATTTCTTTTAAAAAATATTTATTAACTTTTCATTTGGCTCCATCAGGTGTTAGTTGCAGCACACAAGATCTTCACTGCAGTGCACAAGCTCAGTAATTATGGCCTGAGAGCTTAGTTGCACCACAGCATGCGGGGTCTTAGTTCCCTAACCATTCCTACATTGGAAGATGAATTCTTAACCACTGGACAATGAGGGAAGTCCCCCTAAAACAGTATCTGAAGTTTACATCTTCTTTAATGCATGACCAGGTAACATTCAGTAGTTTAGATTCAATTGCTATGTATTCCAAAAATTTTAAAACAAAAGCTAACTGTGCAAGCATGAATGTAGATAAATAATAATGAATATAAATAAATGAATAACCATCACTTTTAAGGTACAAAAACTACACAGAGACTCACAAATTAGGTTCAGATTCTGGTTTTGCCTCTTACTAATTTGTTGACCATAAATTAGTCACACACCAAATCTTAGTTTCCTGATGCACATGTAAAAATAAGTATACCCACAATGGGCTTCCCTGGTGGCTCAGCAGTAAAGAATCCACCTGCAATGCAGGAGACCCAAGTTCAATCCCTGGGTCGAGAAAATCCCCTAGAGGAGGGCATGGCAATCCACTCCAGTATTCTTGCCTGGAGAATCCTATGGACAGAGCCGAGCTGGCTAAAGTCCATAGGGTCACAAAGAGTTGAGCATGACTGAAGCGGCTGAGCACACAGCACAGCATACCCACGTTGCATTGACAGTTAAAAGATTATGAGATCATGTAATTAATGCAAGGCACAGGTAGGTCATTGATAACTGTTATTACTCACTACTATTGTTATTTCTATTCCAGAAGCTAGGCCATACTGCCCTAAATTCTTAGTACTGTTTGTCTTTTCAAAGTATCACAGTTGCCTTCTGAGATACAGACATCTCTGTGAAATAGGTAGAGGAAGAAAGTATGACTCATATTGTTCAGATGCAGAAACCAAAGCAAAGAATAGTCAAAGTGACTTGCACAGGCATCAAATAGACTATTGGCAGAGTAGGGTCAAGAACTCAGATTTTTCCAAAGACTCTCAAAGTAATTCATGTGCATTATTCATTGCCACTATATTTTAGCTAAGTTGATAGAAGGAAACGGCCCTCATTGCATTTGCTAAATGGGGAATAGAAAGCAGGAGTGCGCTAAATGACTTATACAAATTGTAAACGTTAAATAATGACAGAGCAAGAATGAAAACTTCTGCCTGTGGATTTCTGAGCTTGCCTATCCCACCAACTTTAAAACTGGAGCTTTACAAAAACAAATTACCAGTCAGCACATTCAAGAAAAATGAAGAGATAAAGAGACAGAAGGGAAATAGAAAAAAAAAACTCTGAAGAAATTTGATGGAATAAAGATAAACACTGAAAATGGTTAGAAGTTGTGAATATGGCCCATATGTTCTTCTGGAGCCAGAAATTACCCAGACAAATAGGTGGGAATATATGCCTGCTAGACAGACAATGTACCAGAAATACCCATTTAGGGATATAGTAATCAATGTGTTATCAAGAAATGTGTCTTTAGGATCATGGAGAATATGCTATTTCCAGTGACGCCTTCGAAATTTCAAAATTCTTGGTCTGTGACTGCATAAAATGAGTTATTGGCTTGAACTAGAACAGAGGAGACAGACTTGCAATGCAAAAAAAAAAAAAACTTGACTCTCTTTTAGCCAGCTCCTTGCAAAAGAATGTTGTGATAGTTAGTGAAAAAGCACTTTCTAAAATAAGATGATCTGTTTTGGGTACAGAACAATTCTTAATATTTCAATGTTTAAAAGCAGTAGTTTGCAGCAGTCTTTAAAAAATTATTAGGGTATGATGTTCCAGAATTCGTGTGCCCCTTTTCTGAAAGCACAGAGTGGAGAGGAGGGTTTTGCTGATGTAAGTCATGAGCTATATAAGGTTTACTTCTTGAACACTTGCTGGCATGGACTTAATTCCACTCCCTACATGCTAACCTACTTTTCTTACCCTTTCAGGTAGAGCAGAGTAAAAGCTGTACCTTCATGTTTTTGATGGAGATACAGAACTTTGTTCTTTAAGAGAGATACTTTCTGAGTATTTTAAAGGAGATCTTATTTCCAGGAGGGCTTAATGAATACCACAGGTGTTCATATGTCAAGAACACTTTAAGACCAGTCCTGCCTAGAGGGAGAATGACAAATCTTCGTGGGAGGTGTTTGAATTATGCTGGAATTCAGAACATGCAATGACGCATGGCAATATTCAGTTCATTCCCATGCCCGAACTCTTAAGAAATAAAAAGAGCAAAACAATACTCCATGTTTCTACATGTTTGGAATGTGTGGGATTTGTGTGTGTATATGGTTAAGGTGGGAGAAGGAATGTCTTCATTCCTTACTGAGGTTACCCTGTCACTCTCTGAGCTCCGTAGTTCAATTTGAACAACTGATCTAAGAGAATAAATAGCAGGGGAAGATAGACACTCAAAAAAATGTAGAAATCAGTAAAAGTTATCATTGAGGGCTTTTTTTTTTTTTTTTTCATTGAGGGCTTTTGATGGGACCACAGCCACCCTTCCTCTCCAACGTGCGACTTTTTGATTCTCTGGATGTGCTACTCCCCCATCCTAAGCCACACCCACACAGTGTTGTATTCCACCCAAGAGCCATAGGCCTGAACTTTCCTGAGCTCCTGTCCAAATACTGAACTAGACCCAAAATATTGTACTAGCCTTTCTCCACAAGACACAATGACATGTGATTGTAAATGCATCTATTATGACTTGAATAGCCTCTTTTCAAATGTGATATCATGCCAATCATTCAAAATAGAGTGTTCATATACAAATCTGATTTTGTGCTTTTCTAGTAGAACTGGAAGATCTAAAAATACTGGGCCCACTATCCTCCAACATAGCAAACTCCAAAACAGCTGCCCCCCACCTCTTTCAACAGAATGGGCACACTACTCTTCCCCAAGCTTTCAGGGGGCACCTGCAGGTTTTTTACTGTTTCCTGGGGGCTCAGGGCAACAGAATGGGTTGTTTCCCATCTGGAAGCACAGAGGGAGTTGAGCGGTCTGGGGCTGCGACCTCTGACTAGAAGGTAGGTGAATGTTGACTGTAAACCTACAGGCACAACTAAGTCCAGCAGATTCGGGAAATCTTTGTTTCATTGTTTTATCTTAGAGCAAAAACTAAAACAACAATAGGAAGGAATCTTAGACCAAACTACCCACAGCCCCATCACCTAAATAAATCAGCATTGTCTTTGAATGTATTATCTGGTGACCTTACCTGACACATTCACCAATTCTGTATTGTTGGTAATGGTGTAGAATGGACTGTGTTACTACTATGTATGTTCCCTTCACATTATATTAATACTAGGAATAACTTAAGTGTTCTGCCTCCTTAAAAAAAAAAAAATCCTTTCAGTACTCAAGCTGTAGCTGCTGTTTAATCTCTAAGTTTTATCTGACTCTCTGTGACCCTATGGACTGTAGCCTGCCAGGCTCCTCCGTCCATGGGATTTCCCAGGCAAGAATGGAGTGGGTTGCCATTTCCTTCTCTAGGGAATCTTCCCAACTCATGGATTGAACCTGTGTCTCTCACATTAGCAGGCAGATAGGTACCCAAGGTACCTATGCAAACATATACCAACGTCTATAAACATACATATAAAAGCATTTTGTTAGGGAAAAATGGGATTATGCTATGAACATTTCTCTGCAGTGTTCTTTTCTTGTATAACCATGTACCATACATACAGGGAAGATTTATGCCACTTAAAAACCTGTGACAAAATTTCAGAGCATTCTATGAAGCCTTCTGCCTCTTTATGGAGGTTCTGTCTCCACCTATAGGGCCCCACACACCCAGGACTGGGATGCATCTCAGGCATGGCTCACTGGGAAAGCCACATTATCAAAAAGCCTGGGCTTTGGCATCAGACACACCTAAATTTGAATGCTTTCTCTGCCATTTACTGGGTCTGTCACCTTGGCACCAGGCCTCCATATAATTAAGGAGGAAAGTGGAAAAAAAAAAAAACTGTCTTAAAACTCAACGTTCAAAAAACTAAGATCATGGCACCCGGTCCTATCATTTCATGGCAAAGAGTTGAGGAAAAAATGGAAACAGTGGCAGATTTTATTTTCGTGGGCTCCAAAATCACTGCAGAAGGTGATGCTTGCTCCTTGGAAGAAAAGCTATGACAAGCCTAGACAGTGTATTAAAAAGCAAAGATACCACCTTGCCAACAAAGGTCCATATAGTCAAAGCTATGGTTGTTCCCAGCAGTCATGTATGGATGTGAGAATTGGATCATAAAGAAGGCTGAGCACCAAAGAATTGATGCTTTTCAACTGTGGTGCTGGAGAAGATTCTTGAGAGTTCCTTGGACTGCAACGAAATCAAACCAGTCAATCCTGAAGGAAATTAACCCTGAGTATTCATTGGAAGGACTGATGATGACGCTCCAATACTTTGGCCACCTGATGTGAAGAGCTGACCCATTTCCCTGAAGCTGGGAAACAGTGAGAGCAGGAGAAGAAGAGGGTGACAGAGGATGAGATGGTTGGATGGCATCACCGACTCAACGGACATGAGTTCGAGCAAACTCAGGGAGACAGGGAAGCCCAGCGTCCTGCAGTCACCATGAGTTTTTGAGCCATGGCTCACAAAGAGTAGAACATGACTTAGTGACTGAACAAGAGCTACAAACAATAGCCCCTCAAATTTGATACAAGTCCACCTTCAAGTAATTTACCTGGGATTTAGCCATAAAACAATCTGAAAATAAGCTATTTAACAAAGCATATATGTGACTGTATTGTGTGGTGTGTTATTTTATTTTGAATTATATTGAGGAAGGGATGCCATAATCTCATGGAACATAATCTAGCTGTTCCATGAATCTTAACCATGTCTCATGTGTATGTATGTGTGTGTGTGTTATTTTGTTTTAAATTTTATTTAGGAAGGGATGCCATAATCTCATGGAACATAATCTAGCTGTTCCATGAATCTTAACCATGTCTCATATGTGTGTGTGTGTACTGAGATAAGATCTATTGTTTCTAAATGAAGCTGACCACATTTGGGTTCATGAAGACTGCAGGAGACAAACTGATGGGAAGGTTTCATTCGGGCAGAGGCTAGGTGTTCCTCAATTGTTTCCCCTCATGCAGCCACCATTCCTCTCTATTCGGCCCATTTTCTCTACCACAGACCTCAAGGTTTGACCCCTGACAGCCTCCCTCCATAAACTTTCCTCATCTCCCTCTTTCTGTCCTCCTCATCTCCTTTACCATGTTCTTGTTTTCTGCATTTTTTGGTACCTTTATCTCCACCTCCAGATGGAAAGCTCCTTGAAGGCAGGCACTGAATCACCGCATTCCCAACACCTAACTTCTACTCACTAACTGATACACACTGTAATAAGGCAGGCAGTGAAAGCAGAGAGCTGCTTCCAGTATCAGTGCTGAAGGCGGCTACCATCTTCAGCTGTTGTCGTTCTAGCTTGCGTTCCCTTTTCTTAATTTTTTTTTAAAAAATTTATTTACTTTTAATTGAAGGATAATTGCTTTATAATATTGGTTTCATTTCTACCATACATCAACATGAATTAGCCATAGGTGTACATATGTCTCCTCCTTCCTGAACCTCTCTCCCACCTTCCACCCTCTAGGTGGTTACAGAGCCCTGGTTTGAGTTCCCTGAGTCATACAGCAAATTTCTATTGGCTATCTATTTTATATATACAGCCACTATGGAAGACAGTATGGAGATTCCTTTAAAAACCAGGAATAAAACTACCATACAACCCAATAATACCACTTCTAAGCATATACTTGGAAACCAAACTCGAAAAAGACACATGTAACCCAGCGTTCATTGCAGCACTATTTACAATAGCTTGGACATGAAGCAACCTAGATGTCCATCAACAGATGAATGAATGAAGAATCAACCTATCTTTTTTAGCTCAGGCGCTGGAGTCCAAGTGTTAAATGCCTCATTAGCACCTTTCTTTTAGTGACTTGGAAGAACTAAGGTTCTCAAGTGACTCTGAAGTTGACCAAGGTGCAAGGCTGTGGCAGTGGGGCAAGAACCCACCTCCCCGGGGTCTGAAGTGAGGGCGAAAGCAAAAGGGGCTGCAACTTTGTTTCTGTCCTAGTTCTTAAAACAGCTCTCATTTGGGGCTTTTCAGTTTCAAGTTGTACACTCTGGTTTTTTTGTTTTTGTTTTTGTTTTTTTAAGGGGCCAAAGTGAATTCTTTCTGCACTGGACTACAGCCCACCAGGCCCTCCATCCATGGGATTTTCCAGGCAAGAGTACTGGAGTGGGGTGCCATTGCCTTCTCCGGTTTAAAAGAATACACAGCCTTAAACACTAAATAGGGCAGCGCTATAACTCGGGTTGCTCAAAAAATTAGGGGGCTTCCTAGGTGGCGCTAGTGGTAAAGAATGTGCTTGCCAATGCGGGAGACTTAAGAGATGAGGGTTTGATCCCTGGGTTGGGAAGATCCCCTGGAGGAGGAAATGGCAACCCACTCCAGTATTCTTGCCTGGAGAATCCTATGGACAGAGGAGCCTGGCGGGTTACCGTCCATTGGGTTGCAAAGAGTCGGACACAAATGAAGCGACTGAGCATGCAAGCAAAATGAAATTAAGATAGGCAATCATAAAAGGGATTTTAATATATAAAAAGACTCATTGCCATAATTTGCCTCCTAAATAATAACACCCAATGAGCTGTAGCATATTTTATCTGAAGTTTTGGCTGCCTTTATTTACTCCATGAAACGGGGCCCAGAACCTACATTATTGTATTAAGTTTGCAAAGCTATCAAGATGCCCTTGAGTAAGATTCATCATCTTGTCCTAAATTCTCCACACGCTCCACTAAAAGCCTAGTGGCAGACTGAAGGGATTGTCAGAAAGCATAAAAGGCAAAATAAAAATTTTATGCTCTTTTAGGCAAGTGAAGATCTGCCCTCTAGCAATTTCTGATATTAACTCATTAATCCTCACAACCTATCTAGAGGATGGATTTCAGGAATGAACAACCCTTGTCACCTCAATCGCTTTTAAAACCTGCACCAAACACAGCACTGTCTATTTTCCTGGGTTGGTCTGAGCATCGCCTCAGAGCCCAGGAAGAGCTGAGACTGAGACAGACAGGATTCAGAAGCATCTCTACAACTCCCTTCTTTCCCTATCACCAGGGCCAGCAGCTGCACAGGACCCGGTGCTTGGTTGATACACTGTGCTGCCATCTTGAATTTTTTTTTTCCAAATGAATATTGATCAAGAAGTACTGCATTTTCATTCTACACTGGGTCCCACCAATTATATAGCCAGTCCTGCCTGTCACACATCCTGGGTGAAAAGACATCAGTAGTATAACACCTAGGCCTGGACGTGTTTCCTTGATCTCCATACTGATGCCCATCACAAACATGTCCACCTGCTCTGCTGTGGCATCAATCCTCTAGTTTGCAATGCTTGTTCAAAATGAAATTGGACTATATGCTTAGAATTGTATATAAAACTTAAGACCATATTCCTTCTCAACTGTATTCATGCCACATTTATGTTTTCTCAGTTTGAAATTTACTTTAGTGTGTTTAATTATTGCCACATAATACTGTACCTTCTTTGGCTGTGGCATCTCAACAATGTGCAATTTCTAATAGTCAGCATGAAATCATAACTTAGAAAAACATTGCTGAGCTAATTACAGAGACTATCAAAATACATCTACATCTTTTCTGGGCCACCGTCCATATCTGAATCATAATAAGTGTGAAAATGTTTACAAATCATTACAAGTTTTCCACCGAGTTTCGCTCTGTGTTGGGACCAATCGTGTTCTTTCAGTCATTTGAGTCGACAAGCTGGATCATCTCCAGTGAGAATGCCAGTTTTAGAAAACAGCTTATTAGAGATTATAAAAATCAAAAGACAGAATTAAATAGACCTGAAAATGCAAAATGTAAGGAACATTCTTCGTGTAACTATTAGAATACACCCCTCAGCACAATATTTTGCAAAACATTCCACTGAAGTTAAAAAGGGAAAGAATTGAAGGAAAGTAGCCAGGTACTTAATTTGGTATATTTTGATGAATTTATATGTTTTTTAAAAACCCTATTTAGAAGCCTGGAAATTAGGTGGTAAGGAAGTTAATAGTTCATGACAAAATAAAGGAAAATTATTTTAGTAAGTATTCACCTAGTATTACTTTTATGACATTGGAACTGAGCTGCTACATCAGAATTCTGATTTTTCATTACTTCACGTAAGATTCATTGTACCTATTATGTACAAGGTATTGGAAGAATCCAATAATGCTCCAAATTTCTTACTCCTTCACATGTTAAGCCTTAACAACTGAACTAGACATATATTTTGAGGAATAATGAACCCATTTTTTTCCTCTAAATAGTTGGATATTATATATTTTAATTCAAGGAAAGAGGGTTTAGTTTTTGCATTCTGATAAAAATGCTGTGTATATGGTTGGATGGCGTCACCAACTCAATGGACATGAGTTTGAGCAAGCTCCAGGAAATAGTGAAGCACAGGGAAACCTGGTGTGCTACAGTCCATGGGGTCACAAACAGTCGGACACAACTCAGCGACTGAACAAAATATATATGTGTGTGTGTGTGTACATATGCATATATATGTGCATGTGTATATATATGTATACATGCTTGAGTCTAAAAATGAGCTTTAAATATGTGTATGTATAACTGATTCACTTTGCTATACAACTGAAACTAACACAAGTCAACCATATTCCAATAAAAATTTTAAAACATAAAAATGAACTTTTGGGAGTCCATGAAACCCCAAAATTGTTCATGAAATTTTGGATGAGGAACGTTTTTCTGGTGTCAGCACTTGTAGTTTCCATGATTCTCAAAGAATTCATGATTCCAGGTCCTAACAGACTTCCCATAGTACTGCCAACTTCTGGGCTTCTCAATCACTATCCTGAGAACCTGGTGCACTCAAAAACCATGAAGTTCAGAGTCAGGCAGATTCCTTATTCTGAAAGCTCTCGGAGATTGTCTGGTTGTAGCATTTTGTGCTCTTGGCATCATTTGGTTCTGTGCTTATTTTCCCTGTGAGTGAGGTGTGTACTCTCCATGGGGATGCAAACTACTTTGGAGCCATAAATATTTTTAGTCTACTGCAGCTTAGATACATGTTGTATCCTCAGACATTTATGCAGTGTGATCCATAGTGTTTAGAGGATGTCAGAATTGAGAGCATTAAATTCCTTGATAGAAACAGAAAACAATTTCCAACTTGACTAATATTGTTAAGTAATGTGTGAAACAAGAAGGGTTACAATGTTGATAATGTTATGATTTGCTAAAAGTGGAAATTACTTTTGTGGTTGAAATGATTCAAATGAATTCATTCCAGTCTCACTTCTATCTTGCTTAGTATCTTTTTCTGATAGAAAATTCAGCTACTTTTCAATAGAAAATAAAGCAAATTATTTGTCTTTGACTTCAAAGTTTCACATATCATTCTTCAGAGATTCTGCAATGTGCTATATTTAATATAACTCACCTAGACCTCCTGTCCAGTCAACAATAGTAAACTCTTCCAAAGGTCACTGCTTGGGGAGAAGATTGAGAAATTTTGAATAAGTGAAATTCTTTAACTATATCCTTGCTTACATGCTTATATCCATAGCTATTATTTATCTGTATAAAAGCAAAGAATTTGATGATATACAATGAAGGCCCATGATTACCTCTGAGAGTGTATCTCAAACTTGGAACATACTACTAGGTCAGAGAGATGTAGTAGACATTTTGGCCTTCCCATTATCCATTGTCTTTTTTTCTTAGTCACTATACTCTAATTTCCTTTTGAGTATTCTCTCAACACAGCAACATTTATATATATATTTATATATATGAGTACAATTGCATTGCCTTGTTGTATTAGTTTCTGCTGTACAATAAAGTGAATCCACTATATGTATACATATATCCCCTTCCTCTTGAGCCTCTCTCTTGCCTCCCCCCATCCCACCCAGTCATCCCAGGGCACCCAGCTGAGTTCTCTGTGTTATAGAGAAGCTTCCTCCTAGCCATCTATTTTACACATGGTAGTGTATCTATGTCAACACTACTCTCTCAATTTATCCCGCCCTCCCCTCCTCCAGCATGTCCACATGTTAATTCTCAATGTCTGCATCTCTATTCCTAGTCTGCAATAGATTCATCTGCACCATTTTTCTAGATTTCATATATAGCAGCAATATTTTCTGATGAGAAACTGACTCATCCCCAATACCAGACATGTTGATGACTGGCCAAAACCAGTCAGCAAGTCCAATCTCTGACATAATAACCAGAGTCCAGCAGGAGTCAATTAAACAATATTTTGCTGAGAATTTCTCAAGAACTAAGTTTCCACCCTCTTCTTTGAGAACTTCCAGGGAGATGTTCTCTCTTTTATTACTTAATATGAATTAAGATGCTTTCAGTTCCCCAAAGCTGAGGCTTTCTTGGTTGAAGCAAACATTTTGGCAGGCAGAGAGGATAGTCAGAAAGAAAATGGAAACATTGATAACACTGTTTAACCCTCTGAATCAAAACCTCACTTGAACTCTAACCTACCTTCAACTCACTAGCAAGTCAGTAAAATACCTTTTCAGTTCTTTTTTTCTGCAAAATACAGATGAAGTCATGAAGTCTGTAAATCTAGAAAACTACAGGCAAGCAACATAGAACACGTTGACAAATTTTGTCTCTAAACTATCACTTTTTCAATAATACAGAGTAAGAAATATATTTAGAGATAGTAATATAGCCTCAGACATCTTTCCTAGATTCAGCTGCCCAATAAGCATTTACGGAATGATAGTGAGAACAATATTTATCGACAACTTGGCATGTTCACATACACAAACAAAAGCTATTTTTCTTGTGACAAAACAGGCTTAGGTTAAGGTATTTGTCAAATGTCACCAAGTCAGTGGCAGAGGCAAAGCTTGAATCCATGTCTGTCAGACAAAAAAGCTCATGCTCTGAACCCATCACTTACCCTAACTTCAGTGGCCTAAACAGTTTAAGTTTAAAAGTGCTTGTAGGACTCCCACGGTGGTCCAGTGGGTTAAGAATCCACTGCCAATGCACGGGACACAGGTTCCATCCCTGGTCCAGGAAGACCACCACAAGTACTGAACACGTGCTCTAGAGCCCTTCAGGTGCGACAAAAGAAGCCCTGGAAATGCGAAGCCCACGCACCAAACTAGAGAAAGTCTGCATACAGTGAAGCCTCGGTACAACCATAAATAAATATATAAATAATTTTTATAAGGTAGTTTGCATCCTTATTAGACATCTATGCCTCACTCACAAGAAAAATAATCCAAGAATCAAATGATACAAAAACACAGCAAAATAATAATACAAAGAAATAATGAAGTTGTAGAAACTCAGAGAAATTTCAGCGTCTTATGCCATGAAGCAAGTGGCAGCATGGTGCCAGGAAGAGATGTGGCCTTGTCGCAGGAAGTTGAGTTGATTACTCTGGACCTCAGTTCCCTCTTCTTGCAAATGACCTGGTAAACTGAATAATCCTTAGATTCCCTTCCAGTGTGTAGAATCTGGTAAGCCTCATCAGAGGAAAATGTCGGAGCAACTGCATGTTTTGTCTTTAAATATGGAACTCATCTATTTTGAGAGATAATTAAGTAGATATTCCTTTTATAACTTTATTAAAAGGATTCTATACCATGGTTAAACAATTTCAATCCTCAGAAAAATTAGTCCATGGAATAATACAATCAAGAAAAATAAGATGGTCTTCCATGTATATGACACTGAGCTAGTTCTGATTTTTATAACCAACTGCTGGCTGATTCTGTTATACAGTGTTACTTTGTACAGGTCTTTAAAATATGTTACTTATAACACTGGGAATTTTCCTGCCAATAACTTCATGATTTTGAATTTCCAATAGGAAAATTAGGAAGAAGATGAGTATTCTATGTTGTCTTATTATTTTAATCTTAATACACTGTTTTTCAAATTGGCTCAAGAGCTCTAGATCAAATTCAGATGTTAAATGGAAACTCTACACTGATTGACTGCTTTCAAAGGGACAGAGTTGGCTAAATATGTCACAGTTGCTTCTTGATGATGACCTTTCGGGGGGAAAACTAAAATCAAGTCACAGAATTAGGATCTGATTTAAGGTTTTCAATAATAATACTCCATCTTCCTAAGATATCTACCAGTGTGCATATAAACCAGCAAACCTGTCTATACCTTCCATCCCCAGAGCTCTAGCCCCCACTTTCATTAACTGTCAAAATTACTAATGGATGGGTAGGTATTACACAGAAGCTCTTTAGAGGAACACAGACTTTCAGAAGGGGAAAAAAAAATCAGGAATATTTTGCAACATTACACAGAATGACCCAAACTGACAAATTGACATATAGTATATCAATAAAATATGGCCATAGAGCAATAAATAAGCACAGGAAGTCTGTAGATGACTGGAAGCCACATGAACAATCTCAAGTCTCTTGGGTCCTAACTAGCATATAAAAGTCATTTGTTAAATGAACCTCCAACCACTTAAAATCTGATATGCAGCTCTGAAGAGTAAGTTACATCCT
The DNA here is from genome assembly GCF_000754665.1 of Bison bison bison. NCBI lineage: Eukaryota > Metazoa > Chordata > Mammalia > Artiodactyla > Bovidae > Bison > Bison bison. The sequence continues at coordinate 4,517,763 of NW_011494952.1, read as the reverse complement.
GGGAAAGTTAAGTTAATTGAACCCCCTTATGGCTCTATTTTTATCAATTTAATTAACTTTGAAGAATTTGAAAATGATGCAGGAACCTGTGAAATCTCTAGTGATTTATAACTTTGGTGTAATTCTCCACTAAATTTGCCCCACAGAGTACCACATAACAGATATTTATTGAAATGGTCAATAGGAAAAATTATGTTGACATGAAAATCATTCAAATATTTGTTAAAACAGCTTTAAAGAGGCCCACAATTCTGCACTGAATGTAGCATTGGATATCCACTATTAATATATTAAATGGCAGGTGCCAGTTAATTATTTACACAGTTACTGACAGATCACCTAAAGGCCTGAAAGAATTAATGCAATTACCTCATTTACACTAAGGTCATACTTAAACTATGAGAACTGATCCTCCAGCATTCATTCATTGATGATAGATCCAGCTGTCATTACTTCTAAAGAACTAGATACATTGGTCCCTATTTCTTCCCACTTTCCAGGAACATATTTATTGAATAAAGTGCATATTGGGTAATATTTTTGCATTGACTTCACCACTCTCCCATAAGAATTTTCTTTCCTAAACAGATTGTTTATGTCTGTCTACCAAACATATTTTACCTTTTCCTATCACTAACCATAGTTACATAGCCTTGGATTGGCCAAAAAGTTTGTTAGATGCTATGGAAAAACCCAAATAAACTTTTTGGCCAACCCAGTATTTCCTTGAGCATGCTAAGTCACTTTAGTCATGTCTGACTCTCTGCGATCCTATGGACCGTAGCCTGCCAGGCTCCTTTGTCCATGGGATTTTCCAGGCAAGAATACAGGAATGGGTTCCATGTCCTCCTCCAGGGGATCTTTCCAGGACAGGGATCAAACCCTTGCTTTCATCTCCTGCACTGGCATGCAGGTTCTTTATCACTAGAGCCACCTGGGATGCCCAGTATTTCCTCACCTGGAGCTATAACTCCTCAACCTTGCCACATTGGATCCACCCTTTAGACCCAACTCTAGTCTTGCCATTACCTCTATTCCCACTCAAGGGCCTTCCATTTCTTTCTGTTATTTATGTATGTGGTCCTCTCCACAGCTGGTTCATAAGCAGCTTGGAGAAAGAAACTAGGCATTGCCTCTTTTGGCATCCCCCGAAGTATATAAGACTATTTCTTATAACCTGTGCTCACAATTTAGATCCTGGGGCTCTGACTTTGAAAGACAGCATACTCTTTCTGTTTAACACTCGATGTGCAGTTGATCCCCGATTTTGCTGGACATGCCACTCTGTATTTGTTCAGCCATTTCAATCATTGCTTTTCAAATTATATACGGAGTTGAGAGAGGACATCAAGTAGATGACTTTTTAAAGAAGTTTGGTTCTAGGGACTTCCCTGGTGGCTCAGTGGTTGAGATTTCACCTTGCACTGCAGGGGATAAGGATTTATCCTTGATCAGGAAGCTATGATACCACATGCCTTGCAGCAAAAAGACCCATAAAAAAGAAACAATGTTGAAACAAATTCAATAAAGACTTTAAAAATGGCCCACATAAAAAAATTAATAAATAGAGAACAAACTTGTTGCCTGGGGGAAAGATAGGAGGAAGGGATAGTGAGGAAGTTTGGGATGAACATGTACACACTGCTGTATGTAAAATGGACAACCAACAAGGACCTACTGTATAGCACATGGAATTCTGCTTAATGTTATAGGGCAGCCTGGATGGGAGGGGAGTTTGGAGGAGAATGGGTATGTGCATATGTATGTCTGAGTCCCTGTGCTATTCACCTGAGACTATCATGGCATTGTTAATCAGCTATACCCCAATATAAAATGAAAAGTTCAAAAAAAATTAAAGATAAATTTTAAAACTTTTTTAAAAGATTGACTATGAAGGAAAGAATCAAGCTAAGTCAACTGCCTAAAGAGAAGCTTAGATCAAGGACAAGTATCATGTTTTATGGACTGGATTTGGGGGGAAACTTGAGAGTGCAAATTGCAGGAAAGAGGATGGTGGAGCAAGAGAGACTGAGGTGATGCCTAATGGAGCAAAGTCTAGGAAACAGTGAGAGAGGATGAGATCAAGGGAAAGAGTTTTATATCCTTTTTAAAGATACACATTTGTGGGCTAGAAAAAAAAAAGGAGGAGCACAGCCATGTTTTCAAAACAAAGCAATTTAGGTGGATGCCCAATTGAGGCTTCATGTATGATGTGAACAAGGTCAATAACCAGCATCATTGATGGATATTAACCATGTTCAGAGTGCTCATCATCTACCAGGCACTGTACCAAAGGACTCACATACATCGCCCCATTCAATTACCACCCTGGCACCTTAGCATGATAATACCATGAAGATATTAAACTCAGCATTAACGACTTCCACTAGGAAAACTTATCCAAAGGGTCATATTTTTTTAACTGAGTTGTAGCAGGAATGTCTTGATGCCACTTATAAGGCAACTGAAGGGAAGTGTTTACAAAGTGACTGCCTCAGAATAACTCCTTCTGACAAAGTTCCCATGAGGCAGTTCCTGGAGTAACTAGCAGTGCTGTTCTGGAGTCATAATAAAGCAAATGATTCAGTCAGTTGAATCCTTCCATTGTGTGATTAACAGAGGCACAGAACATTATACAGATCATCAAACTGCAGTGTGATCATAGCAAAGTCCCAAAGCCTTAGCCTGAGAGCCTAGAGGACTGGATATATACCACTGTCCAGAGGAAAACCAGCCTGACCAGTAAAAATGCTTCATTAGAGGAGAGTCCAGGAACAGGGTTTTCTTATTTTTGCTGTTTTGTTTTACTATTTTTTCTTAACTGCACAGGTAAACCAAGCATCATTAAGCCATTAAAAAAAAAAACAAAAAACAATGTATACATTACCTTGGGGCTTCCCTGGTGGCTCAGCAATAAAGAATCCTCCTGCAATGCAGGAGATGTGGGTTCAATCCCCAGGTTGGGAAGATCCTTTTAGAGAAAAAAAATGGCAAACCACTCCAGTATTCTTGTCTGGAGAATTCCATGGACAGAGGAGCCTGGTGGGCTACAGTCCATGGGGTCACAAAAAGTCGGACAAAATTTATCAACTAAACAACAACACCATACATTACTCAGTTAACCCTTTATATTTTTAAACAGTTATTATTAAGAAATACTTGCCACAAAGATATGAAGTATCTGGATATGTGTCACTGATAAGTCTCAATTAACTTAGGTATTTATGTTCTGAAATCATAAATTAAAAAATTCATAATCACTGATTAATATATGGAAATGCAGCAAAAACAGGAAGAGTTAATAATAATACCACCAACAATCATACTTATGGAATCAATGGAATGTTTTATAATACACAGAAAGAAGTATAAATAAGTAACATTTTTAAAGAGAGCCCAAAACCAGGAAGTGGGCCTAAGAAGCATAGCGTCTCATCAAGATCACTTCCTCATAACATCAATGTCCATTCAGACTGCCCTGTACTATCCCAGAACACTGGGAGTTTTAAAAACAAACCCTAAACTCAGGAGGTTAGTCTTACCTCATACCTCAGACACTACTTCACTAACCAGTGCAAAGGGAATCCTAAAATCTAAACAGAGAGACTGAGACACTAAAACACAGAGAACAAAATACAAGTCCTGACAACACCTATAGTATTCCAAACTTCAAAAGAAAACAAAGCTAAATTGTGGTGAAACTGCCAATCTATATGTGCATATGTTCAGTCACTAAGTCATGTCCAACTCTGTGAAACCCCATGGACTGTAGCCTACCAAGCTCCTCCTGTGATTCTCCAGGCAAGAATACTGGAGTGGGTTGCCATGCCCTCCTTCAGGAGATCTGACCCACGATTGAATCCACATCTACTGCCTTGGCAGGTGGACTCTTTACCACTGAGCCACCTTGGAAGCCCATAAATACACACACACATATATATATATATATTCATATTTGTTGCTTTATCTCATACAGTAGAAAGCTTAGATTACAGCCAGATTTTATGATTCTATTCAACACGTATAGATTGAGGTAACACTTATCATCATAAATCACATTAAATGAAGTAGGATTGATTCATGGTTGGCATCAATTTTTTCCATATTACTACTTTCCATGAACATTGCTGATACCAACATACACACAAACACACCGCAATCATAACCATAAACTAAATAACTCCATACTCAGAATAGATGGCTGTTAGAAAATACTCACACTAATTGATAATGACATCATGCTGCTATGCACATTATAATGTAAATGAGGCTTCCAGACTCATTTATGGCTCTTTTATTCAAAGTTTAGTACTTATTAGTTTTTTTTTCATGGTTTAGAAGGTTCTTCTTAAGGCTGTGGGATTACTTATTCCTGCTAATTTTGCCCCTTGGAATTGGACCAGGAGTACCAATTTTTGACTGTATTTTAAAACAGATGCTTAGCAGCAATGAAACAGAATTGAAATGTCTAATGGAAACCACATTAGTGAAAGAAAACAAGCAAAGAGAAAAACTGATTAACAGATTTACTCAGGCAGCCATTTGGCTTTATGAAAAACGTGAATTACTCTTTGCATCAAAATATAACAGCTTCTGTGCTTTTGTCTAGGTATGTGTGAAGAGAGCATCCAAATGAACACTTTTCTTTGGTGATATATTTTGAAAAGTGGTTTAAGATCCATCTTAAACACATCTGTAAACTTAAGTGACTTCTCAGGCTCATATGAAAGATCTAGGAATACGATACAGAACTCTGAACTTCCCCTAGTGTTTATAAAACTTAGCCAGATTTAGCAAAACCTGGAAAGAAAACAATGCTTGATATAATGCCCAACTTTTCTTTGGCTTCTATTAGTGATGATTCACAGCAAGACCACATGGTTTCCTGATGTCTCAACTCCTTTTTCTAAGAGTTCATGTTTCTAGAGCCTCTGTTAGTCTCCTCAATGCTAGAAAGTAAAGAGAAAAATTAGAGAAATGCAAAGTTGGGGCCCTGATGGAGATGTAGAATATACTTGTTTTCTTTAAGTTACAGAAAGCTGATCGATAACACTGCTGCTGCTGCTGCTGCTGCTGCTGCTTCTGCTGCTCTGT
>NW_011494952.1:4482822-4512569 GCF_000754665.1 Bison bison bison | reverse complement strand
GACGGCAACTCACCAGGCTCCCCCGCCCCTGGGATTCTCCAGGCAAGAACACTGGAGTGGGTTGCCATTTCCTTCTCCAATGCATGAAAGTGAAAAGTGAAAGTGAAGTCGCTCAGTCGTGTCTGACTCTTAGTGACCCCATGGACTGCAGCCTACCAGGCTGCTCCATCCATGGGATTTTCCAGGCAAGAGTACTGGAGTGGGGTGCCATTGCCTTCTCCAGATCAATCACACTACATGGTGGTAAAATTTTAAGTACAAGAAGGCTTACTTTTGCTGAGTTTAGCTCATAAGAACATTCCTTTATGTTTATAACAATTGCAAATTCCATCTATAAATCACAGCATGTAACTCACTGCCTAGATTGTGCACCTATTGCACTGTTCATGATGAAGATGGGAGAAGACTTTATGTGTTTAAGAAACAGGCTGAATAGGCTTAAAAAATATAGATGAGGGGATATATGTGTACATATACCTGATCTACATTGGTGTACAGCAGAAAACAACACTGTAAAGCAATTGTACTCCAATTAAAAACTAAAATGAAAAAACAGACTACCAAAAATTAATATAATGAAGGAAGAGAAAATACTTTATTACCAAAAATAATTTATGGAGCTGTAAAATTGGGATCAGGAATGATGGAAACTTTGTGAGAACTCGGCCGTGATGACCTCACCAAGTGATATCACTAGTCATTTTTCAGTGCAGTAGTAATTTGGCAGAGGGATGGTCTGACAGTGGCTCTACATTTTGCTTAGATGAGAGCTTCCCTTGTAGCTAAAGACATCGCAAAATTGAAAGCATTAAGCTTTGTTTTGCAATTCACAATTCAGCCCAGGTGGGCCACTATTACACAATAACTGTGCAGCTGTTAGCATCATTGCCTAAATTGCCCTTCCTTTTTAAAATTTACAGTATAATCTGCTCAACCAATAGATACTAATGTCCAAAAACTCAGCTCTTATTTACCATTTACTCCCTATAAAGGTCCAAAATAACTAACAAATCATTCTCAAAGGAATTCCAATTATGCTGCTTGTTCCCTTAAAGAGTATAAAGGAGTAAAATGTCAGTATTGTGTGTAAGACATAAAGTACTCACACCTGCTAACAATACATACTGCATAAAGCACTTAGCCTGTTATGCATTTCTGGAAATCATTTCAGAAATTTACAAACATAATTTTTGGCCTATCTTCCCACCATTGTAAAGACTCGCCATATGCTACAATTTTTATCTGAATTGCCTGATTCTTTAGTCCTGATGTTAACAGGGTGGCAGTGCTCTACAGGCACATAGATTATGTCAAATACCTAGATTTTTGTCAGTTAATGCTTATAAAAATTAATCGTTTCTGCTAAAGCTTTCTGATCCCAATGAAATTGTTCATTTATTTAACTGATCATATTTGTATTCACAGTGGTCATGTATGGATGTGAGAGTTGGACTGTAAAAAAGCTGAGCGCCAAAGAATTGATGCTTTTGAACTGTGGTGTTGGAGAAGACTCTTGAGAGTCCCTTGGACAGCAAGGAGATCCAACCAGTCCATTCTAAAGGAGATCAGTCCTGGGTGTGCATTGGAAGGACTGATGCTGAAGCTGAAACTCCAGTACTTGGCCACTCATGCGAAGAGTTGACTCATTGGAAAAGACTCTGATGCTGGGAGGGATTGGGGGCAGGAGGAAAAGGGGACAACAGAGGATGAGATGGCTGGATGGCATCACTGACTCAATGGGCATGAGTTTGAGTGAATTCCAGGAGTTGGTGATGGACAGAGAGGCCTGGGGTGCTGTGATTCATGGGGTTGCAAAGAGTTGGACAGGACTGAGCGACTGAACTGAACTGAAGAAGTGTTGAGCACATCCAAAGAGCTTTGGTCAGACAAAAATGGTTAAGCAGAACATGTGTTTACTCATTTGTTTTCAAGGCTTTTAAAACATTATTTTGGAGTTCTAAGTGCCTTCAGAGAGGACAATAAATTAAACAAATTAGTGAGAACTGAAAGGTCAGACTCCAGTGTAGTCTATGATTTGTTAATAGATAGTAGCTAAAATAACACAGTAATAAGACTAATAGTTTTTATAATACACAGGTGAGACTGACTACAAACTAGAAAAGCTGTTATAGAACCAGTACCTGGGTCTGCTTGCCTGTGTACAGTAAAGTCAATCTACTGACCCTGGTTTGTGGGGAAGGAAAGTGCAGCATTTACTGCAGTGCCCCAAACCAGGAGTCCAGAACAGCTAATGCTTAAAGAGCCCAAACTCTTCCTGATGGGTTTCAGCAAAGCATTTTTGAGGGCAAGGTGAGGGAGGGGAATCCTAGGGTGTGTGATCAGCTCATGCACAGTTCTGATTGGTTGATGGTGAGGTAACAGGGCAGCATAACTGGAGGTAACAATATCTAACAACCCTTAGATTCTGGTAGGTTCGGGATGGTGGTGCTTATGGTCATCAACTACTTCATTCCTTCCATTTGGTGGGGGTTTTAGCATCTGTAAAACATCTCAGGAAATGTACACCAGGTACTGTTATCTAAGTACTTCAGAGTGGAGCTAAAGCAGAGGATATGGGAGAGGGGCCTGTCCCAGGAAGGCCCCAGAGGGACCTGCTGTTAAACTCCCTCCTATTCTTTGCTACTTCTCCATCCTGACTAAAGAAGGGAAATGATCTCTCTGAGTCCATCCTGCTGAATAGGGGCAAAAGTCAATTTTTCAGGATTAGAGGAAAGAAAATCATTGACTTTCATTTCAAAGAATTCTTGAGTCCCAAGAAGCTTAGCATCAGTATTTTGTATTATGAAAACATTACCTCTCTTTTTGATGGTTTTTGTCAGAGTACCCAGAGAAACATTTGAAAATTAGTAGACACATTACAATTAGGAAAATGGTCAAAATGCACCCTTGTATTAATAGTATTTCCCAAAGGAATCTGCCTATTCCAGATGGCAACCAGGACAATAAGTTAAGATCTACAAATACCTTATAAAATTATTATATTTATTTGGGTTTCAATTTCTCCAGGGGTATTACATATCTAAAGAATCTATTGACTTCTGCTGGGAGACTATAGCTTAAGATTGTCTTATTTATTATGAGAGAAAGGTTTCATGATACAAGAGGAGACCTTCAGACAATAAGGCTGCAGTCAGCAGCTGCTAGCAGATATTGTTTTGAGAACACCTGGCAATGTCCCTTAATCTTAAACAGTTTGGAAAATTCAAGCTCTCAGCCATCCGTGAACATATCTGAAATTGTGTCCACAATGGCTGTCTAGTTTTACCTAGGGTGTCTGAACCATAGCTGCTCCATTTTGACTTTTAAATCCTCGCCCTCCTCAATTGCCACAGCAGATAGCAAGGTGTATTTAATAAGCAACAAGTTTGTCAGAAGTGTCAAAAATTTTCAAAACATTTGGTCAAATTACATCATAAGGTACTGAATATATATCCATTTAATCAAAGTGACAAAAAACTTGAAAAGCAAATACAGATCCCTTCAATTACATAAATTGCAGCAATATTTTTTGAACCCATCTCCTAAAGGAAATAAAAGCGAAATAAATAAATGGGACCTAATTAAACTTAAAAGCTTTTGCACAGCAAAAGAGATCTGTAACAAAATGAAAAGACAACCTTCTTGGGGTAAAATGTTTGCTAATGATATGCCCAATAAGGGATTAATATCCAACATATATAAAAAGCTCATACAACTCAACATAAAAAAAAAAAACTAACCACATGACTAAAAAATGAGCTGAAGAATGGAATAGACATTTTTCCAAAGAGAAAATGCAGGTGACCAAAAGGCACATGAAAAGATGCTTAGCGTCACTAATCCGAGAAATGCAAATTAAAACCACAATGAGCTATCACCTCACACCTGTCAGAATGGCTATCCTCAAAAGGAACACAACAAATGTTGGCAAGGATGCGGAGAAAAGGGAACCCTTCTACACTGTTGGTGAAAATGTAAATTGGTACAACCACTGTGGAAAACAGTGTGAAGGTTTCTCAAAAAACTGAAAAGAAAGCTAACATATGATCCAGAAATTTCACTCCTGGGTATATACCCAAAATACCCAAAACATTAATTCCAAAGATACATGCACCTCGGTGTTCACAGCAGCATTATTTACAACAGCCAAGATACGGAGGCAACTTAAGTGTCCATCAACAGATGAATGGATATAGATGTGCATATGAATGTGTGTATATATATATACACATACATGCAATGGAGCTATAAAAAATGAAAATTTGCTATTTGCAGCTACATAGATGGATTTGGCGGAGAAGGCAATGGCACCCCACTCCAGTACTCTTGCCTGGAAAATCCCATGGATGGAGGAGCCTGGTGGGCTGCAGTCCATGGGGTCACTAAGAGTCCGACACGACTGAGTGACTTCACTCTCACTTTTCATTTTCATGCATTGGAGAAGGAAATGGCAACCCACTCCAGTGTTCTTGCCTTGAGAATCCTAGGGACGGGGGAGCCTGGTGGGCTGCCGTCTATGGGGTCGCACAGAGTGGGACATGACTGAAGCGACTTAGCAGCAGCAGCAGATGGATTGGAGGACATTATCCATGGGGTCACAAAGAGTCGGACACGGCTGAGCAACTTCATTTCACTTCACTTCAAATCTGAAAACTACAACAAACTAGTGAATATAACAAAAAAGAAGCAGATTCAGATATAGAGAACTAGAGGTTACCAGTGGTGGTGAGTTACAACCAATGCTCCATCAGTCAGAGATGAAGCCACATGGCCATGCTTGATCCAAAAGGGAGAATCCCTAACCAATGACTGGTCAGAGAGGAAACCAAAATGACTGTCCAAAAGAGAAAATTCCAATCAATACTCTGCCACAGTGTCGTTACACGCGAGCCCCGTTACTCACCAAAGATGTCTGAAGCAGCCAAAGCGATTGCCTTGTTTCCTTCACCACAAAAGCTCTGTGGGCCAAGGACGCCCGAGTTGTGGCAAGCACTGGGGGCTGTCCCTGAGGAAAAGACGCTCTGTTAGCTGCTGCACAGGCCCCGGGAGCCACCATAAGCCAAGGTGAATGTGCCACGGGGGACGTCCCTTCAGGACCATGCCCACCTCAGGTGCCAAAATTACCAAACCAAAGCTGGGGTCTCTCAAGAAAAGCCAATTTTTGACTTGGGTTGTCCTGAAGGAAAATGCAGAGTTTCTTGGAAGAGGAAGAGTCTGGGACTGCTAAAGCTCAAAAAACCTGAACACTTACAGCTAGACAGTTTTAAAGACAAATTGCAGGGGGAGGCGGGGAAAAGGGCCTTCCTCCCCTGGGAGGGGAGGTACGCGATCAGCTCTTGCGCAACTCTCTGATTGGTTGATGGCCAGGTAACAGGGCGGGGTCACAGGTGTTAACATTATCAATCCTCAGGGTCTAGGGCTACGTGCTCCCGCTGTCAAGTAGTTAATTCCTCCCGTTTGGTGGGGGTTTTGGTAACTGTAAAGCTTCCCTGGTGGCTCAGCTGGAAAGAATCTGTCTGCAATGCGGGAGACCTGGGTTGATCCCTGGGTTGGGAAGATTCCCTGGAGAAGGGAAAGGCTACCTACTCCAGTATTCTGCTCTGTAAAATTCCATGGACTGAATAGTCCGTGGGGTTGCAAAGAGTCGGACAGGACTGAGCAACTTTCACTCACTCACTCAGAGCAACTCAAATGTTCTTCAGATGCTATTATTCAGGTACTTCAGGGAGGACCAGAAGCAAAGGATATTCGGGAGGGGTCTACCCTGGGAAAGCCCCATAGGGTCCTGCTCACTTACAAAGTCTTCTACCAGTAGTCTCTCTTAAGTGATCTTTTGGCAACTTTTGTGAGATTTATCAGAAGGCGGAACATGTTTGGGAACAAATTTCTGCAATATCATGTTTAAAATTAGTTACAAATCAAATTTACTCAGCCTCACACTTCTTTGCATTTTCTTTTTGTAACTGAAACTGGGGTCCAGCTGGTGCCACTCGGAAGCCATTAAAGAAGACAGTTTAGTGGAAAGAAATCTTTGTTTTATTTTGGATGCCAGCAACTGGGGGTTGGGGGGTGGTGGATGCCTGTCCAAAGGCAAACTCCCCTCCCATACCACCCCTGCAGACACTCAGGGGGCAAGAGCTTTTTAGAGGGAGGAGGCTACATGCAGAAATAGCACAATCAGCTCTGACAGTCATCATCGGTGGTCTGACCAGAGTATATCTTGATTGTTTTAAGTATAGTTAAACTTCAGTTCCAGGGTGGGTTTTTTTTTTTTCCTTTTCTTTTCTTTTTTCTCATTTCTTGAGGCTAGTTCTTGGATTGTGGTCAGACCGTAGAGAATCTGCCTGCAATGCAGGAGACCTGGGTTCCATCCATGGGTTGGAAGATCCCCTAGAGGAGGGCATGGCAACCCACTCCAGTATTCTTACCTCAAGAATCCCCTTGGACAGAGGAGCCTGGCAGGCCTACAGTCCATGGGGTCGCAAAGAGTTGGACACGACTTAGGGATTAAGCATAGCATATGCCATGGCTACAGTTTGGTCATCATGTAGTTAACTTCTCCACGTGGGGTCTCAGTATCTATAAGACAGCTCATAATATATGGCTGAGAATATTATCTATAGCCCTTGAGAAGGAACTAAAGCTCCTCCACTATGCTTAATGACTAAACTATTATTATTTGGTCTCTTTTGACTGTTTTCCTTTGTTTCTGCATTTTCTCACTTTTCTGACTAAACTACTATTTGGCTAAAGTTTTTTCACAGACAAAAGGCAAGCATGGTGGGAAGGGGTGTGGCAAGGACAATGTGGTCCTGCTCCGTTTCACTTTATTGCTCACACTGGAAAGGTGGGTTTAATACCTATTTTCTAACTGAAGTAATGTTTCCCTCTGATATAGGTATTTCTACTTCAAAGTATTTCACTAAAAAGCCTATGAACGTAGCTGACATAGTTTGTGATTATAATCTCCATGAGCAATATCTCAGTGTGTGTTATTAAAAAGTTATCTGATCCTGATACTGTTGTTTTCTGCTTCTCCCAAACAGCTTTTCTTCATTAATTATTTATTTTATATATATGAAATGTTCACTGCCGAAGGACTTCTGGGCTTGTGCATAAAATTTAATTCTGCAGCTAAAATCCTCTTAAACTAAAATGAAATTACCAAGTTAATGGAGTGGTATAATCAAACCAGAGTTAATAAATATGGTGTGGCCTTAATAGATGCCATAAGAACAAATGTCAATAGATATTGACAATTTGCCATGTGAAAGCATGACATTTATTATATTTATACTCATGTTGTCACACATTTATTATTTTTACGGTCCAGCTCTACTGAATGCATCGAAAGCACAGTATTGGATCTCATGGAAATAAAAGAAACAATTTTCCACTTTCTAAAAGTAAGTTATCTAGGATTGTAAAAAATAGCACACATTCAAAGTTCACCAGAAGGGTTAGCCCATCAAAATGCATACACACCCACCAACACACAGTATGAAAATGTGCCTTTAAATCTGGCACAAAAACAGGAGTCTTAAGAGAGGTTTTTAGTTATAAATATACTAGACGGTGTCTGTTGCATCTCTTTGTCTTTCATTCTTCAGAAGGGAAAATATTTAAACTCGTGGGAGTCTATTTTTTTTTCCATGGAAGCACATAATCCTTTGGAGAAGACATGGCTGGCTGTTAACTTCTCAAATCTCCTTACATTTCAAATCTGCTTACATTTCGTACATTTCATATTTCAGATTCTAAATTCAAGAATGAAAGTGCATCCCAAACTGATTACAAAGTCTATGGACCCTTTAACTTAAATGTGTTTTACCAAATTCTGCCTCATCCCTAAACTATATGAAGAGATGCAAGGACTTCACACAAGTGGCCACACGGCCTTTTAGATCTCATTGCTCATAAGCTTCTTGTTTATATATTCAGAGAAAAAGTGATAAACTGCTAAATAAAAGAATTGTGGCTTTTACTTGGATAAAAATTTAAAAATTACATTATTGATTTATTATATTCATTAAAAACACTGCTTTGCACTTTCTCTTACAAAAATTTTTGGTGACTAAGGCAATGTTTTGTAAACAGGATTCGTGCAGTGGAAACAAAATATTTTTAAAAGGAAAAATATGAGAAATCCCTTATTAAGAATCACATTAATAACTCCAGGAGGTTTGGGCACAATGGTTTGTGGATAACTGAACTTTGAGTGCCGAAGAATTGATGCTTTTGAACTGTGGTGTTGGAGAAGACTCCTGAGAGTCCCTTGGACTGCAAGAAGATCCAACCAGTCCACCCTAAAGGAGATCAGTCCTGGGTGTGCATTGGAAGGACTGAGGCTGAAACTCCAATACTTTGGCCACCTCATGCAAGGAGTTGACTCATTGGAAAAGACCCTGATGCTAGGAGGGATTGGCGGCAGGAGGAGAAGGGGACGACAGAGGATGAGATGGCTGGATGGCATCACAGACTCAATGGACATGAGTTTGGGTGAACTTCTGGAGTTGGTGATGGACAGGGAGGCCTGGGATGCTGCGATTCATGGGGTCACAAAGAGTCGGACCCGACTGAGCGACTTCATTTTCACTTTTCACTTTCATGCATTGGAGAAGGAAATGGCAATCCACTCCAGTATTCTTGCCTGGAGAAGCCCATGGATGGAGCAGCCTGGTGGGCTGCAGTCCATGGGGTCACTAAGAGTCCGACACGACTGAGTGACTTCACTCTCACTTTTCATTTTCATGCATTGGAGAAGGAAATGGCAACCCACTCCAGTGTTCTTGCCTGGAGAATCCCAGAGACGGGGGAGCCTGGTGGGCTGCCGTCTATGGGGTCGCACGGAGTCAGACACGACTGAAGCAACTTAGCAGCAGCAGCAGCAGCAGCAGCATTATAACTATAAACATATTTACTTATTATAACATGCATTTGTCTATAACTATAAAAACTAACATAATGAGACTGTTTCAGTCTCAGTAATGAAATTATTCCAAAATTCTGACTTGGTTTCATAATATTAAAAAAAAAAAAAAACTTGATCTACATAAGTAACTACAAATGGTAGGTTAAAAAAAAAACATAACTTCCTGTAATCTCAGGATATTCTTCATTTAAGTAATTCAGAGCTTAAAATAAAATCAAGGGTTAGTCAGTAATTATATCTCAATTCAGGCAAAAAACAGCCAATACCATAACTCCCTTCTTTGTCTGTTGATTCAGGCGTATGGGGTTCAAAGTGGCTGGGTAGCAGCCTTAACATCCAACCATCAACCAACCAACAACACTAGAATTACATTTTATATGACATTACATGACCATGTTATAGGTTCTTTCTTCAATATGTTGTCAAGATTCCATCATGATGATAACATGCAATCGGCAGACATTCCCAATCCTACCTCATGCTACACACGAGCTATTTTAGAATTTTCTGTTGAACAGAACTACTGCCTGAATTTTCTTAATCATGCAAAATTTAAACATTGAAATGGCAACCCACTCCAGTGTTCTTCCCTGGAGAATCCCAGGGACAGGGGAGCCTGGTGGGCTGCCATCTATGGGGTCACACAGAGTCGGACACGACTGAAGTGACTTAGCAGCAGCAGCAGCCAATGAAACATTTGTACAATGTTCAAATATACGCACAAAAGTGGAAAAAAATTTGCACATGTGCAAAAAGTACCTAATCCTCAGTTTAACAGGTTGAGAACCTCCAATATGTTAACACGTGAATTATTATATATTTAAGTACATGGTTTTAAACAGTTTTAAATATAAGGCTAATAATAGATGCTTTGAAAAACTAATGTCAAATCAAATGTCACTGCAACCTTCAAACCCAGTTAGAAAACTGTTGCTTGAAACATAGTATAGGATGCATGATTTGGGCCCTTGATCAGAGAGTCTTGAATTTAAATTCTATAGCCTCCATTAAATAGCTGTGTTACATGAAGTAAATAATTAACTTCTTTAAGCTTCGGTGCCTACATCTGTTATGAAATTTAAATAAGAAATGCACAGAAAACAGTTAGCTAGAATGCTAGTTATGATAATGGTGATGATAAGCTTGAACAATTGTCATTTTTTTTCCAAGGTGAATCCTGACCATCCTACTTGAAATTTCAACATGCATAGATTCTCCCAACCCCACACTGCTGATATCCCTTCAAGCTGGTCTGTTTTTTCCCATAGCACTTGGGTGTGCTAAGTTGCTTCAGTCATGTCCGACTCTTTGTGACCCTATGGACTGTAGCCCAACAGGCTCCTCTGTCCATGGGATTCTCCAGGCAAGAATGCTGGAGTGGGATGCCATGTACACCTCCAGGGGATCCTCTCAACTCAGGCATCAAACCCAGGTCTCCTGAATCTCCTGCAACTCCTGCAGGTTCTTTACCACTAGTCCCACCTGGGAAGCCCATAGCACTTATCACTCTCTAATAAACTATTAACCATCAACCAGCAGGATATTATTTCCATTTAAAGAAACATCACATAAAATATTGAGCTCTTTTCATGTCTTAAACTCTCAGATATTCATAGACAAAAAGCCTTCCAAAACACTAATTAGTGGGTTCTTATATCTTGAAATAGAATCTAGGTGTACTGCCTCATTAGAATGGAATTTTGGGGCAGAGAGTTTTTTGTCTTTTTTTTTTTTTTTCGTTTAGTGTTCTTGATATATCCTGTAACTGAAATACTATGATGTAAAATTAATAATACATAAATACTGTGATATAAACTCAGTACATCTTATGTTACATAAGGGAATAAGAGAAAAGAAAACACACACAAGGGTGGGTGTTCATAACAAGGAGAAAATACTCATGACGATTATAATCTTTGTTTCTGTAAATGGTTGGTAGTGAAGGTTTGTGGCTACGTTTTCACTATCTTTTATGTATTCTTTTTGCCTTCAGCAAGCACTTCAGCTGGTCATGGTTTTTCAGCTGATGGGGTGAACATTCCTGAAGGGTCTGGGCCATCAGTTGTCTGGCCTGGATTGGGTTTTGGTGGTTTTCTGTTGATCTTAATCCCAGGTAATATTAACTTCCTCAGTGGCTCAGATGGTAGAGTCTGCTGCAGGTAGACTTGAAGATTCCCTGGAGAAGGAAACGGCAACCCACCTCAGTATTCTTGCCTGAAGAATTCCATGCACAGAGGAGCCTGGCGGCTACATGCCATGGATTGCTAAGAGTGAAACACAACTGAGCAACTAACACTTTCACTTTCATAGTAATATTGATATTAACAGAGGCCCTAAGGAATCTCCTATATACCTGACATACTCTCTTTACCCCCACCGTAGAGTAGTATCCCAGTTTCCTCTTGGTAGTCAAGTCAATCACCTCAGCCAATACCATAACTCCCTTCTTTGTCTGTTGATTCAGGCGTATGGGGTTCAAAGTGGCTGGGTAGCAGCCTTAACATCCAATTCAGTGGGGTCATTGTTGTGTCTCCTGGTAGAAGTATTTGTCCCCCTGGAACTAAATGCATGTACATTCAGTTACTCAGTCATGTCCATCTCTTTGCAACCCTAGGGACTATAGCCTGCCAGGCTCCTCTGTCCATGGGATTCTCCAGGCAAGAATACTGGAGTGGGTTGCCATGCTCTCCTCCAAGGGATCTTCCTCACCCAGGGATCAAACCCATGTCTTCTGCATCTCCGGCATTAGCAGGCAGGCAAATTGTTTGCCACAGGACCACTTGGGAAGCCGCTCTGGAACTAAGACCACTAGGCTGACAGAGCGTAAGGACACGGAAACAAGAAAAAATATTTGGCTAGTGGATCATTCAGAGAAGGCAATGGCACCCAACTCCAGTACTCTTGCCTGGAAAATCCCATGGAGGAACGAACCTGGTAGGCTGCAGTCCATGGGGTAGCTAACAGTCGGACACGACTGAGCGACTTCACTTTCACTTTTCACGTTCATGCATTGGAGAAGGAAATGGCAACCCACTTCAGTGTTCTTGCCTGGAGAATCCCAGGGACAGGGGAGCCTGGTGGGCTGCCGTCTATGGGGTCGCACAGAGTCAGACACGACTGAAGCGACTTAGCAGCAGCAGCAGCAGCAGTGGGTCATTAGGATATAATAATTGTGCCACTCCCATTTCCACTCCTTGATTCCTGGACACATGTATCCTGACCGTGGGAGAAAGAGTACCATATATTGGATGCTGATTCAGAGCATGTACAACCATCTGGAGAAACTTGATCCAGGCCTGCAATGTAACTGAGTCTTCAAAAGGTCATTCCACTGTTTCATCAAGCCAGCTACTTCAGGGGTTGGGGGGTGGGGAGCAGATATAATAAGACCAGTGAGTTCCATCAGCTTGGGCCCAGACCTGCACTTATTTTCCTGGGTAGTAAGTTCCTTGATCAAGGGTGATGCTATGTAGAATACCATGACAGTGGATTCTGATGAATAAATGAGATAATGTATGTAATTTTCCTTCCCTCGAATCATAAACATGTATAAACATCAGAAATGTTTAATAACAGTAATACTGTATACTTGCCAAAGTGAACATTTCAGACAATGAATGCTTTGGGAAATTATATTGTAATAGAATTTTCAGAGATGAAGTTTCCTTAGAGATTACCTAGTGGATTTGAAACTTTTTAAAGCTCAAAGTCTTTCCTTCTAACAAAATTCACAAAAAAGCTATTATGTAAAACAGGTAAAATTAGACTTGCTATGTTTAAAAGTGGAGTGGGGTGGGAGGCAGCACAGAGAAGGGGGCAAAGCTTGCTCAGCCAAGGCACTTTTCAGAAGCCCCCAGGATAAATTTTCTCAAAAATATATCTGAAGAGCAATGGAGTCCCCTACCATTAATTAAATGGCACCCAATCACTTTTAGACAGTTTTAGAAGGAAAAAAAAATCAGTGAAACTGTTTTGATCATACATATTTCACAAATTAAAATGTAGGATAAATTTTGATTTTTACAAAAATTATTTATGTCTCACTCAAATCATGTGTTTAAAGAGCTTGCTTTGCACTTCAAAAATTTGCATGCATTTGCCTGGGTGAAGGAAATAGGGCGCGGTTTTTTGTCAGCTGAAGTATTTTCATTTTAGGTGTATATTGTTGCTTAAATTTGTTAACTTGGTATTTTGCATTAAGTTGTCTGTGTGTGTGCATGCGTGTGTGTGTGCACGAGCACGTGTGTGTGTGTATTCGGTCGCTTGCCCAGTCGAGTCTGGCTCTTTGTGATCCCTTGGGACTGTAGCCCTCCAGGCTCCTCTGTCCATGGGATTCTCCTGGCAAGAATACTGGAGTGAGTTGCCACACACTCCCTTCAGGGGATCTTCCTGACCCAGGGATCGAACTTGCATCTTTTCATCTCCTGCACTGGCAGGCGGGTTCTTTACCACTATCACTACCTGGAAAGCCCCAGTCCACAAGAATGGATTAAAGACTCTAAAGTAGTTCCCTGAGGAGAAATATCAATAACCTCAAATACGCACATGACACCACCCTTATGGCAGAAAGCAAAGAAGAAATAAAGAGCCTCTTGATGAAAGTGAAAGAGGAGAGTGAAAAACTTGGCTTAAAGCTCAACATTCAGAAAACTAAGATCATGACATCTGATCCCATCACTTCATGGCAAATAGATGGGGAAACAGTGGAAACAGTGGCAGACTTTATTTGGGGGGCTCCAAAATCACTGCAGATGACGACTGCAGCCATGAAATTAAAAGACACTTACTCCTTGGGAGAAAAGTTATGACCAACCTAGATAGCATATTAAAAAGCAGAGACATTACTTTGCCAACAAAGGTTTGTCTAATCAAGGCTATGGTTTTTCCAGTGGTCATGTATGGATACGAGAGTTGGACTATAATGAAAGCTGAGTGCTGAAGAATTGATGCTTTTGAACTGGGGTGTTGGAAAAGACTCTTGAGAGTCCCTTGGACTGCAAGGAGATCCAACCAGTCCATCCTAAGGGAGATCAGTCCTGGGTGTTCACTGGAAGGACTGATGTTGACGCTGAAACTCCAATACTCTGGCCACCTCATGCGAAGAACTGACTCATTTGAAAAGACCCTGATGCTGGGAAAGATTGAAGGCAGGAGGAGAAGGGGACAACAGAGGATGAGATGGTTGGATGGCATCACCAACTCAATGAACATGAGCTTGGGTAAACTCCGGGAGTTGGTGATGGACAAGGAGGCCTGGCATGCTGCAGTTCATGGGGTCGCAGAGAGTCAGACATGACTGATCGACTGAACTGAACTGAACTGAGGCCCAAAGGGTAGCTTCAGGGGCTAAGGGACCCACCTTAGCCATCAAGGCTTTTGGTGTAGGAAGCCAGCTACTGTACACCCAACTTGTAATCCTGAAGAAAGGAAACAGGGAGAATAAATGACCCTGGACCTCACTCTCCTATCATTAATCTGCTGGTGTTCCCACTGGCCAAAGGTAACCACAAGACTCAGGCTGACGAACTTGGTGAATCCAGCCATGGGTCAGCCTTCCAGGGCACAAGGCCAAGTAGAGAAGGCAAGGAATGGATATTTGGGACAAATAGGATAGGATGTCCACACACCAAGGAAGACAGGACCTGGGACAGCCCTTGAGAGGACGGCTTTAGGAGAGCACAGGCAATTAGAGACCAACTGTAGGACATGGTGTGGTTAAGGAGAGGTGACCCCATTTTTCTTTTAAAAGATCATCTGGAAGAAAAGGAACAAGTTACAAAATTATCTTTTTTATTTAAATGTAGTTGATTTATAGTGTGCCAATCTCTGCTGTACAGCAAAGTGACTCAGGTACACAGGCACATGTGTGTGTGTGTGTTTAGTCTCTCCACTCCATACACTATAGCCTGCCAGGTTCCTTTGTCCATGGGATTTTCCAGGCAAGAATACTTGAGTGGCTTGCCCCTTCCTACTCCAGGGCATCTTCCCCACCCAGGGATAGAACCCACATCTCTTACATCTCCTGCATTGGCAGGTGGATTCTTTACCACGAGTGCCACCTGGGAAGCCCAAACACATATATAATTTCTTTTTAGTATTTATTTCCTTTATGATTTATCCCAGGATATTGAATATAGTTCCCTGAGCTATACAGTAGGACCTTGTTGTTTATCCATTCTAAACGTAGTTTGCATCTACCCCAAACTCCCAGTTCATCCCTCTCACTCCACCCCTCTCCCTTGGCAACCACAAATCTGTTCTCATGTCTGTGAGTCTGTTTCTGTACAAAACTATCTTGAAGAGGTCTCTGGGTTAGGAAAAGAGAGCATTTTCTGATTGGAGAAAAAGAAATTTCATCTTAAGTGCATAAGGATTCACTGTAAAGTGAATAACTGGATAATAAAGAATAACAGATATGCCCACAATGAGTTTTGAAGACAGGATGCAGTATTACATGAACAAGTTCAAAATCATACCAACTGACTGAAAATCATTACCCTTCCCCCACTGCAACCAATAGTTAGTTAGTCTCAGAATACATTCTACTACAGTCGGTTTACTATCCCATTTCCTATAAGCACTTTGTTAAGGTGAGACTAAAATGTTCTCACATATGACTTGAACAGATTAAGGCACTTAATTGAAATGAGAAGACCTGATTTGAGAAGTAGGTAAAGGTTAAGAAAATGAAATATATTTCAGAATTGATTAGCTACTGGAATACTTTCTTTGCTAAAAATTAAATGTGTAACAAAGAGTAAAGGGAATTATTTACAAAATAAAATGCTTGTAATAGCTTTTCTTTCTACATCTAACAATTCAATGTATCTCAAGGCTAAAATACAGTGTGTTATGTAAATTCCATCTCCACAACTTTGTGGTCTCTCAGTACTATTTCAAGAACAAACTGGAGTTTTTCCAGCCTGATCCACTTAAGACTATCATGGGTGTCACTTAAAAGATTCAAGACCTCAGGAATGACAGTGTTGGAACTACTAATATGTCATTAATCTCATTAGTGACATCATTTCATTTATTGTTGAAGAACTTCTCTTATACTTAAAATGAACCAGTAACACGTAAATCATGAGGAGTGGAGTGAAAATAGTTGCTGACCCTAAGAAGACAGTGGAAATCTCGCCATCAGTTTTCATTGTCTTATATTGCTACACTAGACCATCAATACCCAATAAAAAATTATCTAGCCCTTTCCTAAATGTTTATTTTTTTTTAATGTATTTATTTATCTTATTTTACTCCATTGGGTCTTACAGCCTGAGTGATCTTTCAGTTGTGGTACTCAAACTCTTAGTTTCAGCATCTGGGATCTAGTTCCTTGACCAGGGATCAAAGCCAGGTCCCCTGCTTTAAGAGCATAGAATCTTAGCCTCTGGATCACCAGGGAAGTCCTGGTATTATTTTAAACATTCAAGGCTCAATTAGGGCTTCCCTGGTGGCTCAAACAGTAAAGAATCTCCCTGCAATGCAGTAGACTTGGGTTCAATCCCTGGGTAGAGAAGGTCCCCTGGAGAAGGGAATGGCTACCCACTGCAGTATTCTTGCCTGGAAAATCCCATGGACAGAGGAGCCTGGCAGGCTACAGTCCATGGGTTCGCACAGAGTCAGACACAGCTGGGCGAGCAACACAAACAAGGCCTCAACTGATAAAATTATAAAAATATCCCTCTTCAAGAAAATTTGATTTCACTTGTAAAATCTGCTCCTCATAGGTTTATCAGCATGTAGACTGGAGTACTTTCATTAGAATGAGGGCCAATCCAATTGGGCAAAAAATACTATCAAGCTACCCCATATTTCACTTTGATGTGCTTAAAGTCAGAGGTCATTTAAAAAACTAATTGTAAACTACAAGACCCATATGTTTCCTTTTCCCTACTAGCCCTAAAACAATAAACTAAGATAACAAATGGAATTTTGCAGGCTTTAGTTAGAAGCCTTTATCTTCCAAAGAGACTTGAGAAGGAAGATATAACTGACCTTTCCATGTAAGAACGCATATCAGCTACTGAGATTTGTCTTTCCTGTTGGCACCTCCCTACAAAAGAAGTGAGACATTAAAATCAGCTCCAGCTTGTCCAAATTAAAAGTAACCTTAAGGCTAATGAGTTTTCAACACCACTCCTTACCAGGCCAAAAAAAAAAAAATGTGCCCCATAAAATTAAATTACCTCCTCGAAACTGACTTCTCTAATAAATTACAAGATTAAATACAGTAAAATTGAAATTACTACAAAACAATCCCCGCCCTGCCCCCACCAGAGGTAACCCTCCTGTCATTGGTAGAATTTCAGTTCAGTTCAGTTCAGTTTAGTCGCTCGGTCATGTCCGACTCTTTGTGACACCATGAATTGCAGCACGCCAGGCCTCCCTGTCCATCACCAACTCCCGGAGTTCACTCAAACTCATGTCCATCAAGTTGGTGATGCCATCCAGCCATCTCAGTCTGTCGCCCCCTTTTCCTCCTGCCCCCAATCCCTCCCAGCATCAGGGCCTTTTCCAAAGAGTCAACTCTTCGCATGAGGTGGCCAAAGTACTGGAGTTTCAGCTTCAGCATCAATCCTTCCAATGAACACCCAGGACTGACCTCCTTTAGGATGGACTGGTTGGATCTCCTTGCAGTCCAAGGGACTCTCAAGAGTCTTTTCCAACACCACAGTTCAAAAGCATCAATTCTTCAGCACTCAGCTTTCATTATAGTCCAACTCTCGCATCCACACATGACCACTGGAAAAACCATAGCCTTGACTAGATGGACCTTTGTTGGCAAAGTAATATCTCTGCTTTTCAATATACTATCTAGGTTGGTCATAACTTTCCTTCCAAGGAGTAAGCATCTTTTAATTTCGTGGCTGCAATCACCACCTGCACTGCTTTTGGAGCCCCAAAAAATAAAGTCTGACACTGTTTCCCCATCTATTTCCCATGAAGTGATGGGACCAGATGCCATGATCTTTGTTTTCTGAATGTTGAGCTTTAAGCCAACTTTTTCGCTCTCCTCTTTCACTGTCATCAAGAGGCTTTTTAGTTCCTCTTCCCTTTCTGCCATAAGGGTGGTGTCATCTGCACATCTGTCCGTCTTCAATGGAGTCCTCCACTAGTTCTGGGGTCCAAAACCAAAGAGAGGTGAAGAAAATGTAAAAACTGTAAAAGACACAACAGAACAATTAATGGCCAGGAAAATAAATCAGAACTTTGAGAAAATTAGAACTACAGTTTAAAGAAATAAATGTTTTAGCCATTAACTAAAGGCTAAATTTAAAGAATGCAAATGGCTTTTACTTTGCAGAAGGTTAGCCATTGTTTTCAGTTTCTCCGAAGTATGGATCAGAAGGAAATAATTAAATTAGCATTGTAATGAGTTTGTAAGGTGGTAGCTCTTAAGTATTAACTCTGACAATCACTAAAATTGTCTGTATTTTCACTAACTGATGGACTCTAAATAGGGTTTTAAAATAGAGTTGGAAATCATAAACACATTGTTGACTAAATATTCTGTACTAAGAACTAGTTTCTTTAGGTGTAAAATACTAAGGAGAGGAGGACTCTGCAATCCACTTAAAAGACTGACCAAACATATACAAACGTAGAGACAATTCATGAACCACAAGTTGACATTACAAATTGTGAGGCTAATCTTAACAAGTAAGACAAGGAAAGGCACAATTATCATGAAGTTATATAAAGGTAAATTGTTCAGTTTGGTCTGAAAGGCAGGGGTCAAATATAAGAAGAGGTCCATGATGGAAGTATTATTTTGGCAATGGTTGTACAGGATGGACTAAAGAGAAAAGTACAAACTAATACTAATCTTAATAATACAGAACTACAGTTGCTAGATACTGTCCTTAATATTTCCATATATTAACATGCTAAATCCTCACAATAATGCAATAAGGCCGACACTGTCATTATCTCGTTTGACAGAGGAGGAAAGTGAAGCATTTAAATGTCTGATATTTGCAGTAAGTTTCCCGCATAGCAACCCCATGGAAGTTAATAAAAGTAAAACACGTTTCATTATCGAAGCAGATACTATCGTTCAGAGAAGAACACTCACAAGAAAGTGAAAGTTGCTCATACCTGTCAGACTCTTTGTGACGGCACGGACTGTATGCTGCTGCTGCTGCTAAGTCGCTTCAGTCGTGTCCGACTCTGTGCGACCCCATAGACGGCAGCCCACCAGGCTCCCCTGCCCCTGGGATTCTCCGGGCAAGAACGCTGGAGTGGGTTGCCATTTCCTTCTCCAGTGCAAGAAAGTGAAAAGTGAAAGTGAAGTCACTCAGTCGTGTCTGACTCTTCACGACCCCATGGACTGGAGCCTACCAGGCTCCTCCATCCATGGGATTTTCCAGTCCATGAAATTCTCCATGCCATAATACTGGAGTGGGTAGCCGTTCTTTCTCGATGGGATCTTCCCAATCCAGGAATTGAATCCAGGTCTCCCACATTGCAGGAGGATTCTTTACCAGCTGAGCCACCAGGTAACCCCGAGAATACTGGAGTGGGTAGCCTATCTCTTCTCCAGCGATCTTCTGGACCCAGGAAGCGAACAGGGGCCTCCTGCATTGCAGGTGGATTCTTTACCAGCTGAGCTATCAGGGAAGCCATACAAATACTAAAAATATTGTTTTTAAACGTTTTTATTTGGAAAAAAATCAAACTATAAAGTAGAAATAATAGTATAATGACCATGCCCCTCCCCCCCCAATCTTGATTCCTCTACTGTACCTCCAATCATTATCCATCTACCCTTCCTTATTTTGGAGTAAATCGTGGACATTTTATCACTTCACCATCACTAAATCTTTTAGCATGTTATCTCCAAAAAATAAAGGCTGTTTTCCCTTCTAAACATAACAATAATATCCTAATATTTTAAAATTACAATTTTTTCATGTAAAATATTAATTTCAATAATATACCTCACTTTAATACTTACTGGGGGCTTCCCTGGTGATTCAGTCGATAAAAATCCGTCTGCAATGCAGGAGATGTGGGTTCGATCCCTGAGTCAGGAGGATCCCCTGGAGAAAGGAATAGCAACCTGCTCTACTTGCCATGTATTAGTATTACACACCCACATTTGGTGGTGGTAGTTTAGCCGCTAAGTCGTGTCTGACTCTTGCGACCCCATGGACTCTATCCCGACTGAGCCACCAGGGAAGCCCCACTTCCCCGTTTACTAGTTCAACTGCTTTTTTTCTTTCCCTTTTTTCACTCTTACTAAAAGGAAAGTCTATTTCGATTCAGTTACTCAAAGCCCTGCCATAGGCTTTCCCGGCACAGCGCCCCGCAGCGGTAGGGCCTGCTCTCCGGCTCTTACAAGCCTGGTCCTGACCATTTCCCAGGTGGGCATGGGGCTCGGGACCGGAAGCAGCTAAGCGTGGGCTCAGTTCCCCAGCCCAGCGACCCCGGCCCCGCCCCCTCCCCGGTTGCCTAGGCGACGAGGGGCCGCAGGGCTGAGGCGGGATCATGGCGACGTTTGTGGGGACGACACCCGGGGGAACGACTCCCGCGGGAATGACTTCGGCGGGAACCACACCCGAGTCGGAGGTACGCCGTCTCTGCCCGGTACCCGCGACCCCCGAGCGCCCGACCTCTCCCGCGGGCCTAGGCTGTTCCCTCGGAGGCGCCCCATGCCCGAGTTGGGTGCTCGGCTCCGAGTGGGTGCGACGCCCAGGCGGCGCGAGCGCTCAGGGAGTGAGGGGGGATCCCCAAGCCACCGTTCCGCGCTCCCCTTGCCCTGTCGTCCGACGCCCCTCCGTGCCCCCGAGTGTGAACTAAAAATCCCTCCATTGGACGGTTCTTTGCCCAAAAGGCCTCACAAATAAGCGCTTTCCCTAGGATTCTCTACTTAAAAGGGAATTTTGAAAAATTTAAGTGAGAGCGTCTCCTTTGTAAATGACTACGAATTCTCTTCAGATATCACAGTTCTGTTGCTCAAAAGATGTCATGGAATAATTACTCTTCATTGATAGTGGATTGATGAATATTTGAAGGCCAATGTTTCCCGTATTATTTTACTGTTTCTCTAAATAAGTAAATAGTTGATAGATCGGACAAAGGAGGAACGCCTAGAAAATCAACCTTCCGGTTATGGCTGAGTTGCTCATTAGCACCTTGTCTTTAGGAAAAGACTTCAACATTCTTAGGCCTCCAGTGGTTTCCTGTGCAAAATAAAGATTTCTTCTCCGGCCCCTCCCAGCACTAATTCTCAATAATAAATGGGTTCTAAGTAACTGGGATTACTCAGACGCTTTGTATCCTGAGATTTTAATTAAAAATATTTGCCAGATACTACTAAGAAATGTTTAAATCTTCACATACTGAGTCAATCATGTTATTCTAAGAAGTTTTTTCTTCAGCTTTTTTTTAAGACTCTGAAGGTGGATAATAATGTTATAATTAACATTGCTGGGTTAAACTCACTTATTAGTCTAAATAGCATTTATTTATTTTTTGTACAGAAGATGTGTATGAGCTGCAGTTTTATAAATGAGGATACACAGAGCCAGTAATACAGTGCCTTGCCCAGAGATATGCAAGTCATTCCCTACGGGTTCTTCCCAGTACTGTATGCAGACCACTAAAGCTGCTGACTCTCCTATAAACCTTTTGAAATTAGCATACATTAAAAATATATTTTAATGTGATAAACTGGTTACTAAGCCAGTTACTCTCTTGTGATCTATAATGTAAGTAATACAGTTTCAAAAGTGGCATAGGAAATTTCCCAATTAAATCATGGTATATAAATATATACAAAAACTTTCTTGTGAGAATATACCCAGTACTTATCCATGTATCAATAATAGAAATATCCTTTATAAGTAACTGATAATTTGGAATTAATGCTCTTCAAAAAAAAAAAAGAAAAGAAAGAAATACCCCTTAATTTTTTTTTAAGATGCAAAAAAACAAAAAACAAAACCGTGTTCCAGGGTGAAGGGTAATCACTTTTTATAAAGGATAAGTGAAACTAATGAACCAGTTACAGACCTTAGGTGATTATCTGCCATCTTAGCACAGTCACTGAGCTCTTTTGTTTAACTTCTTGAAGGAGCAGCAGGTATTCCTCATGGCAGTCAATTTGGGATATGCTTAGTCTTTTAATTAGTAACATACTGAAAAAGTAAAGTTGGAATTTGGACTCACTTAACTGTTCGTTTGCTAAGATTAACAGTCTGCATCTCGGAGGGTTCATTCTAAAACCAGAGTTCCTGTAGTTCATGGATAAGACAGTTGATCTTTAGTGTTGTGTCATTCATTAGAATAAATCCTGCCTGCCACCCATTTACCCCACTCCAGTACTCTTGCCTGGAAAATCCCATGGACGGAGGAGGCTGGTGGGCTGCAGTCCATGGGGCCACTAAGAGTCGGACACAACTGAGCGACTTCACTTTCACGCATTGAAGAAGGAAATGGCAACCCACTCCAGTGTTCTTGCCTGGAGAATCCCAGGGATGGGGTAGCCTGGTGGGCTGCCATCTATGGGGTCGCACAGAGTTGGACATGACTTAGCAGCAGCAGCCACCCATTTGTGCCCACTGTGGGTTTCAGGGGTTAGATGGAAAAGATAGCAAAAATCTCTCTTGGTATCTCTATTCACAAGGCTACTTCTTTTCAGTTAGGTATTGAAAGGTTCTTGTAAGGTGAGATTCTTTCCAGAGGTGATCCCTGGAAACCTAGTAGTATAGCATTATTTCTCAATAATTTGTACCCAAATTGACTTAGCCAGTGGACCATTCAGTCATCTGAGCCAAACAGTAGTGAAATATTTCTTTTTTTGCCAAGTTTGTTGGAAATAAAGCATACGCTTTCAACAGTCTGAGGTTTCCCACTTGTTTGTTGTCATTACCTAAAATTAAAACAACTATATGATTGTCTCAATCATATAGTAGGCACTCAATAAAATTTGATAACTAATTGGAATTATAGAGGGTTTGAGGTATGCCAGGTATAATAGTTATCATAGATCGAACTCTATAAGTAACCTTGAACAAGCAGACATGAGATATGGCTCCAGAAAAATATTTTTATGTAACATTACATAAACTTTCTTGCCAACTTTCTGCATTTAATAGTACAGTTTCTTTAGTAACATGGGAATAAATGCCTCTTGCATAAGGCTAAAGTTTTGGGAGAGAAACATTTAAATGCAGAAAACCAGAGAAATGATGACAATCTGAAAATAAATATTTGCTACCTAAAGATCTGTAAGTGAAAGGAGTTTATAAATGCTTATAAGTTAATTTGTACGTGAGTATATAGATTCAGTTCATAAACTGACTTTCTTAATATCTTCAAAAACACTGTTTGGGATATGTAATCATTTAAGTATTAATAGTATAATTAAAAGGGACTATACTCCAACTCTGGAGAAGGCAATGGCAACCCACTCCAGTACTCTTGCCTGGAAAATCCCACGGATGGAGGAGCCTGGTAGGCTGCAGTCCATGGGGTCGCAAAGAGTCGGACACGAATGAGTGGCTTCACTTTCACTTTTCACTGTCCTGCGTTGGAGAAGGACATGGCAACCCACTCCAGTGTTCTTGGGCTGCTGTCTGGGGTCGCACTGAGTCGGACATGACTGAAGCGACTTAGCAGCAGCAGCAGCAGCATACTTCAACTCACATCAGAGACGTAAAAGAAAAAGTAAATGATTGTTTCCCAGTTGGCCTTCCCAGTGGTAAAGAATCCGCCTGTAATGTGGGAGACACGGTTCAATCCTTGGGTCAGGAACATCTCCTTGAGGAGGACATGGCCACCCACTCCAATATTCTTGTGTGGAAAATCCCATGGACAGAGGAGCCTGGCAGGCTACAGTCAGTGGGGTCTCACAGAGTTGAATGTGACAGAAATAACTTGGCACACATGCACGGGCTTTGAAAACAGCCCACCCCATTACTGGCAGGTCGGAGAGAAACACTTGGGGCTCAACTTGAGCACCAAGATGATCAGGTTCCTACAACTGAAATATCATTCTAGAGGGATTTATTGAAGCCATTCACACCACGTGATATAGATAGTATAGGACAATGGACAGGATGCCAAAAGGTTGCTCAAAAATATTGTTGAGAAAATAGTACTCAGTCAGTTCAGTTCAGTTCAGTCGCTCAGTCATGTCCGACTCTTTGCGACCCCATGGACCTCCCTGTCCATCGCCAACTCCTGGAGTTTACTCAAACTCATGTCCATTGAGTCAGTGATGCTATCCAACCATCTCATCCTCTGTCATCCCCTTCTCCTCCTGCCTTCAATCTTTCCCAGCATCAGGGTCTTTTCGAATGAGTCAGTTCTTCACATCAGGTGGCCAAAGTATTGGGGTTTCAGATTTAGCATCAGTCTTTCCAATGAATGGAGAAGGCAATGGCACCCCACTCCAGTACTCTTGCCTGGAAAATCCCATGGATGGAGCAGCCTGGTAGGCTGCGGTCCATGGGGTCGCTAAGAGTCAGACACGACTGAGTGACTTCCCTTTCACTTTTCACTTCCATGCATTGGAGAAGGAAATGGCAACCCACTCCAGCGTTCTTGCCCGGAGAATCCCAGGGGCGGGGGAGCCTGGTGGGCTGCCGTCTATGGGGTTGCACAGAGTTGGACACGACTGAAGTGACTTGGCAGCGGCAGCAGCTTCCAGTGAAGTGAATATTTAGTATCATTATTTGTCAAACACTTAGAACCTCTGGAAATACTGATAGTGGATGTGGAGGTATTCACAGATGTTTGGTCTTTTAGTAAGTCTTTCATCTTACTATTAAGTTTAGTAAGTCCTTCATCTTACTATTAAGTCTTCCAATTTGCTATCTTATTCCTATCTATTTCCTGCTTCTCCCTACTCCATCCTCGCTTTCAGGTTGGACAAATCATCTTCAATCTTTTTCTGATATTTAAAGTTTTATTTTACTAAAGTTAGGTATCTAACACAGCTAAAATTAATTTTTGATAGATGTATATTTGAAATGGGGATCTAATTTTGTTCTAGTGTGAACCATCATGCTAGTTTCATTCACTATAAATTAGCTTTTTTTTAATTCATATTTTACTGAGAGTTCTGCTGCTAAATTCTTACAAATGCATATTTATTATTTACTTATATAATCATGGTTTTAACTTTTAATTTGACTAAAAAGTACACGAGACTTGTTAACTATAATTTATCCTTGCATTTATGAAATTAACCTTATCTTGTCATAATGATAGCTTCTTATTATTTTTGTACAATGCTGGATTCAGCATTCAAAGATGTCACTTTTAAAAAATATTTTTAAAATTTTATGTATTTATTTATTTTGGTTATGCTGGGTCTTCATCGCTGTGCTCAGTCTTTCTCTAGTTGTGGTGAGTGGAGACTACTTTTCTGTAATAGTTGCCGTACATGGGCTTCTCACTGTGGTGCCTTTTCTTGCTGTGGACCACAGGTTATGGGCTTGCCAGCTTCAGAAGTTGTGATGCACGGATTTAGTTGCCTCACAGCATGTATCAGTGATGGAACCCATTTCCGCTGCATTGGCAGGCAGATTCTTAGCCACTGGACTACCAGGGAGACCGTAAGATATTTTTAAGTAGAATTTTTGCATCTGAGCTCATTAATGATTTTGACTTTAGTCACATTTCTGTGCTAGTTCAGGTTTTTGTATATAGACAATGCTGGTTTCTAAAAATGAATATCTACAATCTATAATCATTAGACTAACAGAATTTATGTGTTCTTGGTTGTTTAGTAGAACCTCAAGTGTAAAACTATCTGGACATGTGACCTTTTAAAAAGTAGACTTCCAGTTTAGTTCATGTTTGTCTGGTCCATTTTCTCCTTTACCCTTGGTCAAATTTATAACATATATTCCTAGAAAATCACCCATTACCTGTAATTCTCAAATGTGTTCATTTAATGTGGCATATATTTATTTCTTCTTTAATCACCTTTGCCCAAAATTTGCCTATTTTGTTCATTATTTTAAGGAACTAGCTCTTGCTTTTACTTATCCTTCTTTCATTTACTTTTTTTTTCTTTTTTAAATTGTCTCTTTATGATGTCCAGCACTATAGTGATGAGAGTGAGGCACCCTCCTTGGGTACAAAATTTAACGGATGCTAAAAAATTCCGTAGTCAAGAGAAAAAATTTAATGTAATATTTAAAAAATTATAATAAATGCAAAAACCCATAATGGATTTAAATTCTAAATAAAGACAGAATTGTTAATACTAATTTTTCCTTTTTGCCTCAGCTCTAACACGGCTCAACACAGAGCTGATCTTAGTTCATTTATTTTCAATCTTGAAGAAAGTCTTTCAGAGTGTGGAAATGGTAGACTACTCTATGTTCTCTAAGGCTATGAAACCCCTCTTAGGCATCTTTGGTGAACTGTGCTATATATTTCTTTAGTGAACATTTTTTAAGAATCTTTTAAGACATATCAGTGATGGATACAAAGATGCCCCCCAAAGATAAAATTCTAAAAGAAAGACGTTATGTTCAAGTGTGAAAAGTTTAGCTGACATTAGAGAAAAAATTCACAGAAAAGATTATCTGACAAAAAATAGCAGCTTACAATTTTAATGCTTCTGGAATAACAGCTAAAATCCACCAGGTGGTGAAATAAAATGAGTTACAGTGCAGTTTAGCTCACATATTCTCCTAGTCAGAGATGTAATTTTACAGAGAAAGTGATAATTACATATTTACATTTTTATTAGCCTATTCATGAATTTTCCATTGTATCTTTAATTTTTACAAATGAGAATGTATGTATTGAAAGATTAAAGATATTTAACCACCTTACATCCTTTCTAGTGCACGGCAGTGTGTAAACAAACAGAAGAAAAGCTCTCATTTAAAATAGGTCCGGGAATTCAATTTAAAACAAAAGAAAACAAAAAACCAGAGGCAAACCCTCCTACAAAATGATTATCTTAATCTATCAAGTTTTAGTAGAAGAACGAGGCACTGGTATTAGACTCCTTAGCTAGAATTATTATTGTATGAAAGATTAAGATTATACTCTTTTTTACAGTTCTTATGTGACCTATTTTCTCCTATTAAGAAAATTTTCAAGTCTGAGACAATTGATCTGAATGTCTATATATCTTTCATGTATATCTTTATTCATTTTTAATAATGATAACAATTGTGTTTGCATTAAAACATATCAAAATGATGTTTTAACATGAATCTAATTTTAGGTTTAAATGTCTTGCTGTTAAGTCACAGAATTCATCAGTATATTAAAGGCATCATGATATCTCCAAATCTACGTCTGGCTTTTCATCATGGTCCATCATCTAACAATGTCATCACAGGATGAAGATGAATTCAGACACAGGTTGATTAACAACCTATGTTGACCTAACTAGGAACTACAGAATTCTCAAAAGAAATAAAAGATTGAATGACTGTCCCTGAGGAATTTACAACCTAATGGAATTAATAGTACAGTAATAATTATAGTTTACTGCTAATAATAAAAAATGCATGTAACTAACAAATATTTAAACAAATATATACAATATATTATGAACTAAAATACTATCCTGTCTAAAAACTGCATGCATTTAATTCAATTTATAAGCATCTGAGTGCCTACTAGGTGCAAAGTATTGTATTAGGTCCTAAAATATTTTTTCTTCTTGAATTTATAATCAAATGATTGACCTAGTTTAGGTTAATTTGCTGACTCTATACTGAATAACGGAGAAGGCAATGGCAACCCACTCCAGTACTCTTACCTGGAAAATCCCATGGACGGAGGAGCCTGGTGGGCTGCAGTCCATGGGGTCGCTACAAGTCGGGCACGACTGAACGACTTCACTTTAACTTTTCACTTTCATGCACTGGAGAAGGAAATGGCAATCCACTCCAGTGTTCTTGCCTAGAGAATCCCAGGGATGAAGGAGCCTGGTAGGCTGCAGTCCATGGGGTTGCACAAAGTCGGACACGACTGAAGTGACTTAGCAGCAGCAGCAGCAGATTCTAAATAAAGATAGTTAATAAAATAGCATATTTTACTTTTCAATTGAATTTTTAAAAATAAAAATATAATAACCTAATAGTAAATTACAAACATTAAACTGATTATTATTTCCAGTGAGTGTTAGCTTTGCGGTTTTCTATTCTTGAAAAAGAATAAAGAAAATTTGGGATGTAATCTTATTAATTATAGCAGAAAGTTTCCTGTTGTTCTTATTTATTGGAGTTCATTGACATGGAAGGATAAATAACTGTTTGTTGAATTAAAAACATTTGCCCCACTCTTGCCCAAATCTCACAATACTTTTAAAAAATTTATTTATTTTAAAAATTTTAAAGTTTATTCGGGCTTCCCCTGGCTCAGATGGTAAAGAACCAACCTGTGATACAGGAGACCTGGGTTCTATCCCTGAGTTGGGAAAATCCCCTGTAGGAGGGCATGGCAACTCATTCCAGTATTCTTGCCTGGAGAATCCCCATGGACAGAGAAGCCTGACGGGCTACAGTCCATGGGGTTGCAAAAAGGCGGACACAACTGAGCGACTAAGTACAGCACAGCACATAGTTGGTTTACAATATGTTGATTTCTTTTGTGCAGAGAAGTGACTCGTTATACACATATATATTATTTTTAACATTCTTTTCTACTACATTTTGTCACAGGATATTGAATATAGCTCCCTGTGCTACACAGTAGGATATTGTTTTTTATCCATTCTATATATAATAGTTTGCCTCTGCTAATCCCAAACTCCCAATTCTTCCCTCCCAACCCCTCCTCCTGTTTGGTAACCACAAGTCTGTTACCTGTATCTGTGAGACTTTTTGTTTCATAGATATATTGATTGTGTCTTATTTTAGATTCCACATGTAAGTAATGTCATATGATATTTGTCTTTCTCTTTCCGACTTTCTTCACTTAGTATGATAATCTCTAGGTCTATCCATGTTGCTGCAAATGGAATAATTTCATTTTTTTTTATGGCTGAGTAATGGATGACTCTACATATGGACATCACCAGATGGTCAGTACCAAAATCAGATTGATTATAATCTTTGCAGCCAAAGATGGAGAACCTCTATATAGTCAGCAAACACAAGACTGGGAGCTGACTCTGGCTCATATCATGAACTCCTTATTACAAAATTCAGACTTAAATTGAAGAAAGTAGGGAAAACCACTAGACCATTCAGGTATGACCTAGATCAACTCCCTTATGATTATACACGGAAAGTGACAAATAGATTCAAAGGATTAGATCTGATAGACAGTGCCTGAAGAACTATGGACAGAGGTTCATAACATTGTACAGGAGGCTGTGATCAAGACAATCCCAAAGAAAAAGAAATGCAAAAAGGCAAAATGGCTGTCTGAGAAGGCCTTACAAATAGCTGAGAAGAGAAGTGAAAGGCAAAGGAGAAAAGAAAAGATATATCCATCTGAATGCAGAGTTCTAAAGAATAGCAAGGAGAGATAAGAAAGCCTTCCTCAGTGATCAGTGCAAAGAAAGAGAGGAAAACAATAGAATGGGAAAGACTAGAGATCTCGTCAAGAAAATTAGAGATACCAAGGGAACATTTCATGCAAAGTTGGGCACAGTAAAGGACAAACAGTATGGACTTAACAGAAGCAGATGTTAAGAAGAGGTGGCAAGAATACACAGAACTATACAAAAAAGATCTTCATGATCCAGATACCACGATGATGTGATCACTCACCTAGAGCCAGACATCCTGGAATGCAGAGTCAAGTGGGCCTTAGGAAGCATCACTACGAACAAAGCTAGTGGAGGTGATGGAATTCCAGTTGAGCTGTTTCAAATCCT
>NW_011494952.1:4476740-4482625 GCF_000754665.1 Bison bison bison | reverse complement strand
TAATGCTCAAAATTCTCCATGCTAGGCTTCAACAGTGTGTGAACCGAGAACTGCCAGATGTACAAGCTGGATTTAGAAAAGTCAGAGGAACCAGAGATCAAATTGCCAACATCCATTGGATCATAGAAAAAGCAAAAGAATTCCAGAAAAACATCTACTTCTGCTTCACTGACTATGCCAAAGCCTTTGACTGTGTGAATCATGACAAACTGGAAAATTCTTCAAGAGATGGGAATACCAGACCACCAAGCATGCCTCCTGAGAAATATCTATACAGGTCAAGAAGCAACAGTTAAAATCAAACATATAACAATGGACTGTTTCCAGATTGCGAAAGGAGTAAGTCAAGGCTGTATATTGTCACCCTGTTTATTTAACTTCTATGCAGAGTACATCATGCAAAATGCCAGGCTGGATGAAGCACAAGCTGGCATCAAGATTGCCAGGAGAAATATCAATAACCTCAAATATGCAGATGACACCACCCTTATGGCAGAAAGCAGAGAAGAACTAAAGAGCCTCTTGATGAAAGTGAAAGAGGAGAGTGAAAAAGCTGGCTTAAAACTCAACATTCAGAAAACTAAGATCATGGCATCCAGTCCCATCACTTCATGCCAAATAGATGGGGAAACAATGGAAACAGTGAGAGACTATTTTTTTTTTTGGTTCCAAACTCACCGCAGATGTTGACTGCGGCCATGAAGTTAAGACACTTGTTCCTTGAAAGAAAAGTTATGCCCAACCTAGACAGCATATTAAAAAGCAGAGAAATTACTTTGCCAAAAAGGTCCACCTAGTCAAAGCTGTGGTTTTTCCAGTAGTTGTGTATGGATGTGAGAGATGGACCATAAAGAAAGCTGAGTGCTGAAGAGTGGATGCTTTTGAACTGTGGTGTTGGAGAAGACTCTTGAGAGTCCCTTGGACTGCAAGGAGATGAAACCAGTCAATCCTCAAGGAAATTATTCCTGAATATTCACTGGAAGGACTGATGCTGAAGCTGAAGCTCCAATACTTTGGCTAAGTGATGCGAAGAGTTGACTCACTGGAAAAGACCCTAATGCTGGGCAAGATTGAGGGCAGGAGGAGACGGGGACGACAGAGGGTGAGATGGTTGGATGGCATCACCGATTCAATTGACAGGAATTTGAGCAAGCCTCAGGAGTTGGTGATGGACAGGGAAGCCTTGCTGGCGTGCTGTAGTCCATGGGGTTGCAAAGAGTTGGACACAACTGAACTGAACTGAATGGAGTGTATTAGTTTGCTCTTTTGGTCAGGAAGTCTTCCCGGAGAAGGGAATGGCTACCCACTTCAGTATTCTTGCCTGAAAAATTCCATGGACAGAGGAGCCCAATGGGCTACAGTTCATAGGGTTATAAAGAGTTGGATACAACTGAGCATACACTCATGGCAACTCTATTTTTAATTTTTTGAGTAACCTCCCTACTATTTACATAATGGTTACACCAATTTACATTCCCACTAACCATGTTTGAGTTACCTTTTCTCCACATCCTCTCCGGCATTTGTTATTTGTAGACTGTTTAATCATGGCCATTCTGACTGGTGTAAATCTCATAGTCTTCGATTTTCATGAAGCTCCTGGTGTCTTACCACTTTCTCAGTCTCCTTTTCCATCCCCCATTCACAGTTCTCTTTATACTCTTGACTTTGGGCAGTTTCATTCATTCTCATACTTGCAGTGACTCCTAAACCAATATCTGTAAAGTTGACCTTGTGACTCTAGCATTTCTAGTTAATCTCGAAACATTTCTTGCTATTCATATTCCACCTAAAATTCAACCACTGAAACCACACTCATCATCTTGCCTTCTTAAAACTAGCGTCATCTTCTAAATCTCTTATTTCTTTTGGTGTAATAAGAGTGTTTGTGTGTTAGTTGCTCGGTCATGTCCAACTCTCTGTGACTTCATGGACTGTGTCTGTGGAATTCTCTTGGCAAGAATATTGGAGTGGGTTGCCATTCTCTTCTTCAGGGGATCTTCCCGCCCAGGAGTCAAACCCGCATCTCCCACATTGCAGGCAGATTCTTTACCATCTGAGCCATCAGGGAAGCCCAATAAGAGTGTCATGTATATTTTTATGGATTGTACTCTGTACAAAAGGACTCAGCTGAGGATTGAGCAGAAGGTGGAACTATTCTGTTCACAAGTGGTACACTTGGGTGCAGGGCTGTGTCAGACATATCTTTTAATACTCTACCCAGAGAGGATTCTTTTGTCTGGTTCGTGCATGGGGGCATATTTGCTTTTGGAGGCCCTGAGTCTCATCACCTTTTTCTTCTAGTCACCTATTTCAGAAACTCAGACTCTGCATTCATTCTTTCCTCTTTTTAGTCCCCCATATATATGTTGCATTTATCTTTATACATTTTCATGCACACTGCTAGGAGCCCAGTGCAGCCAATGCTTCATTCCTGAACTGTTCTAATCATTTTTTCATTTAACTCTTCCTTTTTATCCTTGCTCTGCTCCTGTCTTTCCTTCACCCTGCTACAGATTACCCTTCATTGAAGCATAGTTTTATTTTGTCATTTCACTGCTCAAAAACTTCACAGTCCATTTCTGCCTATATTATTAAGAACAGACTCTTCAACCTGACATTCTTCCAACAGCCACGGTCCAAAATATGTATGATGACTTGTGCAATATCTTGTGTCTTGTAATCGCTTAGTAAATGTTTATTAAATTATTTAAGATCGCCTGTGATATTTTCCCAACACCCACCTTCCACTTAGGTTCAACTTGTACCCTGTGTGTATGCTTGGCACCACTGTGAATTACTGATATTCACAGAACTGGTACCCAGCTGTCCTGGATTTATCACCTTGGTGTTGCTGATTCATTCACCTGGGGCACTATCCACATTCATTCTCCGAAAATCTATTCCTCTCTTTAGACTTTCTTTGTTCTGTTCCTGTCCTTGTCCCTTCCTTCCTTTAGACTGAATGACACCTATTTTTAAAATTTAATCTATTTACTTATTTTTGGCAGTGCTGGATCTTTGTTGCTTTCTGCAGGCTTTCTCTAGTTGCTGCAAGCTCAGCCACTCTCTAGGTGTGTGCACCGGCTTCTCATTGTGGTGGTTTCTCTTGTTGTGGAGCACAGGCTCTAGAGCGTGCAGGCTTCAGCAGCCGTGGCATATGGGCTTAGTTGCTCTGCAGCATATGGAACCTTCTTGGACCAGGGATTGAACTTGTGTCCCCTACATTGGCAGGCAGATTCCTATCCACTAAGCCATCAGGGAGGTCCTGAATGACACCTTTATTATGGCTCACTTATAATTTTATTTTCTTGTTTTAAACTCACCTTTTGTTTGTTCCTTCCACAAGATGTTGAGCTTCTTTTGGGTAACAAGTCTTTGTTGTCTTTGCCTCCTCTTGTACCCCAGGTTCAAAGAGGAATATATAGATACTCAAAAATGTTTGTTATTTGAAAACCATCACCCAGTTTTAAATATGCACAGAAGACAGATTGACTAACCATTCAGCTTTGTAGAAGAGATACCATTACTTTAAAATTTTTTCCTGATAGCAGTAGACAAAAGTAAGAACAGATTTTGGTATTATTAGGATTAATATGTGAAATGTGATTGAAATAATTATTCCACTTTTTTTTGTAGAAAGATGCTGAATTCCAGGAACATGAAAAGATTCTGTCTCCAGATTTTCTTTCAGTTGCCCAGATCACTGAAATGCTAGCAGAGGATGTAGATGGAGTTCAACAGTAAGTACTTTGATATCACAACCAAATGTGGAACAGTTCTAGTTCTGCATCTATAAATGGCATAATATGTTATTACACATTTTAAGCCTTTTTTCAAAATATGTGTTACTATGTTGTGCACGGATACATATATATATCTATCTATCTATCTATCTATATATATATCTCCAGACTCTGGAACACAAAAATTCTCAAACTGACTTTTTGCACTGCTCAGCAGTCTTCTTTATGGGAGAAGTGGATTTCAAACCAACTTGTTATCTTAACACAGAATAGGGATTTATTGTTAAAAGCAACCATTAGCATATGACATCTTCTTTTCTCTTTCATTTGTAAAACTGACAGTATACATAAGAACCTCTAGGTCTTCCGTCTCATCATGACAAGAGTAAGATGTATTTTCTGTAATATTAATAGTCAATACATGTATAATTTTGGTAATCCTGAATATTAGCCATCCACCTGTGATTTTTATTGGATACGAAGCTATACTAAGTATTGTAATCTCATACATTTTGTTTAAATATGGTAATATAACTGAATCTATAGGCATCAGTTCTAATACAGGTACATCTTATTTTTAAAGCCATTGATTTCTACAGTAGATCATTTACTTAGAACTCTTAGATATACTCAGATATATTCACCACACAAATGCCTAAATGGTGTTTTTAGTAACATTCATTTTAATTATCTCATTCTAATAATGGAAGCCTGATTAGTTGTAATATATGGGGAGTGGTAATGATGTGATGGTGTTCTGGACTGTAATGTTCCAGGGTAAGATTTCTGTAGGCTAGTCATCTGGATGCGAGCAGAGTGTTGTAAACCATAATGGCAAATAGAAAATGACTCTGTCAGTGGTTATCATTTGCAGATCATAATATCAAATACTACAGAATAGAGGTGATTTACGGCTGAGAAGGAAATATGACAAATTTACTGGGTGGAGGAGAAGTTTGAGAAGGGAAAGCATATTAAGAGCAGGCAAATGACACTGACAGGCCTTTTCCTGAGATGCTTTTCACCTCCACTGCCTTCAAATCCTGCTAGAAATCTTGGTGGTCTGTGATTTGGCCATACAGCTTACTATCTGCATCTTTAGAAATATGAGTCAATTAAAAATTTCATAGATATCAAGTAAGAATTTCAAGGTCATTTTACCATTTTTATAGAAACAGATACTCTTTGGGAATTCTTATTTTTTAGTACCAGAATTAATTAGAAAAATTCATTTATTGTACTAATTTCACTGATTACTTAAGTCAACCATATTATTTTGGACTTCTAGGTAACCCCAAATGTTGTTATTGAAATGTAAAAAATAGATATTTAATACTAGGCAGATAGAGTAATATGATGTAAATGACACATTTAATATAGTTTATAGTTTATAATTTTATTGTATTTAATAGTAAATAAAATATATTGTTTAAAAGTAGTTAATAAAACTTATTACACAAATGCTTTTTAGACTTATGTATTTCTCATCACATCTTAACCGTACTGTTTATATAACAATCTTTTTGACAATTTTTTTCAATTATTGTCTCTTTTTGTTAAATATCTAATTTCTAAAAGTATTTTTCATCTCTAAGAGGTGAGATCTAGGAGAAAGGAAATGATTCAAGGAGTGATACAGAAGTTAGCAACATAGAAACAACCCAAGCTAAACAGCAGGTTGACCTAAAAGGTCATTCTTTCAGGATATGTCATTGACCATCTGATTAATAGAATTCACCTGAAGTAATCTCAGATTATAGGACATCAGTTTTGGATAAATGACATCAGTATTATGCCAGGAACCATTTCTTAGCAGAGTAATTTTCTTGAGATTTTTTTTTACATGATTTTTTTAACAGTAATCCTGAAATATTTGCAATCAGTCATTTACTTTCCATTTAAAATAGCATTATTATAAGTCAGGATTATATACCTTTCAAAATGACAAAAATATAATTGAAGTATCCTGTCACCAACTGGCAAAAGTATGCCAAAAATCATACAATCTAGGAAGCTAAGAAAATGAAAGTGTTAGTCACTCACTCCTGTCTGACTCTTTGCAACCCCATGGACTGTAGCCTGCCAGGCTCCTCTGTCCATGGAATTCTCCAGGCAAGAATATTGGAGGGGGTAGCCATT
>NW_011494952.1:4440500-4476640 GCF_000754665.1 Bison bison bison | reverse complement strand
TAGCCATTTCTTTCTCCAGGGGATCTTCTTGACCCAAGAATCAAGCCAGGTCTCCCACATTGTAGGCAGATTCTTTACCATCAGAGCCACTAGGGAAGCCCCTGCAAAGCTATAGTGAAGTGAAGTCGTTCAGTTGTGTCCGACTTTTTGCGACCCCATGGACTGTAGCCTACTGGGTTCCTCCATCCATGGGATTTTCCAGGCAAGAATACTGGAGTGGGATGCCATTTCCTTCTCCAGAAGATCTTCCAACTTAGGGATTGAACCCAGGTCTCTCGCATTGTAGGCAGATGCTTTACTGTCTGAGCTACCAGGGAAGTCCTGCAAAGCTATAAACCTACTTAAATAAATTATAGGACATCAGCACATTCCCTTACCTTTTAACATTAAAAATTTTGCTCCATAAAAGCAACCAATCAAATGAAACTTTAAAGTAATATTAAAATATATTTCTGGAATATAATTCAAGTAAGGATAAATATCTAGGTACATTTCTCATCTCCTAACTGCTGTCATTCATGTTTTCATGTAACCCTGATTTTATTTACAGATCCATGCAAATCCCTTAAAAGAGAGAGACTAAATTGAAAATAACTATTTAAACATAGAAATAATGTGGAGTGATCTTTTAATAACCTTTCTATAACTGGTTTCCATGAGCTGTTCAGCTCTTGCCTTAAGGCTTATTTCTGCATGTCATCATATTCAAAAAATGAAAGATTCCAATTTCAAGAGCATACAAGAATAATGTAATATTTTTACTGAAATTCTTGGTGAGATAAGTAGGTAGTTACATCACCTATCACTATAGCAAAACTTCCTAAATCACTATTAAGCATCTTTTTCTTTCCCTACTTTCTCCTGTGCTACATCAGTGGCCATCTCACTATTCTCTCTGTCCCCTCTCCTTATCCCTAGAGGAGAAGCTTACAAATTTGCCAGTAAAATGCATGGAAACTTTACATTCAAACCACAGCTGTATCTTGTTCCCAGCGTCTCCCTGCACAGTTTCCTTTGGCGTGAAATAACTAAGAGAATAGAAATGTTAAATATTTAGCCTGCAGCTCAAGTTGAAGGTTAAGATTCGAATGGTACTTAGGGAAAGCAATGGAGGACACATTAGGGAAAGAGAGCAAAAGTGGAGGGACCTCAAGGAGATTTCACCAAAATATTCTCAGGCAGTTGTCTATTAATATACAGTTAAAACATTCAAACAATAAAAATGTAAAGCAAAGGACACATGCAGCTATTTAGGTCAGATATTTAATTGAAAAAATAACATGCAGATTGCAAATGAAGAATACATTTGGAAGGAAACCAACTTCCGGAAACAAAAAAAATCATTAGACAAAGCTAATGTTTAAAGAGGACACTGATTCCATAAAACAAGAGATAAAAAAGAGATTATAAAATATGTTTAAAAGAGCTGTTAGGACTAAGAGTGGAGAAGGCAATGGCACCCCACTCCAGTACTCCTGTCTGGAAAATCCCATGGACAGAGGAGCCTGGTGGGCTGCAGTCCATGGGGTCGCTGAGGGTCGGACACGACTGAGCGACTTCACTTTCACTTTTTACTGTCATGCGTTGGAGAAGGAAATGGCAACCCACTCCAGTGTTCTTGCCTAAAGAATCCCAAGGACGGGGGAGCCTGGTGGGCTGCTGTCTATGGGGTCACACAGAATCGGACACGACTGAAATGACTTAGCAGCAGCAGCAGGACTAAGACAAGAAACTACAGTAAAAAATAAATCCTGGGGAACAAGATGGCGGAGGAGTAGGTGGATGTGGAGTTCATCTCTCTCCACGGCTACATCAGGAATACACCTTTAGACACAGAAGTGCATGCAGAACACCAGCTGAGAGCAGACAGGAGTACCTGACAAGAGGAAAAGAATATATAGAACAATGCAGAAGTCGGTAGGACGAAGGAACTAGTGGGGGAAATAGGAGTGTTAGTAGGACTGGACCTGCCCTTGGCGTGTGGGGGAACTGAAGCAGGCATCCAGTCCCCACAGGGGCAATTGTCTGAGTCGGAGGAGAAACATTTAAGGCTGAGAGTGAAACAGCTGATCTATGGAAGCCTAAATGGAATGAGAATCAAACAGTCCTTGCCACAGCTGTACATACCCCAGAAAGGGACAAGGGTTCCCTGGAAGGCGCAGCAGCTGGTAGTGTGGAGCAATCCCAGGGCAGGGGCTGCTGTTGATTGCAGAGAGACAGATTGAGGGGAGGTAAGGGAGGAGATTGTGATGGGAAATGCCTGTGGAGGAAAGCCAGGCAGCCATGGAAGCAAGGTGATACTGCTGAGTCACACATAAGGGGTGGAGCCATCACCATAGCCTTTCTATCTCCACACACTAGCATTGGCAGCTGAACAATACAGAGGCTGGCCCATCAAATGCCTGATACACTGAACTACAGAGCAGGACCCCACCCAGGTTGCTGCTTTAAGTGCCTGACATGCTGATCTACAGAGTAGGAACCCAGCTAGGGCGGCCCCTCTATGTGCATGATGCACCAAACAACAGAGAAGGACCCAAGGCAAGGGAGCCCTCTAAGTGCCTGAATGGGCGGAGCTACAGAGAAAGACTAGCCAAAGAGGCTTTCTTATTGCCAGCCAAAAAAAAAAAGCTTGAAAAAAAGACTCTGATGGGGCCGTACTCCTGCGGCGGAAGCAGTCCATATCCCTGCACACTTGGCACCGCCAGGGTCCCCACAAGCCAAGCAGCTGCACTACCTTCATGCTCAACTCTCACTGGGGCAGAGCTGCCACAGGCATAAAAAGCTTTGCATCTGTGCAGGCAAGGTCACCTGGGTAGTATCCAACTCTATGTGACCCTGTAGACTGTGGCCTGCCAGGCTTCTCTGTCAGGGAAGGGGGTTCTCCAGGCAAGAATACTGGAGTGTATTGGCCAATACTGGTTGCCATACCCTCTAGAGCACTATATTTCCTGCTGCCCTAGCCACCAACTCCCCTGAGTACCTGGTGCTGGCAGAACCCCTGTGACCCAAGCAGCTGCACCACCTCCACACCTCACAGGGGCAAACCCGAGTCCTCCAGGGCAGCCTCAGGAGCAAACCCCAGTGGACGACCCTCATACAGAGGTGGAAATAAAACCACAGTTGAAACCCAGGGGAAGGGTGGCTAAGGAAGAAGACCCAAAACCTTCCCGCCAGCTGTACAAGCTGCAGACTGAATCCATACGATCAACTAGGCAGACTCTGTGCCTATGGACACATATAAAAGATCATTGAGAGCTCCCACAAAAGAAAACACACTAGTTCTGATAGCCGTGGACATTGGAGGCAAGAACACACAGGAGTAGCACCAGATTAGAATCTGAGCTGCCCCCACAGCAAGTCTAGAGATCAGCACAGTGTTGGAGGGCGTCCTAGGGAGGTGAGGTGGACTGTGACTCCCAGTGAGGGAAAGGACTCTGATAGCAGTGACTCAAGAAAAACATTTATTATTCTTATGTTTTGACTTGCTCTGTAAATTCTTTTGGATTCCCCTCTCCCCCCTTTTCCCCCTATGTTCTAGTTGTCGATTTTATTGGCACTATTGAGAGAGTCATTTCCTAGGCAGGTTGATAAGGAGTCTAGGGGTCCCCAAGGAGAGAGGGGTCTGGAATTCTCAAGGAGGAAGAAAGGACAAACTTTTTTTCCTTCTCTACATTCCTTAGGATTATATAACAATAATGTATCCTGCCTGAGGACAGCCTCTGGATTAAGGACAGTCTCTGGATTAAAGCTTCTGGCTAATTCTGTTATCCTAAAATGTAAATTATGGGAGTAGGTCTGGTGAGGTCTTTACAACCTCCAGACATTCTTTGGATTCATTGGAGAGTATATAACTTCATTGTTAACACTAGCAAGCGGGTACTCT
The DNA here is from genome assembly GCF_000754665.1 of Bison bison bison. NCBI lineage: Eukaryota > Metazoa > Chordata > Mammalia > Artiodactyla > Bovidae > Bison > Bison bison. The sequence continues at coordinate 4,472,754 of NW_011494952.1, read as the reverse complement.
TTCTGCCCCCTTCTGATGCCTATGTCAGAAGCTTTCTCTATCTCCTTTATACTTTAATAAAACTTTATTACAAAGCTCTGAGCGATCAAGCCTCATCTCTGGCCCCGGATTGAATTCTTCTCCTCTGGGGGCCAAGAATCCCAGTGTATTCGCGTGATTCAACAACAACCTTTCACTATGAAATCTAATTCAGCTCTTGAGCTTTTTTTTTCCCCTCAGATTCATTTTTTATTGCTTTTATAAACCACTGCCACTATATTGGGCTTTTGCAGTTCTGTGGGGTTTTCCTTTTTTTCTTTTTCTTTAGTTTCAATTTTTAAACCTATTATTATTTTTGTACATTTATTCATTTGTTGGCTTTTCCTCCTGTTCTTTTCCCCTTGCAGTTGATCTTTACTGTATATAAATCTTCTTTATCTACCTCTGTTTAACTTTGCATATCTATTCTTTCTTTCCTTTCTATCTTTCCTTTCCTCTCAACATATTTGGTAGTTTTATTTGCATTGCTTTATTCCCCAGTTGGCACCTTGCTTTAGTTTTGTTTTCCAGTTTGTGCTTTAGTTAGTTTTGTTCTGGTAGATATAATTTTTGGTTTCCTTTGTTTGCTGGGTCAATAGGTTGTACTTTATTTTTGTTGGACTGTTTTGATTCTGCTTATGAGTGTATCTGTATATGTGTATATTCAGTTACACTTTTTATTGTTGCTATAAACCACTGCCTGGACATGGGGCTTTTGCAGTTCTGTGGACTTTTCTTTTTCTCTTTCTTCTTCTGTTATTTTTTTTTCTCTTTTTATAATTTTAATTTTCATTTCTTCAAACCTATTATTTTTTTTCTTCTTTTGTTCCTTTGTTTGCCTTTCCTACTGTTCTTTTCCCCTTGCAGTTAATCCTTAATGTATGTAAATCTTCTTCATCTGTTTAACTTTTCATATCTATTCTTTGTTTCTTTTCTTTATTTCCATTCCTCTCAACATTTTGTTAGTTTCATTTTCATTGCTTTATTCCCCAGTCGATACCTTACTTTAGTTTTGATTTACAATTTGTGCTTTAGTTCGTTTTGTTCTGGTAGATGTAATCTTTTAGTTTCCTTTGTTAACTGGGTTGATTTACTGTACTTTATTTTTGTTGGACTGTTTAGATTTTGCTTATGGGTGTATATGTATATGTGTATATTCAGTCACACTTTTTATTGTTGCTATAAACCTCTGCCTGTACGTGGGGCTTTTGCAGTTCTGTGGAGTTTTCTTTTTTTCTTTCTTCCTCCTTTTTTTTCTTCTATTTTTTATAATTTTAATTAAAAAAAATTATTATATTTTTACTACATTTATTCCTTTGTTTCCTACTGTTCTTTTCCCCTTGCAGTTAATCTTTAATGTATATAAATCTTATTTATCTACCTCTATTTAACATTGCATATATATTCTTTCTTTCCTTTCCTCTCAACATAGTTGTTAGTTTTGTTTTCATTGTTTTATAACACACTTGGCACCTTGCTTTAGTTTTGTTTTCCAGTTTGTGCTTTAGTTAGTTTTGTTCGTAACTGGTAAATATAATTTTTTATTTACTTGGTTGGCCAGGTCAATCTACTGTTCTTGATTTTTGTTGGACTGTTTTCAGTTTACTCATGGCTTTATATGTGTATGTGTATATTCCATTATTTTAATTATTATTTGCCTGATTTAATAACTGCCATTTGTCTGGGGTTCATCTTTGGTTTCTCGTTTTTGGATATTTGTTTTAATCTCACTTAATGCCATAACAAACCAGTTGTGGAATCTTAATTCCTGACCAAAGATCAAGCCCTGAGCCTTTGGAGTACGAGCACTGACTCCAAGACCCTAGACTACCAGAGAACTAACCCTAGGGAGTATGGAATAGTGAGAACTCACAGAAAGGAAACCACGTAAATAAAGACCTGGCATCACCCAACCACCAGTAACACCCTATGCAGAACCCCTCATCTAAACAACAAACAAAACAAAAATACAAACCCAGTTATCAGCAAATAGGATTGCCACCCCATTCAGCCTTGTCCATCGGAGGAAAAACAAACAAACAAACAACTCAGCACAAATCTCACCTTATAAGAAGCTTATACAAGCCACTGGACCAACTTTCAGTTCAGTTCAGTTCAGTTGCTCAGTCGTGTTTGACTCTTTGCAACCCATGAGTCACAACATGCCAGGCTTCCCTGTCCATCACCAAGAGCCCATCTTTGCATGAAATGTTCCCTTGGTATCTCTAATTTTCTTGAAGAGATTTCTAGTCTTTCCCATTCTGTTGTTTTCCTCTATTTTTTTGCACTGATTGCTGAGGAAGGCTTTCTTATCTCTCCTTGCTATTCTTTGGAACTCTGCATTCAGATGCTTATATCTTTCCTTTTCTCCTTTGCTTTTCACTACTCTTCTTTTCAGAGCTATTTCTAAGGCCTCCTCAGACAGCCATTTTGCTTTTTTACATTTCTTTTCCATGGGGATGGTCTTGATCCCTGTCTCCTGTACAATGTCATGAACCTCCATCCATAGTCATCGGTACTCTGTCTATCAGATCTCATCCCTTGAATCTATTTCTCACTTCCACTGTATAATCATAAGGGATTTGATTTAGATCATTCCTGAATTGTCTAGTGGTTTTCCCACTTTCTTCAATTTAAGTCTGAATTTGGCAATAAGGAGTCCATGATCTGAGTCACAGTCTGCTCCCGGTCTTGTTTTTGCTGACTGTATAGAGCTTCTACATCTTTGGCTGCAAAGAATATAATCAGTCTGATTTCAGTGTTGACCATCTGGTGATGTCCATGTGTAGAGTCTTCTCTTGTGTTGTTGGAAGAGAGTGTTTGTTATGACCTGTGCGTTCTCTTGGCAAAACTCTATTAGCCTTTGCCCTGCTTCATTCCATACTCCAAGGCCAAATTTGCCTGTTACTCCAGGTGTTTCTTGACGTCCTACTTTTACATTCCAGTTCCCTATAATGAAAAGGATATCTTTTTTTGGGTGTTAGTTCTAAAAGGTCTTGTAGATCTTCATAGAACCATTCAACTTCAGCTTCTTCATTGTTACTGGTTGGGGTATAGGCTTGGATTACTGTGATATTGAATGGTTTGCCTTGGAAATGAACAGAGATTATTCTGTTGTTTTTGAGATTGCATCCAAGTACTGCATTTTGGACTCTTCTGTTGACCATGATGGCTACTCCATTTCTTCTAAGGGATTCCTGCCCACAGTAGTATATATAACTGTCATCTGAGTTAAATTCACCCATTCCAGTCCATTTTAGTTCGCTAATTCCTAGAATGTCGATGTTCACTCTTGCCATCTCCTGTTTGACCACTTCCAATTTGCCTTGATTCATGGACCTGGCATTCCAAGTTCCTATGCAATATTGCTCTTTACAGCATTGGACCTTGCTTCTATCACCAGTCACATCCACAACTGAGTATTGTTTTTTCTTTGGCTCCATCCCTTCATTCTTTTTGGAGTTATTTCTCCACTGATCTCCAGTAGCATATTGGGCACCTACCGACCCAGGGAGTTACCCTTTCAGTATCCTATCATTTTGCCTTTTCATACTGTTCATGGGGTTCTCAATGCAACAAAGTGAAGTGGTTTGCCATTCCCTTCTGCAGAGGACCACATTCTGTCAGACCTCTCCACCATGACCTTCCCGTCTTGGGTGGCCTCACATGGCATGGCTTAGTTTCATTGAGTTAGACAAGGCTGTAGTCCATGTGATCATAGTGGCTAGTTTTCTGTAATTATGGTTTCGGTGTGTCTGCCCTCTGATGCCCTCTCACAACACCTACCATCTTACTTGGCTTTCTCTTAGATTGGACATGGGGTATCTCTTCATGGCTGCTCCAGCAAAGTGCAGCCGCTGCTCCTTACCTTGGACAAGGGGTATCTCCTCATGGTCTCCCCGCCTGACCTTGTACATGGAGTAGCTCCTCTTGGCCCTCCTGCACCCATGCAGCCACAGCTCTTTTGACATGGGTTGTTCCTCTAGGCCACCTCCCCTGACCTCGGGCTTGTGGTAGCTCCTCTCGCCGCCGCCACTGACCTCCATCATGGGGTAGCTCCTCCTGGCCGCCGCCCCTGACCTCGGACATGGGGTAGTTCCTCTTGGCCACCGCCCCGACCTCAGATGTGGTGTAGCTCCTATCGGCCGGTACTATGTTGACACAGCCTGGCACTCTTGGTTGCTGCCCCAGACCTTGGGTGAGGGGTAGCTCCTCGGACCAACTTTAGGAGGTCAGAAACCAAAAATAAAGAATTCAACCTTGAAGCTTGGGGATAGGAGACCTCAAAGATAGTCAGGTTTTGAAAAAATGAAAAAAGCAGAGAAATACTACACAAATGAAGGTACAAACTAGAAACACAGAAGTCCAAATGAATGCAGATGAATTAGGCAAACTACCTGAAAATTAATTCAGAATAATGATAGTAAAGATGGCCAAAAACTTTAAAAAAGAATGGATAAAATGCGAGAATCAACTATCACAGACCTAGAAAAATTAAAGAATAAACATACAGAAACAATCAACACAATTACTGAAATTAAAAATACTGTAGAAGGAATCAATAGGAAAATATCTGAAGCAGAAGAATGAATCAGTGAGCTGGAAGATAAAACAGTGGAAATAACTTCTGAATAGCAAAATAAATAAAAAGAATGAAAAGAACTGAAGATAGTCTCAGAGACCTCAAGCAATATCAAATGCACCAACATTTGAACTGTAGGGGTCCCAGAAGAAGAAGAGAAAAAGAAAGGTTATGAGAAAATTTTTGAAGCGATTATATTTGAAAATTTCCCCAACATGGAAAAGGAAATAGTCATTCAAATACAAGAGCCACAAAGAGTCCCATATAGGATAAACCCAGGGGAAAATATGCATGACACATACTGATCAAACTAACAAAGACTAAACACAAAGAATATTAAAAGCAGCAAGGGAGAAGCAACAAGTAACATAGAAGGAAAACCCCATACAAATAACAGCTGATCTTTCAGCAGAAACTCTGCAGGCCAGAAGGGAATGGAAGGTTATTAAAATATTGAAAGGGAACAATCTACAACCAAGATTACTGTACCCAGCAAGGATCTCATTCAAAAGTGATAAAGAAATAAAAAGCTTTTCAGACAAGCAAAAGTTAAGAGAATTCAGTATCACCAAACCATCTTTACAACATATGTTAAAGGGACTTATATAGTCAAGAAATAGATGAAAAAAGATCTACAAAACCAACCCCAAACAATTAAGAAAATGGCAATAGGAACATATATATCAATACTTACTTTAAATGTAAATGGATTTAATGCTCCAACCAAAAGATACAGACTGGCTGAATGGATACAAAAGCAAGACCCATATATATAATGTCTACAAGAAACCCACTTCAGAACTCAAGAGGTCAAAACCTCAAGTGAGGTCACTTCAGACCTCACTTCAAACCACATTTAGACTGAAAGTGAGAGGATGGAAAAATATATTCCATGCAAATGGGAAGCAAAAGAAAGCTGGAGTAGCAATCATCATATCAGACAAAATAGACCTTAAAGATTACAAAAGATAAGGAAGGAAACTCCATAATGAACAAGATATCAATCCAAGAGGAAGATGTAAATATCTATGGATCCAGCATAGGAGCACTTCAGTACATAAGGCAAAAACTTACAGACATAAAAGGAGAAATTCACAGTAACATAATAATAGTAGGAGACTTTAACACCCCAATCACACCAATGGACAGATCATCAAAACAGAAAATTAATAAGGAAACACAAGTCTTAAATGATACATTTGATGAGATGGATTTCATTGATATCTTCAGGATATTCCATCCAAATCCAGAAGAACACACTTTTTCAAATGTACATGGAACATTCTCCAGGATAGACCACATCTTAGGTCACAAATCAAACTTCAGTAAATTTAAGAAAATAGAAATCATATCAAGCATCTTATCTGACTACAATGCTATGAGACTAGATATCAATTACAAGAAAAAGATGTAGAAAACAAACACATGGAGATTATACTGTAAGTTTCTAAATAACCAACCAGTTACAGAAGAAATCAAAAGGGAAATCAAAAAATTTCTATAAATAGCAATAAAAACATGACAACTCAAAACCTATGGGTTGCAGCAAAAGCAGTTTTAAGAGGGAAGTTTATAGAAATACAATCCTACCTCAAGAAACAAGAAAAACATCGAATAGACAACCTAACTTTACACCTAAAGCAAGTGGAAAAAGAACAAAAAAACCCAAAATTAGTAGGAAAGAAATCATAAAGATCCGAGCATAAATAAATGAAAAATAAATGAAAGAAACAATAGTAAAGATTACTAAAACTTAAAGCTGGTTCTTTGAGAAGATAAACAAAATTGACAAACCTTTAGTCAGACTCATCATGAAAAAAAGAGAGGAGAATCAAATCAACAAATTAGAAATGAAAAAGGAGTGGTTACAATGACAATGCAGAAATACAAAGGACTATAAGAGACTGTTTTGACAACGATATGGCAATAAAATGGATAACCTGTAAGAAATGGACAAGTTCTTAAAAAAAGTTCAATCTTACAAGACTGAACTGTGAAGAAATAAAACAACCTAATTACAAGCACTGAAATTGAGGCTGTGATCAAAAATCTCCAAAAGAAAAAAGCCCAGGACCAGATGGCTTCATGGGAGAATTCTATCAAACATTTAGAGAAGAGCTAATGTCTGTTTTTCTAAAACTCTTTCAAAAATTGCAGAAGAAGGAGCACTTCCAAACTCATTCTACAAGGCCAGCATCACCCTGACACCAAAGACAAACCCAAAAAAAGACACACAAAGACAACACAAAAAAAGAAAACTGCAGGCCAATATCACTGATGAACATACCTGCAAAAATCCTCAACAAAATTATAGCAAACAGAATTCAGCAACACATCAAAAATCTCATACACCATGATCAAGTTGGGTTTATTCCAGGCATACAAGGATTCTTCAGTGTTTGCAAATCAATGTGATACACCATATTAACAAATTAAAAGACAAAAACCATATAATCTCAATAGATGCAGAAAAGGCTTTGGACAAAATTCAGCACCCATTTATGATTAAAAAATCTTCAAAACTAGGCATAGAAAGAACCTACCTCAACATAGTAAAGACCATATATGATAAGCCTACAGCAGACATTATTCTCAATGGTGAAAAACTGAAAGCATCCCCACTAAGATCAGGACCAAGACAGGGGTGTCCACTTTCTTGACTGTTATTTCAAAATAGTTCTGAAAGTCCTAGCTACAGAAGTCAGAGAAGAAAAAGAAATAAAAGGAATCCAGATCGGTAAAGAAGAAGTAAAGCTCTCACTGTTAGCAGATGACATGATACTGTACATAGAAAATCATAACAATAGTATCAGAAAATTACTGGAGCTAATCATTTAATTTACCAAAGTTGCAGGATACAAAATCAATACACAGAAATCACTTGTATTTCTATATACTAGCAATGAAAAATCAGAAAGAGAAATTAAGGAATCAATCCCATTCACCATTGCAACAAAAATAATTAAATATCTAAGAATAAACTTACCTAAGGAGACAAAAGAACTATACACAGAAAATTATAAGACACTTATGAAAAAAATCAAAGATGACATAAACAAATGGAGAGATATTCCACACTCCTGGGTAGGAAGAATCAATAATGTGAAAATGACTATACCACCAAAGGCAATCTACGGATTCAATGCAATCCCTATCAAATTGTCAGTGGAATTTTTCATAGAACTAGAACAAAAAATTTCACAATTCATATGGAAACACAAAAGACCCTGAGTAGCTGAAGCAGTCCTGAGAAAGAAGAATGGAGTTGGAGGAATCAACCTTCCTGACTTCCAATTATACTACAAAGCTACAGTCATCAAGACAATATGGTCCTGGCACAAAAACAGAAATATAGACCAATGGAACAAGATAGAAAGCCCAGAAATAAACCCAAGCACCCATGGGTACCTTATTTTTGACAAAGGAGGCAAAAATATACAATGGGGCAAAGACAGCCTCTTCAATAAATGGTGCTGGTAAAACTGGACAGCTACATGTAAAAGAGTGAAATTAGATCACTTCCTAACCCCATACACAAAGATAAACTCAAAATGGACTAAAGACCTAAATGTAAGACCAGAAACTATAAAACTCTTAGAGGAAAACATAGGCAGAACACACAATGACATAAATCAAAGCAAGATCCTCTCTATGGTCCACCTTCTAGGTTCAGTTCATTACAGTTGCTCAGTCATGTCCGACTCTTGGCAACCCCATGGACTGCAGCATTCTAGGCTTTCCTGTCCATTACCAGCACCCAGAGCTTAGTTAAACTCATGCCCATCAAGTCGGTGATGCCGTCTAACCATCACATCCTCTGTCATCCCCTTCTCCTCCTGCCTTCAATCTTTCCCAGCATCAGGGTCTTTTCCAGTGAGTTAGTTCTTCTCATCAGATGGCCAGAGTACTGGAGTTTCAGCTTCAGCATCAGTCCTTCCAATGAATATTCAGGACTGATTTCTTTTAGGGTGGACTGGTTGGATAGGGACTCTCAAGAGTTTCCTCAAACACTACAGTTCAAAAGCATCAATTCTTCAGTGCTCAGCTTTCTTTATCCTCCAAATATCACATCCATACATGACTACTGGAAAAAGCATAGCATTGACTAGACAGACCTTTGTTGGCAAAGTCATGTCTCTCCTTTTTAATATGCTGTCTAGGTTGGGAATAACTTTTCTTCCAAGGAGCAAGTGTTATTTAATTTCATGGCTAAAGTCACCATCTGCAGTGATTTTGGAGCCCCCAAAATTAAAGTCTCTCACTGTTTCCATTGTTTCCCCATCTATTTGGCATGAAATGATGGGACCAGATGCCATGATCTTCGTTTTCTGAATGTTGAGTTTTAAGCCAACTTTTTCATTCTCCTCTTTCACTTTCATCAAGAGGCTCTTTAGTTCTTTGCTTTCTGCCATAAGGGTGGTATCGCCTGCATATCTGAAGTTATTGATATTTCTCCTGGCAATCGTGATTCCAGCTTGTGCTTCATCCATTCTGGCATTTTGCATGATGTACTCTGCATATAAGTTAAATAAGCAGGGTGACAATATACAGCCTTGATGTACTTCTTTCCCTATTGGAACCTGTCTGTTGTTCCATGTCCAGTTCTAACTGTTTCTTCTTGACCTCCATCCAAATTTATCAGGAGGCAGGTCCAGTGGTCTGATGTTCCCATCTCTTTTAAGAATTTTCCACAGTTCATTGTGATCCACACACTCCAAGGTTTCGGTGTAGTCAATAAAGCAGAAGTAGATATTTTTTCTGGAATTCTCTTGCTTTTTCTGTGATCCAGTGGATGTTGGCAAATTGATCTCTGGTTCCACTGCCGTTTCTAAATCCAGCTTGTACATCTGGAAGTTCATGGTTCACATACTGTTGAAGCCTGGTTTGGAGAATTTTGAACATTACATTACTAGCTTGTGAGATGAGTGCAATTGTATGGTAGTTTGAACCTTCTTTGGCATTGCCTTACTTGGGTTGGAATGAAAATTGACCCATTCCAGTCCTGTGACCACTGCTGAGTTTTCAGATTTGCTGGCATATTGAGTGAGCACTTTCACAGCATCATCTTTCAGGATTTGAAATAGCTCAACTGGAATTCCATCACCTCCACTAGCTTTGTTCGTAGTGATATTTCCTAAGGTCCACTTGACTTCTCATTCCGTGATGTCTGGCTCTAGATGAGTGATTACACCATCGCTGTTATCTGGGTCATGAAGATCTTTTTTGTATAGTTCTTCTGTGTATTCTTGCCACCTCTTCTTAATATAATATCTTTGCTTTTGTTAGGTCCATAACATTTCTTTCCTTTATTATGCCCATCTTTGCATGAAATGTTCCCTTGGTATCTCTAATTTTTTTGAAGACATCTCTAGTCTTTCACATTCTATTGTTTTCCTCTACTTCTTTGCATTAATCAGCGAGGCAGGCTTTCTTATCTTTCCTTGCTATTCTTTGGAACTCTGCATTCAAATGGGTATATCTTTTCTTTTCTCCTTGCCTTTCGCATCTTTTCTTTTCTCAGCTATTTGTCAGGCCTCCTTGGACTACCATTTTGCCTTTTTACATTTCTTTTTCTTCAGGATGGTCTTGATCACAGCCTCCTGTACAATGTCATGAACCTTTGTCCATAGTTCTTCAGGTACTCTGTCTACCAGATCTAATCTTTGAATCTGTTTGTCACTTTCAGTGTATAATTGTAGGGGATTTGATTTATGTCATTCCTGAATGGTTAGTGGTTTTCCCTACTTTCTTCATTTTAAGTCTGAATTTGTTGATATGGAGTTCATGATCCGAGCCATAGTCAGCTCCCAGTCTTGTTTTCACTGACTGTATAGAGCTTCTGCATCTTTTGCTGCAAAGAATATAATCAATCTGTTTTGGTATTGACCATCTGGTGATGCCCATATGTAGAGTCTTCTCTTGTGTTGTTGGAAGAGGGTGTTTGCTATGACCAGTGCGTTCTCTTGGTATAACTGTTAGCCTTTGCCCTGCTTCGTTTTGTACTCCAAGGCCAAATTTGCCTGTTACTCCCGGTATCTCTTGATTTCCTACTTTTGCATTCCAGTCCCCTATAATGAAAAGGATCTTTTTTTGGTGTTAGTTCTAGAAGGTCTTGTGGTCTTCGTAGAACCATTCAACTTTAGTTTCTTCAACATTACCTCCTAGAGTAACTGAAATAAAAACAGAAGTAAACAAGTAGGACCTGATGAAACTTAAAAGCTTTTGCATAGCAAAGGAAACTCTAAGCAAGGTGAAAAGACAACCCTCAGAATAGGAGAAAATGATAGCAAATGAAACAATTAACAATGGATTAATTTCCAAAATATACAAGCAGCTCATACAACTCAGTGCCAGAAAAACAAACAACCCAATCAAAAAGTGGGAAAAGGACTTAAACATACAAAGAAGACATACAGATGGCTAATAAACACATGAAAAGATGCTAAACATCACTCATTATTAGAGAAATGCAAATCAAAATTACAATGAGATATCACCTCACACTGGTCAGAATGGCCATCATCAAAAAGTCTACAAACAATAAATCCTGGAGAGGGTGTGGAGAAAAGGGAATGCTCTTGCAGTGTTGGTGGGAATGTAAACTGATACAGCCACTATGGACAACGGTGTTCAGATTCCTTAGAAAACTAGGAATAAAACCACAATATGACCTAGCAATCTCACTCCTGGGCGTATACCTTGATGAAATCAAAATTTTAAAAGATACATATATTGCATTGTTCATTGCAGTACTATTTACAATAGGTAGAATATGGAAGCAACCTCGATGTCCATCGACAGATGAATGGATAAAGAAGTTGTGGTATATATACACAATGGAATATTACTCAGCCATAAAAAGGCACACATTTGAGTCAGTTCTGACAAGAAGGATTAACCTAGAACCTATTATGCCGAGTGAAGTGAGTCAGAAAGAGAATGATAAATATCCTATTCTAATGCATATATACGGAATCTAGAAAAATGATACTGAATAATTTATTTGCAGAGCAGCAGTGGAGAAACAGACATAGAGAATAGACTTAAGGACATGGGGAGGGGGAGAAGAGGGTGAGATATATGGAGAGAGTAACATGGAAACTTACATTACCATATGTAAAATAGATAGCCAAGGGGAATTTGTTATATGCTTCAGGAAACTCAAACAGGGGCTCTGTATCCATCTAGAGGGGTGGGATGGGGAGGGAGATGGGAATGATGTTCAAAAGAGAGGGGACATATGTATACCTATGGCTGATTCATGTTGAGACTTGACAGAAAACAACAAAATTCTGTAAAGCAATTATCCTTCAATAAAAAATAAAGGAAAAAAAGAATAAATCCAGTATCTTGCTGAAAATAAAGTCAGTAATGAAAAAAAAATTATGAAAACATTCAAAATGCAGATTATAGCAATTAGATGTTAGAGTATATATCCAGCATAGTGAATCAGAGAAGTAATTAAACTTCATAAAATAAAAGCTTTGATAGCAAGGAAAATAAGAAAAGTTGCTGTTCAAAAACTGTTTCTTAAACAAATACACTCTTATTGTAAATTTCCCCTCTTCCCCCAAAAAACCAAAGCTTTAAGGATATAATTCAGAATAAAATGCTACTGGGTTTGTTTTAGTTAATCCATGTATTGGTTAAAGTATTGTTTTATTTTCTATGTGGCTAGCTAGTGCTGCCAGCATCTTTTTTTTAACTTTTTAATTTCTATTGGAATAAACTAGCATCATTCTTGAACAATTCGTACTTCTCTTACTGATTTTGAAATATTACCTCTCATATTCCTGTTTCCATATATATTTGGTCTGTTTCTTTGTTTTCTACCTGTTTCTTGGCCTGTTTATTGATTCTAGTAAAATACCACAAGTTTTTACTACTATGGAAGTTTTCTTACTGCTTTTCACCTAAGACTAAGTGGTACTATAAACATTGAAAAATGAATCTTGCTGACTGAGATCCAATGCAAATGCAAGATGGCTGGCTAGTAAGATAACCTCCCTCCCCAGAGTGCCTGCCCGTTCTTTTCTGCATCTATCATTTAATTTCTCTGCTTGACAAAATGTATCAGTTGTGCATGCTTTTATTTTCTTGTAACATACTGATTGTATTGTCTTAAAAATAAAGTTTATGCACATGTACACATATGAGAAGGCTGGATGGCATCACTGACTCGATGGACATGAGTCTGAGTGAACTCCGGGAGTTGGTGATGGACAGGGAGGCCTGGCGTGCTGCAGTTCATGGGGTCGCAAAGAGTCGGACACGACTGAGCGACTGAACTGAACTGACACATATTTGTGTGTGTAAACTATCACATAATGGGACATTGAGAGAGAGAGTGACTACAGTGTTGACTCAAGTCCTCAAAATTATCAGGAAGTAAGGCTTAATCTTGGGACTGATTTTTCTAAAACAGCTGCCAGTAGCAGTCAAAGCTACTTATTTATGCTTTTGATTTTTGTTCCACAGAAGAAAATTAACCTTACCTTTAGTTATGCATTAACTAGAACAAAATAGGACAGTATAAAGAATGCCATATACAGAAAGGCATTATATAGCATTATGAGAAGGGAGCTATGATTACTGTGAAAAGACTCAGATCTCACTTTGGGGATTGGGGTCTACTCTGATACCACTGTAAATGAAATGTTTCTGAGTTGGATGAGAGTGTTTTAAACATAACATCAGCTTTATTTTTTCCCAAACTTGTTTAATCTTGCTGTATTCATTATTCTGATCATATAATTTATTTCAATATTATAAATAATAAGGGCTATCTTTTTTTTTCAATAGCTGTATAAAGTTGTCACACAGACACACACACACACTCTCTTTCTCCCTCAGAAATCACATATAAGCATCAAGGAAATACCAATTCCATCTCTGTACTAACAAGGAGAATGAAAGTCCAGACTGCAAAATGTGAGTATTACTGCCAGAAACATGGTAGATCCAGCCAGAAACATGGTAGATCTAGCAGAAGTGTGGGGAAAAGTACAAGGAGGATCACATAGTTGAAGATCTGAGAATGAGTTTTAAAAATATACTTATTCTCCCAGGTGAAGTGAAAACCCTGAAGTGCCATTCCAAGAACACTTGTTTGCAACAGCAGGACTATATTATAAGGTGTGGAGCAGATACTTCCTATATCTATAAGAAATAGATTATTTATGTGGTATAAGGAGAACTTACTGTATATCTTTCATTTTTCCCACTAATTGAATAAACCCTAAAAAGTAAAATAATGGACATAAACTTATTTCATATAGAAAATAGCTTGTAATATGACCAGGTTTGAGCGTTAAACTAGGAGTATACATACAAAGACATTGCGAGGATAAAAATGAAGAATAGGAAAAAGAAATGTCAGGCAAAGGAAGTACACGAGAAAAATATGGCCATGAACAGACAAAAAAAAAGCTCAAATATTTATAATGAATTAAGAATAAGAACTCTTGTGAAGTAATCACAAGAACATAAGACAGAGATACAAAAAAATCAAGGTAGAGATAAAAAGAAATAAAAGGTGATGAAACTTTTTTTTAAAAAAAGTAGAGAAGGAGCAATCTCACAGAAGTGAAATTTATAAGTAGTCCAAGGGAGAATTAACAATGCTGAAAATACAAGGGACATAGAAGACAGTAATGAGAAAAGCATATAAAATGAAAAGGAAATTGATTTAAAATTTTTTGAAGATAAAGAAAATTACAGTATTAGAAAAAATGAGTAAAACATACATAATTGGAATTCTTAAAAAAGAAAACAATAAATATTTAACAATCCAGTTCCAGAACACTGCTAGAAGTAAAAGAAACTTGATTGTATAAATGGAAAAAGACATTGAATTTGAAAGAAAATAAAAAGTTACGACATTTTACTTCAGAGATAAATAAGAGAAAAAGGAACCTCCCGACAACTGTTGGTGGGAATATAAAGAATATAAACTGATATAGCCATTATGAAGAAAAGTACGGAGATTCCTTAAAAAAACTAGGACTAAATATACCATATGACCCAGCAGCCCCACTACTGGGCATATTCCCTGATAAAACAGTCCTAAAAGGCATATGTACTGCAGTGTTCATTGCAGCACTATTTACAATAGCCAGGACCTGGAAGCAACCTAAATGTCCATCGACTGATGAATGGATAAAGAAGATGTGGTATGTATATACAATGGAATAGTACCCAGCTATAAAAAATGAATTTGAGTCAGTTCTAGTGAGGTGGGTGAACCTACAGCCTACAGAGTGAAGTAAATCAGAAAGAGAAAAACAAATTAATATATTAACCCATATATAAGGAATCTAGAAAAACAGTATCAATGAACTTATTTGCAGGGAAGGAATGGAGACACAGATGTAGAGAATGGACTTGTAAACATGGTGGGAAAGGGAGAGAAAGAGTGGGATGAATGGAGAAAGTAGCATCAACATATGAGCAGCTGGTGAGAAGTTGCTGTATAACACAGGGAGCCCAGCCTGATGCTCTGTGATGACCTACAGGGGTGGTATGAGAGAAGGGAAGGGAGGCTCAAGAGAAGAAATATGTATAATTATGGCTGATTCACATATTCTATGGCAGAAACCAACACAACATTGGAAAGCAGTTTTCCTCCAATTAAAAAAAAAAGAGAGGAGAGAAATTTAGAAGAAGAAGAAAGAGGAAGTGGAAAAAAAAGAATAATAAGAAATTTCATGTGCTCTCTCTTTTGAATGCTGTTTTGAATTTAGGATGTTGATATAATCATAGATTTTTTAGATTATGAGCATTATAGAATCTTCATTAAAGAATAGTATCTGTTTTCAAAACTTAGAAAAGGAACTGTCAGTGTTTAATCAATTTTAATATCTGGATTTTTCTTGTTACAGGAAACTAGAAAAGTTTTTGAATTTCAAAAATCTTCAAACCTGTTTAAAGGAAGCCAGTCTACTAGATTATTATGTATCTGGATTTTTGTGGGCAAAAGGAATGGACTTCTCTGTTATTCAATATTCAAAATTTATGACTTTACTAGATATGCTACTTCATAATCTTAGAAGTAAGTACATTACTTTTTCTTTTTTTAAGAAAAGAAAATTTAGTCCACTGTCTAAATGAATTTTCTCAAGCAAAAGCTCCTAATTTTATTGTAAATCCTACAATGAAAATTATGTTTTTTCCTTGGGTATATATAGAAAGAATATACTTCATAACTTCATTAAGTTGTAAAGTGTTAATACTTAATAAGGTTAATGTTCTCTTAATAATGAATTTGCCAGATATATTACTTTAATTTTGAAATCTCATCAGTGTCATCATCCCAAAAATGTCAAGTAGTTCAGATTTATCTAGATATTTTTTATTGTTTGAGCTGTTTTCATCTTATCTTACATTTAAATATTACTGTAATATCAGGTTTGCTGTTAGGAGGTAACTTTGGTCAGTATCAAAGCCCCATGAAATAGACATTAGTCCCATACACTTAGATTTTGTGAGTTTTTTAATTTACTGAAATGAGTTACTACGGAAATTTGGAAATTCTTCCTTGGAGCAGTTTTAAATGTGATGACTTTTGTTTGAGAATAAACAGAGTTACTTTCTTGGAAGGAGGAAAAGAAGGAAATCTATCATTACTTATTGCCAACTTTGTCCTAGGCAGTATATTTGGTTCCAGTCTTCAACATAGATTGTAAAATGCAGAACAGCTGCAGGGGAGGTATCATAACCCCTATATCACAGTTGAGCAAGCGGTCCAAGGTGCATAGTTGGTAAGTGGCAGAACAGGAACATGAATCTTACTGTGTAATCAAAAGACCATGAACACAATAAATGTCAAGATATTTCTAACTCCACTGAAAGACCTGCTTGTGTCTACGGGAGGCAGCTTTGCTTCCTTCCTTCCTTCCTTCATTTCCTCCTCCTTCCATTTTGTCTCTTCTTTTGATTATTTGCTTGTTTTTAGTTTCTTTTTTAAAAAATTTGGGGAGGTAGAAGACCTTTCTACCCCTAAAGTATTGTCACCATTGTCCTACTAAAATTAATGGAGGACTTTTGTCACACAAAGCTTATTTTGTTCCTTGTATCATTTTCTAACTGTTCAGAAGCAGGGGAAATACTGTGTTAGCAAAATTAATTGAGGAATCACTCACACCTTATGTTTTCTTCCTGCTCCTCATCACTCTTAACAAGGGAAGAATTGGTAGTTTTTTGTATGTGAGGAAGAAAAATCCATATTTTTCCTTCTCTGCAAATAGGAGAATTTCATTTTTTCTTTACTTAGGTATGTGGTGCCATGTTAAACACTAATAATGTACCAATAGAAGAAAAAAATAATTATATTTGACAATGAGAAATATTGTATGATATTAATTGACTGATTTCAGATTATTCTGTACTTAATATAAAACTAAAACAGAAACTGAAGTCTTAGGTAGTTAGTTTTGAGAATTCAGTCTTTTCAGTACTATTTTATTATTAAGAGTCCTGATAAATAATATAACATTGTTTCAGTGTCAGTTGTTGAACTATAATCTTCCAAAAAAGAATTCTTAGTAAATCATCACAAAAACAGACTTTGGCTGTTTTTTCCCTCATGACACAAATATTTGTGGAATCTTTGAGTACTACAGGTCTCGAAATAGAAATAATATTATTTGAATACTATTGTCAAAATTACTAGGCAGACAAAGAACTGTGTGGATCTCATCCTGTATGGAAAATATTAGTAACTAGATACCAACAATAAGATGAAATGGATATTGAGATTAGATGACAAAGACTTCAAAACAGCTACAAGAGCTTAAAAGAACTGTTGTGAACATTGTTGAAATAAACGTTAAAATATAAAGAATCATGAAAGAAACAGAAGGTATAATCAAGAAACAAAATTTTAGAACCAAATTGTACAATGACCAAAATTAAAATCTCACTGAATGGAATCAATAACAGAATGGAGACAAAGGAAAAATCAGTGAACTTAAAGATGGAAGAGCAATAGAAATTATCCAATCTGTGCAATACAGAGAAAAAATTAAAAAAAGATTGATAAACAAATGAACAAAACCTCAAGGACCTATGGACAATGGAAGTTCTAATATACATATCATTCAGAGTCCCAAAAGGATAGGAGAAAGAGTACAGCAGTAAACAAGCATTTGAAAAAGCAGTACTTGAAAACATCCCAAATTTATCAGAAGACATAGACCTGTAAATTCAAGAGGCTGACTAGGTCACAAATAAGGTAAACCAAAAGAAAAACATCAACTGTCTGGATCTAATTGCCATTTACAGAACAGTATACCCCAAAACAACAGAATAGTCATGCTTTCAAGTGTGTATGGCACATTCATCAAGGTGGACCATATCCTGGGTCATGTAACAACCTTAAGTTTAATTGAAACCATACAAATATATTTTCTGACCATCATGGAATTAAACAGTTAACAACAGAAACATGTAAGGGAAATCTCCAAACACTTGGGTATTGAACAGCACAATTCTTAATAGTCCATGAGTCAAAGAGAAAGCCTCAACAGATATTAGAAAAGATTTTTAAGTAAATGAATAGAGCATGGATCAAGGAGAAAAGAAATAAATAATAAACAGAAGTCAATGAAATTAAAAATGGAAAACCAATAGAGAAAATCAGTGAAACAAAAATCTGGATCTTTGATAAGATCAAAATTGATAAACATGAAGCAAAACTGACTAAGAAAAAAGATGGCAGGTACAGGTTATTATTATCAAGTATAAAAAAGGATATCACTAAAGACTGTGCAGACATTAACAGAATAATAAGAGAATATTAATTATATGTACATTAGAAAACAAAAGTAACTGACCAGTTTTCAAAAACCTCAAACTAATAAAATTCACCAGATGAAGTAGATATCTTGATAGTCCCATAACTATTGAAAAAATTGAATTTGTTGCTAAGAACTATTGGAAAAAATTCTTCACGCCCAGAGGTTTCTACTGGAAAATTCTGTTAAACATTTAATGAAGAAATACCACCAACTATATATGACATCTTCCAGAAATAACAGAGGAAAGAACTCTTTGTAACTCATTTTTTGAGGCTAAAATTATCTTCATACCAAACCTGACAAAGAGAAGAAGGAGGGGTGAGGAGAAAGGGAAAAGAAGAAAAAGTTGAGGAAAGGTGGGGGGAAGTAGGAGTAAAAGGAGGAGAAGAAATTACAGAGCAATGTCCCTAATGAACATAAAAGCATCTCAACAAAATATTGTCAGAATTAATCAGGCAATTCATAAAAAAATAATATAGATGACCAGTTGGGCTTTATATCAGAAATTCAATGCTGAATGGTTTGGTGTTGAAAATGTGATTCATGTAAAAAATTGAAAGAAGAAAAGAGCACATGATCATGTAAATGGATGCAAAGATAGCATTTGACTAAGTACAACACCCATTCATTATTTTTAAAGTCAGAAAGTTAAGAAAAGATGTGATTTTTGTCAGCCTTATAAAAGACATCTACCAAAAAGCCACCATCATACTTAGTGGTGAAAAGCAAAATTCTTTCCTTGTAAGATCAGGATCAAGGTAAGAATGTCTGGTCTTATCTCCTATTCAACATAAGAATTGGAGACTTAGCAATAAGTGCAGTATAGTGAGAAAAAGAAATAAAATACAGGCAGCCTGGAAAGGAGGGAATTATACAGTGCCTGTTGTCAGATGAAATGATTCTTTATATAGCAAATTCCACAGAATCAAAAAAATTCCTAGAACTAATGAATTTAGCAATGTTGCAGGAAGAAGGTCAAAACACAAAAGTCAGTTGTATTTCAATATACTAGCAATGTGTATTAGATACCAAATTTTTAACAAACAATTTCATTTATAATAACTCAAAAAATGATAGAAGTATTGATACAGAAGTATAAATCTAACAAAATATGCACAATCTATATGCTAAAAACTACAAAATGATGATAAAATTAAAACCTAAACAATTGAAAAAATATACTGTGTTCTTGGATTAGAAATCTCCACATGATAAAGATGTCTTCCCAAATTGATACGTAGATTTAACGCAGTATCAATCCAAATGCCAGCAGGATTTTTTCTAGACATACTCACTGATTTTAAAATTTATATGGAAAGGCCAAGGAGCTAAAACAACTAAAAATTTTTTGAAAAATAAGAGTAAAGTTGCATAAGGCTTAACACTCAGTTTAAGAATTACTATATAGTTATAGTAATGAAGTCAGTGTGGAATTAGTGAAGGGATAAACACATGTATCAATGAAACAGAAGACAGAATTCAGAAATAGAAAAATGATCATCTGACTTTTTGATAACTATGCAAAAGTAATTCAGTGGAACCAAGTCTCCTTTTCAATAAATGTATTGAAACAACTGCTCATCTATATTGAAAAGAGTGCACTTCAGCTTAAACTTTTCACTTGATACGAGTTAACTCTAATTGTTATAAACTTGAAATATAAAACTATAAATCTTTTAGAATAAAACAAGAGAAAATCTTTATGACCTTGGGTTATTGAGACGTTCTTAGATGTGAACCCCAAAACAGTACCTGTGAAAGAAAAATTTATAAATTGAACTTAATCAGATTTTAAAATTTTTGTTTTATGAAAGTCATTGTTAAAAGAATGAAAAGTTGCAGACGGGGAAAAATATATTTGCAAATCACATATCTAAAAAAGGGCTTGTATCTGTAATGCATGAAGAACTGTCAGAACACAGCAATAAGTTAAAAAATTCTATTAGAAATGGACAAAGCCATCAAAAACCCATAACTTCTGTTTAACCATCAGGCAAACTAAATTGAGGAACATTGTACAAAAATATTTGACTGGTCCTTTCCAAGCTGACAAGGTTATTACAAATAAGAAAAGTCAGAGAAACAATCTAGGGGGACCTAAGGGGCATGACAACCAAATGTAGTTGGTGTCCTGGATGATGTCCTGGAATATTAAGTAAAAATTATGGAAATTAATAAAATAAGGGCTTTAGTTCATTGTAATGTTTGTGTGTGAAGTCGCTCAGTCGTGTCCAACTCTTTGCTACCCCATGGACTCTAGCCTACCAGGTTCCTCCATCCATGGGGTTTTCCAGGCAAGAATACTAGAGTGGGTTGCCATTTCCTTCTCCAGGAGATCTTCCCGACCCAGAAATTGAACCCAGGTCTCCCACATTGTAGACAGATGCTTTACCGTCTGAGCCACCAGAGAAGCTCATTGTAATGTTTAAATTTGGTTTATTAGTAGTAATAAATGTACCATGATAATGTTTGATATTAAAAATAAAATATACTGTGTGGAGGGTTAGCAAGAACTCTCAATATTATTTTTGTAATTTTTCTATAAATGCAAATCTTTTACAAAATAAAGTTTACCTTTTTCTAAAAAAAATGGGAAAGAATCTGAACAGATGCTTCACCAAAGAAGATATATAAAGATAGCAAATAAACTCCTGAAAAGAAGCTCAACGTCTTTAGGGAAATGTAATAAAACCATTGTGATACCATTACACATCTGTTAGAATGGATAAAATCAAAAATACTGACAATATCAAGTGCTGACAAGGATTCAGAGCATCTGGAACTCTTGTTCTTTGTTTGTGGAGATACAAAATGGCACAGCCACTCTGTACAATATTTGGCAGTTTCTTAGAAAATTATATCCCATTCATCCCTCTCTAAAGAAACATTCATTACTTTCATTACTCTAAAGAATGAAAATCATATATTCACACAAAAACCTGCACATGAATGTTGTCAGGCAGCTCTGTTCGTAAGTGCTGAAAAGTAAAAACAAATTCAAATGTCTATCAGTGGATAAACAGGTAAATAAACTATTGTATATCCATACAGTGGAACACTACTCAGCAGTTAAAGTAGTTGAGGCATGATACAATTTGAATGAGTCTCAATAGCATCATACTGAGTTAAAGAAGTCAGTCTTAAAAGATTGTATTCTGTATGATTACATCTATGGGAAATTCTCAACAAATCACGATAGCAGTGGAGAACAAATCAGTGTTTGCCAGAGGTTGAAGTGTTGAGAGGACATAAAAAGATAGTATGAGGGAGCTTTTGGAAGTGATGTACCTTTTCTGTATCCTAATGGTTACATGGGCTATCCAAGCATTTAACTTTCTAGAACTGTGCACCAAAAGGGAAAGTGAATTTTACTGTATGATGGTGTTAAAAAATATTTATGTATAAAAATATTTGTACATAAATATTTATGTATAAAAACATAATATGTATAAAATATTTAGTGCAAGAAAAATATGTGCTCTAACAACAACAATAAAAGACTAAGCAGGAATAAGCTTTAAAAAGGCAATGTGCAGGCCCTATATGAAGAAAACTTCAGAGCATTTTTAAAGTCACACAGGAGGCTTTTAACATTTGGAAAAACTTACAACATTCTTTAAAAGACTCAACATCATAAAGATGTGAAGTCTTATCAAGTTAATTTATAGCATTAATATTCCAATAAAAATGCCAACAGTATTTTGTTAATATTTTTGTCTAGGAGTGAGTTTCTAGGCAAGATGATTCTAACAAAATATGGAAAATTAACAGGACGAATTGCCAGAAAAACTGTCTTCAGAAAATGTAATAAGCTATAGCATATCTTAGTAGTAGTAGTACTTCTGTAGTTTAGTAACAGAAAACCTCAAGTATTTGAACACAGTGGTGAATCACTAGATAGACAGACCAAAGGAACAGCAATTTAACCAATAGAATTCAGTATTCAGTAAAATGACATTTCAAATCTGTAATGGAAAGATAAATTATTCAATAAATAATATTAGGACAACAGTATCCATCAAGAAAAAAATAAAATGAAATTGGATTCAAACCTGTGTCTGTCTGTTAATATAAACCAGAATACATTCCCAGTGAATCAAATGCTTAATTTTAAATTAAGTGAAGGCTTAAAAATATTAGAGAAAAACATGGTTTAATTTATTTATAACCTTGGATGGGGAAGATCTTTATACTTCAAAATTCGGAAGCCATAAAGATAAAATTTGATATGTATTTATATAAATTTCATTTATAAAAGTCAAAAGTCTGCAATGGAAAAATACCAAAATAAAAATTAGAACCTGGGGTAAACATTGCATCTCAGACATCAACAAACAAATTCTATAATATAAAAAAGAGCATACAAAAGCAAGAAGAAAAAGACCAATAGCGCAATAGAAGAGTATACCAAGGCTATGACTAAATAAATACAAATGATTCTTAAATAAATGAAAAGCTCAGTCTTAAAGATAAGAAAAACGTTAATTAAAACTACACAAAAATGTTATTTGTCATATATCAAATTGACAAAACTGTAAAACTTTGGTAGCATTTTCAGCTGTCAAAGCTGTAAGAAAACAAGTAGTCTCTTGTGTTGCTGATGGAAGTAAGAGCCCCATTATGGAATGTAGGTTAGCAGCTGTCTATCAAATTTACAGATGTATTATCTCTTTGACAAATGTATTGACTCTTCCCAGCAATTCAACTTTTGGGAACTTATCGTGCATATTCACTGGCACACACATAGCCTGACATATATGTAGTGTCATTAGTTGCAGTAATGTTTGAAACAGCAAAAAATTAGAAACATCAATTGAAAATATTGGTGTGAACTCTTGTTTAACATAAGAAATATACAGATGAATAGTTGTAGAGTTCAGTGTAAACATATATTCATAAACTTCTCAGCTCTATTCACAAATAGGGCCGAAAAGCAATGATATGCAATAGCAGTGAGCATACCACCCAGGACTCAGGCCTTGGTTTATAATTTCATTTTCAAATGAAAGGAACCAGGGCTCCTTAGAAAAATGGCTGATGGTAGACCTAGAGCAGGGAACATAAAAGGTGAGCGTGGGGCATCTTGTAGTGGCCAGAAAAAAGTGCTTAGAAATAAGAATGATGGGAGTATGCCCAAAGAATGGAGAAGCCAACTGAAAAAGCTCCCAATATCCACAGAACAAATTGAACAAGATAGCATAGTATTGAATTATAATCCAAAGTATGAAATTAACTTCCATGAATCCATGCTGATGAAAATTAATGATTGAATAAATAATTGGAATAAATGAATTAATGCTTGAATAAGTAATTAACTACCTACAAATGGCCATGGGATAACATGGCTTTGGCAACCTGAAGTGGTGTTGGTGGCCTGGGAAGTGGCTTCACAAAGATCACTCCAGAGATGGAGATGGGAGCAGGGTAGTGATAGATTGGCCCCAGGACAACCACCAGCAGTGGAGAGGCCTGGGTACTGTTCACTCCAAGGTGGCTGATCAGCTCCAGAGTAGACAGTGGCTCCACAGCAGACAGCGGCTCCTGGGCGGCACATCAGCTCCATGGTGGACGGTGGCTCCTGGGCAGCAGGTTGGTTCCAAGTGGCCAGTGGCAGCCATGATGCTGGGGTGCCCTCTGCTCCTGGGAATCCTTCAACATTGGCTCCAGCCTTCCTCCGACCCACTTAGCAGTCATTCCAGTGTCGCCTTTGCCTCGATCCCCTGACTGCACATTGACTGACACTGAATGGCTAGTGACAGTTTAAACGCTCAAGGAGGATAACAGTGGGACCGCGGGCCAGCCGGGGCACCATGCATGTAATCCAGCTACCTTGAGCAGCTGAAGGCCATGTCCCTGCTAGTTAGGGCCTGACAAAACATGGTCCACTGGAGAAGGGAATGACAGACCATTTGAGTATTCTTGCCTTGAGAACCCCATGAACAGTATGAAAAGGCAAAAATATATAACTGAAAGATGAACCTCCCAGGTTGGTAGGTGTCCAGTATACTACTGGGGAAGAGCAGAGAAATAGCTACAGAAAGAATGAAGAGGCTGGGCCATAGCCAAAAGGATGCCCAGTAGTGTTTATATCTGGGGGTAAAAGTGAAATCCAGTGCTGTAAAGAAAAATATTGCATAGGAACCTGGAATGTTAAATCCATGAATCAACGTAAATTGGATGTGGTCAAACAGGAGATGGCAAGAGTGAACATGGACCTTTTAGGAATCAGTGAATGAAAACGGATGGGATAGGCAAATTTAATTCAGATGACCATATCTACTACTGTGGGCAAGAATTCCTTAGAAAGGATGGAATAGGCCTCATAGTCAACAAAAGAGTTTAAAATACAGTACTTGGGTGCAATCTCAAAAATGGCAGGATGATCTCAGTTCATTTCTAAGGCAAACCATTCAACATCACAGTAATCCAAATCTGTGGTGCAACCAGTAATGCTGAAGTTGAACTGTTATTCATTTATTTTTTTTTGAACTGTTATTTACGAAGACCTACAAGACCTCCTAGATCTAACACACACAAAAGATGTCCTTTTCATCACAGGGGACTGGAATACAAAAGTAGGAAATCAGGAGTTACCTGGAATAACAGGCAAGTTTGGCCTTGTAGTACAAGATGAATCAGGGCAGAGGCTGACAGTTTTGCCAAGAGAACGTACTGTTCACAGCACAGCACAGCACAGCACAGTACTCTTCCAACAACACAAGAGACAGCTCTATACATAGACATCACCAGATGGTAAGTACTGAAATCAGATTGATTACATTCTATGCATCCTAAGACAGAAAACCCCTATACAGTCAGCAAAAACAAGATCTGGAGCTGACTGTGTCTAGATAATCAGCTCCTTATTGCAAAATTCAGGCTTAAATTGAAGAAAATAGGGAAAACCACTAGGCCATTCGGGTAGGACCTAAATGAATCCCTTATGATTATACAGTGGAAGTGACAAATAGAAACAAAGGACTACATCTGATAGAGAGTCACTGAAGAACTATGAACGGAGGTTCATAACATTGGACCAGAGGTGGTGACCAAAAACAATGCAATGCAAAACCAAAAGAAATGCAATAAAGCAAAGTGGTTGTCTGAGGATTCCTTATTTGTAGCTGAGAAAAGAAGAGAAGCAAAAGGCAAAGGAGAAAGGGAAAGATATTCCAAATTGAATGCAGAGTTCCAGAGAACAGCAAGGAGAGATAAGAAAGCCTTCTTAAGTCAACAATGCAAAGAAATAGAGGAAGAAAGCAGAATGGGAAAGACGAGAGATCTCTTTAAGAAAATTGGAGATACCAAGGGAATCTTTCATGCAAAGATAGGCACAATAAAGGACAAAAATGGCAAGGACCTAGCAGAAGCAGAAAGGATTAAGAAAAGGTGGCAAGAATACACAGCGGAACTCTACAAAAAAGCTCTTAGTGACCCACACAACCATGATGGTGTAATCACTCACTAGAGCCAGACATCCTGTAGTGTGAAGTCAAGTGGGTCTTAGGAAGCATTACTACAAACAAAGTTAGTGGAGGTGATGGAGTTCCAGCTGAACTATTTGAAATCCTAAAAGATGATGCTGTTAATGTGCTGTACTCAATATGCCAGTAAATTTAGAAAAAGCAGTGGCCACAGGACTGGAAAAGGTCAGTTTTCATTCCAATCCCAAAGAAAGGCAATGCCAAAGAATGTTCAAATTACCATAAAATTGTACTCATGTCATGTGCCAGCAAGATTATGCTCAAAATCCTTCTCACTAGGTTCTACAGTACCTGAACTAAGAGCTTCCAGATGTACAAGCTGGATTTAGAAAAGGCAGAGGAACCAGAGATCAAGTTGCCAACATCCACTGGATCATCGAAAAAGCAAGAGAGTTCCAGAAAAACATCTATTTCTGCTTTATTGACTATGCCAAAGCCTTTTACTGTGTGGATCACAATAATCTATGGAAAATTCTTAAAGAGATGGGAATACCAGACCACCTAACCTGCCTCTTGAGAAACCTGTATGCAGGTCAGGAAGCAACAGTTAGAACTGGACATGGAACAACAGACTGGTTCCAAATAGGAAAAGGAGTATGGCAAGGCTGTATATTGTGACCCTGCTTATTTAACTTATATGCAGAGTACATCATGAGAAATGCTGGGCTGGAAGAAGCACAAGCTGGAATCAAGATTGCCAAGAGAAATATCAGTAACCTCAGATATGTAGATGACACCACCCTTATCAGTTCAGTTCAGTTCAGTCGCTCAGTCATGTCCGACTCTTTGCAGCCCCATGAATTGCAGCACGCCAGGCCTCCCTGTCCATCACCAACTCCCAGAGTTACTCAAACTCACGTCCATCGAGTCGGTGATGGCATCAGCCATCTCATCCTCTGCTGTTGCCTTCTCCTGCCCCTAATCCCTCCCAGCATCAGAGTCTTTTCCAGTGAGTCAACTCTTTGCATGAGGTGGCCAAAGTACTGGAGTTTCAGCTTTAGCATCAGTCCTTCCAATGAACACCCAGGACTGACCTCCTTTAGGATGGACTGGTTGGATCTCCTTGCAGTCCAAGGGACTCTCAAGAGTCTTCTCCAACACCACAGTTCAAAAGCATCAATTCTTCGGTGCTCAGCTTTCTTCACTGTCCAACTCTCACATCCATACATGACTACTGGAAAAACCATAGCCTTGACTAGATGGACCTTTGTTGGCAAAGCAATGTCTCTGCTTTTGAATATGCTATCTAGGTTGGTCATAACTTTCCTTCCAAGGAGTAAGTGTCTTTTAATTTCATGGCTGCAATCACCATCTGCAGTGCTTTCAGAGCCCCAAAAAATAAAGTCTGACACTGTTTCCACTGTTTCCCCATCTATTTCCCATGAAGTGATGGGACCAGATGCCATGATCTTCATTTTCTGAATGTTGAGCTTTAAGCCAACTTTTTCACTCTCCCCCTTCACTTTCATCAAGAGGCTTTTTAGTTCCTCTTCACTTTCTGCCATAAGGGTGGTGTCATCTGCGTACCTGAGGTTATTGATATTTCTCCCGGCAATCTTGATTCCAGCTTGTGCTTCCTCCAGCCCAGCATTTCTCATGAAGTACTCAGCATATAAGTTAAACAAGCAGGGTGACAATAGACAGCCTTGCCGTACTCCTTTTCCTATTTGGAACCAGTCTGTTGTTCTATGTCCAGTTCTAACTGTTGCTTCCTGACCTGCATATAGGTTTCTCAAGAGGCAGGTCAGATGGTCTGGTATTCCCATCTCTTATGGCAGAAACCAAAGAAGAACTAAAGAGCCTCTTGATTAAAGTGAAAGAGGAGAGTGAAAAAGTTGGCTTAAAGCTCAGCATTCAGAAAACTAAGAAGATGGCATCTAGTACCATCACTTCATGGGAAATAGATGGGGAAACAGTGAGAGACTTTATTTTGGGGGGCTCTAAAATCACTGCAGATGGTGCCTGCAACCATGAAATTAAAAGACGCTTACTCCTTGGAAGAAAAGTTATGAACAACCTAGATATCATATTAAAAAACAGAGACATTACTTTGCCAACAAAAGTCCATCTAGTCAAAGCTCTGGTTTTTCCAGTAGTCATGTATGGATGTGAGAGTTGGACTGTAAAGAAAGCTGAGTGCCAAAAAATTGATGCTTTTGAACTGTGGTGGTGGAAAAGGCTCTTGAGAGTCCCTTGGACGGCAAGGAGATCCAACCAGTCAATCCTAAAGGGAATCAGTCCGGAATATTCATTGCAAAGGCTCATACTAAAGCTGAAACTACAATACTTTGGTCACCTGATGCGAAGAACTCACTCATTGGAAAAGACCCTGATACTGGGAAAGATTGAAGGCGGGAGGAGAAGAGGATGACAGGATGAGATGGTTGGATTGCATCACTGACTCGATGGACATTAGTTTGAGTAAACTCTGGGAGTTGGAGTTTACTCCAACTGGGAGTTGGTGATGGACAGGGAAGCCTGGCATGCTGCAGTCCATTTGGTCACACAGAGTTGGACATGACTGAGTGACTGAACTGAACTGAGATGCAGAGTACATCACGTGGAATGCCAAGATGGATGAATCCCAAGGTGGAATCAAGATTTCAGGGAGAGATATCAACAAACTCAGATATGCAGATGATACCACTTTTAATGGCAGAAAGTAAAGAGCAGCTAAAGAACCTCTTGATGAAGGTGAAAGAGGAGACTGAAAACCTGGCTTAGAACTCAGCATTCAGAATGTGAAGATCATGACATCCTGTCCATCACTTCACGGCAAATAGATGGGGAAAATGTAGAAACAGTGTCAGATTTCGTTTTCTTGGCCTTCAAAATCACTGCGGATGGTGACTGCAGCCATGAAATTAAAAGATGCTTGCTCCTTGGAAGAATAGCTATGACAAACCTGTACAGTATATTAAAAAGCAAAGGTCCATATAGTTAAAGCTATGGTTTTTCCATTTGTTGTGTATGGATATGAAAGAGTATAAAGAAGGCTGAGTGCCGAAAAATTGGTGCTGGAGGAGACTCTTGAGAGTCCTTGGAGAACAAGGAGATCAAAGCAGTCAATCCTAAAGGAAATAAGTCATGAATATTCATTGGAAGGACTGATGCTGAAGCTCCAATAGTTTGTCCACCTGATGGGAAGAGCTGACTCATTGGTAAAACCCTGATGCTGGGAAAGGTTGAGGGCAAGAAAAGAAGGGGATGACAGAGGATGAGATGGTTGGATGCCATCACTTTCTCCATGGACATGAGTTGGAACAAACTCCAGAAGATAATGAAGGACAGAGAAGCCTGTTGTACTGCAGTTCATGGGGTTGCAAAGAGTTGGCCATGACTTCGTGACTGAACAACATCAAATAATTAACTGGGGCAAAATAGACAAATCTCCCATGTGGAAGTCCCAGTAATTTTTATAGATACCTCCCCTGGAGGAAGGCATGGCCACCCATTCCAGGATTCTTGCCTGGAAAATCCCCATGGACAGAGGAGTCTGGCGGGTTACAGTCCGTGAGGTTGCAAAGTCACAGAAAGGACAGAGCAACTAAGCACATCACTGCATCCTCAAGAAGTTGAACACCTTTTCCCATTTCTTAAGAATGTGCTGCACACCTCATTTCAAAGAGGACAGTATGGAAAGGAGGGAAAATAGTAACTTTATATAGGGAAGCCTGATAGATACAACCTCAGCAGGTCCAAATAGTAGCACTATTAGTGATGAGCCATGTTAAATAGCAAAGTGATGCGGGTGGCAAAAGCACGCATAGTAAGGTGTGTGCTTGCTCAGTCACTCATGTCCAATTCCTTGCAACCCTGTGGATGGTAGCTCACCTTGCTCCCCTCTCCATGGGATTCTCCAGCCAAGAATACTGGAGTGGTTTGCCATTTCCTCTTCCTAGGAATCTACCTGACCCAGGGATCAAACCCGCGTTTCCTACATCTGCATTTGTAGACAGATTCTTTACCACTTGATATACTGTGAAGAAAATGGCTCTGTAGTCTTCCTCCCCAAAACCTTTATTCCTTATCTAATCATGACAGAAGTATCAAATTTATACCAAATTTAAGTATACACTACAAAATACCTGATCAGTATTTCTTGAAACTGTAAAAGCCTTTAACAACAAGGAACGTCTGAAAAATTATGCAATCTCAGAAGATGAGATGAGTAAATGTAATGTGTTTGGAGGGAATCCTGGGACAGAACAAAAAAGACTTTAATAAAAACTAAAGAAATCCAAAGAGTGAACTTGAATAATAATATAATATTTGCTCATTAGTTGTGCCAAATGCACCATAGCAATGTTAACAATGGGGGAAATTGTGTATAAGCTATATGGGAACTCTTTGTGATATTCTTGCAACTTTTCTGTAAATCTAAAACTACTCCGAAAAAACAAATTTATATGTAGGGATTACCCTATCCCTAAATCATGATACCATGCAGCTGTAAAAAAAGAAAGAATGAGGAAGCTTTCTAGATATCATATGTTGTTACTGAGTCAAGCAAAGTGCAGAGTTGTATTCTTTTGTTTAAAAAAGAGAGAAGAATAAGTCTTTATATGTTTTTATTTGTTATATATACAAAGAAGTGCTGAAATGATATAGAAAAAACTAATAATCAAAATTTTATGTGCAAAGGGTATAGGAACTAGACATATGGACAACAGGATTGGAGTAAGTCTTCTTACAGTACACCTTGACATATATTTTTTGAACCATGTGAATGTACCACTTATGAATTTAATTGTAAAAAGAAGTATATGACATGAGTAGTCTTAAGCTTTGCAGCCTGTGAGCTAAGAATTTATAAACTAGAAACAGTAAAGGAAAGTAGAAAAATTTCATGAATCTCACATTCCAAATTTGACAAGAGATTTCCATTTTAAACTTTTTCCATAACTTCCAACTGCATCACAAATATTTCTTTGATGTGAAACTTTATATTGCTAATGTCAGTCCAAAAATGAATTTTTAAAACTTGAACAGGATCCATTCAAGTACTCATAAACTATGAGAGAGTGAAAGTACATGTGTAAAGGCTAACCAGAAAAAAAGCAAGGGATCTAGTTTTTACCTTCTGATAAAAACAGAAAATCCCCTCAAACCTTTCAACCTGAAAAGGTTCTAACTACCATCAGGACAGAATGTAATCTTAGCCAGGTATGCCAGGGAAATAGGTAAAGTATGTTTATACTTAAACTAAAACGTGGTAGAGTCCTGAGTGCATAGTGAGCACTCCCATCCCATTCTGCAACGTCTTCATAGAAAAAGCACTGAAGAGCAATCTGCTCTGAACTGTAGCATGGTTGATGGTTACTAACAAAATTCTAGTGTGGAAACTGCATTTTATACTGACTCACTTCTAACCTGTCCCTTGTCTCAGATTTTGCTGCATTATCTATGAGACATTCTGCAGACAACCCACCTGGAGTCAAATTAGATCAAAATAAAGGACTATGGAACATAAGATTTGTACAGTTATCTTTCGTGAAGTCATGAAGTCGCTCAGTCGTGTCCAACTCTTTGTGACCCTATGGACTGTAGCCCACCAGGCTCCTCCATCCATGGAATTTTCTAGGCAAGAGTACTGGAGTGGGTTGCCATTTCCTTCTCCAATAATATACATATTGAGGTCTAATTTTTCCAGGACCTGACCAAGCATTGGATGTAGACAGACAGTCTGGATATTTGGCCTCTGTCAAGGTCAATGGGCCAAGATTAATTCTCCTCTATATAACATGAATTTATTAAATAATCATAGAACACTTCTTAGTTCTATTAAGTTGAATTGTTTTTCTTCCAAATAGGAATAATATTAGTAAATATTTCATAGAATTAACTTGTGTCACTCATGGTGCCATTTGCTTTCCAAATACTGTCACTTAATTCATCCACAATCTTATGATATAGTTCTATTAATATTATTCTCCTTATTTTAAAAATTATAAAAATAAATGAGATTAAGAGATGCCACATCTGAACTCCAGCAAGTGAAAGCCCATCTTCCTGACTACCTCAAATGTGCCTGGTTTTGGGTTGAATTCTAGAAAGCGCTATCAGTTCAGTTCAGTCGCTCAGTCATATCTGACTCTGTGACCCCATGAATCGCAGCATGCCAGGCCTCCCTGTCATCACCAACTCCCAGAGTCTACCCAAACCCATATCCATCATGTCAGTGATGCCATCCAGCCATCTCATCCTCTGTCGTTCCCTTCTCCTCCTGACGCCATTCCCTCCCAGCATCAGGGTCTTTTCCAATGAGTCAACTCTTCACATGAGGTGGCCAAAGTATTGGAGTTTCAGCCTCAGTCCTTCCAATGAACACCCAGGACTGATCTCCTTTAGGATGGACTGGTTGGATCTCCTTG
>NW_011494952.1:4433314-4440400 GCF_000754665.1 Bison bison bison | reverse complement strand
GAGTCAACTCTTCAAATGAGGTGGCCAAAGAACTGGACTTGACTTGTGGTCAGACCCTTGACTAGACGGACCCTTGTTGGCAAAGTAATGTCTCTGCTTTTGAATATGCTGTCTAGGTTGGTCATAACTTTCCTTCCAAGGAGTAAGTGTCTTTTAATTTCATGGCTACAAGCACCATCTGCAGTGATTTTGGAGCCCAAAAAAACAAAGTCAGCCACTGTTTCCCCATCTATTTCCCATGAAGTGATGGGACCAGATGCCGTGATCTTCGTTTTCTGAATGTTGAGCTTTAAGCCAACTTTTTCACTCTCCCCCTTCACTTTCATCAAGAGGCTTTTTAGTTCCTCTTTACTTTCTGCCATAAGGGTGGTGTCATCTGCATATCTGAGGTTATTGATATTTCTCCCGGCAATCTTGATTCCAGCTTGTGCTTCTTCCAGCCCAGCATTTCTGACGTACTCTGCATATAAGTTAAATAAGCAGAATGACAATATACAGCCTTGCCATACTCCTTTTCCTATTTGGAACCAGTCTGTTGTTCCATGTCCAATTCTAACTGTTGCTTCTTGACCTCCATACAGGTTTCTCAAAAGACAGGTCAGATGCTCTGGTATTCCCATCTCTTTCAGAATTTCCCACAGTTTATTGTGATCCACACAGTCAAAGGCTTTGGCATAGTCAATAAAGCAGAAATAGATGTTTTTCTGGAACTCTCTTGCTTTTTCGATGATCCAGCAGATGTTGGCAATTTGATCTCTTGTTCCTCTGCCTTTTCTAAAACCAGCTTGAACATCTGGAATTTCACAGTTCACATATTGCTGAAGCCTGGCTTGGAGAATTTTGAGCATTACTTTACTAGTGTGTGAGATGAGTGCAATTGTGCGGTAGTTTGAGCATTCTTTGGCATTGCCTTTCTTTGGTATTGGAATAGACATATAATATGTATGTTTTCAGTTTACCAAGAGTTTCCCATGCATTCCTTATTCGATCTTCACAGCAGCACTATTAGTTTGAAAATTGATATTATTCTCATTTACAGATAAGCAAATGAAACTCAGATCACCTCGCTAGTAAATGGCAGTTATGAGGTACCAATCTAAATCTTCCAACTAATTATAAGTATATTTTGTTTTTTGACTCCCCTAAATTTTCAAGGATAAATTTTATTTCTAACAGCTTTTACTATTTAATTGGTTTCATCTTTTATATTTTAATCACATCACTAAAAGTGATTTTTTAAGGAGCAAACATTTCAGTTAGATAAGTAACTTTCATATTTTAAAAGGCATTTCCTATTGAAAGACATTAGACATAAAAATAGTTTTAAAGAGTCAGTTATATTTTAACATAAGGAAATAGCCGTATAAATTTATTTTTGTGCCTGAAAGTATAATTACATCTAGAATTATAATCATCTAAATTTTTTCTCTGCATCTCTAATTAATATCATTTTATTAATAAAATGATTCAGATTTTAGTCCATTCATTTCTTAGGTAATCTTACCCAACAGATTTTTCATTTCTGAAATTGCTCTCACTATTTTCAAAAGAAGTTTGTCATGAAAAAAGAAATAATTCAATAATAATTGAGCTCCACTTAAAATGATATAGGAAAACCTAGTTATCTAGCAATAATTCTATATCTCTGACAGATATAAAATAGTATCTGTAAGGAGGCTATGAGAATTAGACTAATTGTCATTCATTAAACTAGATTTTAATTGTTATGTAGTTGTATGCTTTTCTAATTCCTACACATAGAATCTAGACTAAACAAATTACAAGCTGGTGTTTATAGTGTCTCCCAAATTTTTAAATTACTGTCATTTTATTAGTAATTTGGGGACCTAGCACTTACATCCCAGGAAAAGTTGCTGTGTAACTCAGAAATAAATGGGTCCAACAATCAGCCTATATTCTCATAACTTCCAGCACTCTCCCCTTCTACCTCCCTGAAAAATCCACACACCCCATTAACAAGACATGGAAACTTTATGAATGGTTTGGTTGGGCTTGGGAGGATGAGGTTCTCATTGTTCAGCACAGTTCTCTCCTAGTCCCTCATCTAGGCCCCCAGCTGACAAGTGCCTTCCCCAAGCAAGCAATCCAACCTCCTCTGTGCTGCTGCTGCTGTCACTTCAGTCGTGTCCGACTCTGTGCGACCCCATAGACGGCCTTTCAAATCTCCAGCTTCATGCTCTTTGGTGTCATGTCCATACACCCTTCACTTATCAGCAAAGGACAACCGAGACACTCCAGTTACCTGGATTCATCCTCAGCACGCAGGGAGCCATGACAGTCTGTGTATGTGTATTTTGTATTTGCCTGCCACAAGTAAAAATATGAAAAGATGAAAGTTAATATTTGTAATATACACATTGTAAAAGTTTAAGTCTCATGCTTTTGACACTTACCTACTTCTTTTTCAACTGAATGCCTTAGGAAATAGTTTTACTTTGTTGGTTGTTTGCTTTTAATAGTGAAATAATTGACTTGTTTGGTGTAATGGTGACAAAGTGGTGCCAGTGTCACTCTTTTTGCACTGTCATCTGGCTCTCACCACCACCATCAGGCATACGTTTGAGAAACAGCATATATATGTCTGTAGCTTGTAAAAGAAAAATGAAAAGTCTTAATGTTTTACATAAAAATCCATATTCCTGGTGTCTTTGAAACTCTTCAGGCCCAAATTCCCACATGGTAACAATCAGCTAAAACTGAGTATTAGTCAACTCTAACTCTGTTCATTTACATTTTCAGCTCTGGGTTTGGTTTTGCTGTCTACCATGGCCAAGTCTACCATGTAGGCCTTCCTTACCAGCTAATCTAACCAACCTTTGGGTCATTTCCATCTATACTCTTGATCTAAGATCATAAAAAGATTTTCCTTTCCATTCTAAAGTAATTTTTTGAGGGTTTTTCCCCATCTTAAAATGGAAACAAACTCTTTAGACATTTGAATAGTGTTTATGGTAATTTACTATTGTTCGGTTTGTCACCTGCTGTTCTTTTACATAAAATGTAATTATTAGCATAAACAAACAACAGTAGTATTACCGTTTGTCCTCACAAGTACTGAAATTTTTACACATTAAGGACATCTTTGGTTATTTTGTTGGCAAAACATCCATAAAAATAATGCTTAAGACTTCTATGGATTTTTTTTTCAGCACTGCATATGTCCTTAGAAGATAGCATAAAATGGCTTGGAGAAGTTATGGCTGAAATAGGACCATCACACAAAAATGAAAAATGGAATATCTTTGATGTGAAACAAGCCAGTGCTATTGTTGATTACTTGAAAATCAGGTAGGGACTTTGTTCAGTAGCATTTAGTTTTTTATTTCAGGTTTTCTAGAAAAGGTCTATTAAATAGAAACTGAATTTTTAACTAAGTTATACATTTACAAAATTTATACAGTAATTAAGTGACGTGAAGTGAAAGTCACTCTTCATGTCTGACTCTCTGTGACCCCATGGACTACACAGTCCATGGAATTCTCCAGGCCAGAATACTGGAGTGGGTAGCCTTTCCCTTCTCCAGGGAATCTTTGCAACCCAGGGATCAAACCCAGGTCTCCTGCATTGCAGGCAAATTCTTTACCAACTGAACTATCAGGGAAGCGATACAGTAATTAACCCAACCAATAATTAGATAATAGTCAAATCATCCATCCAGTAGATCCAGGACATTGAACATTTTGGTTAACTTTGCGAATTTAAAAAATCTTTGTGTTTGATAAGTATAATATCGTTGGGATATAATTCTTGTCTAAGAATTTTTTCTCTGAATCACTAAGTACTACTGTTCTTATTAATAAAGTGATTTTTTCAGATTATTCAGATTTGATCACAATGGATTCTTTAGGTAGTTGATCTTGACATTAAAATTTTACATTTTATAGAGTAAAATTTATTTCCACTTAAACATTTATTTAAATAGTTTGTATTAGAAATTGAAGAGATTTATGTATGTATTTCCTCAGATTTATTATATGCCCTGAAATATTTTGTAGTATTGACCAATTAAACTCATTAAGTCTTTCTCTTTGCTTTGAAAATGATGAGGGTTGGAGGAAAAGTATTTTTATTACAGTGATTCTTCATTGTTGAACTAAGAAATCTGTCTTTTTATATGCTCTGTCACAAGATCTACATGAGAGTCATGCATCTCTCTCAAGGGATGTTTTTAAAGTTAGCAAATATTTAAACAATAGTTGGGAAAAAAAATCTTTCTTTTGCCTAACTAAAAGTTTCTGCAGAATATCTTTGTTCCTCCATTACTATATACTGCAGTACTTTTCAACTTTAAAAATTCTAAAATAAATGGTGCTACATGATGGTCTAGACGTGCTCGTAATTTGCTTGGCAAGGATCCTGGTTGTAGTCTGAAAGTTTTTTTAAAAATTAATGTGTTTAATATGATAAGGTTTATATACTGGTTTCTGGCATGCATTAATAATGGTGTATGATGTATTTTTATGTAATAACATTTGATATATAATAATAATATGATTTCTTAATGTAATAACATAACCTCCTAATGTGTGTTGCACTGAGAACCACAGTAGTCTTCCTATCAACCAGATTAAAGGGAGATCCTATGTGGGGAGAGAGAAGGGAATGGAAACCCAGAATTGGAAAGGAAACAGGAATAGGAGAAGGAAAGGAAAGGAAAAGGAAAACCTGTTGCCCAGGATCCTTCTTCCCATCAGACTTTGGAGATCACTAGGGAGGGGAGTTTAGACCATTCTTCTTTCCTTTCTCTCTCTATTTGAGCCTTCTAGGTCTCTCTTGCACATTTTTCAGCTGAACTCTCAGCCTAAGAGTTTTACTTTGGGCACAAGGATGGATAATTAATCACAACAGCAAAACCCAAGCACCTTCTAGATAGTGAAAGATGGCAGCTCTTTTCTTCTTCATCTCATCTCTCCGGACGAACATTCATCAACATGTTTCTTTTCATTTTATTTACATTCAGAAAATGGTTAAGTGAGGAGAGGTATCAGTATTAGTCACCTTTAGATCCTAACCAAGGTAACTTCACAAACCAAAATTACCTAGTAATTTTGTAAAAAGTAAAAAAGTAAGATTTTGTAAAAGGTAAAAAATCTTACCTCTCCCCACCCCACCCCCCAAAATTGGAAGTTTAGTCAAATAAAGTAAATCAGAACTAGTTTTTCTTTTTTAAAAAAATAATTTACTTACTTTTTGACTGCACTGGGTCTTCTTTGCTTTGCACAGGGTTTCTCCAGTTGCAGTGAGTGGGGGCTATGCAGCAAGCAGGGCCTACTCGTTGGTGCAGTGCACAGGCTTCTCACTGCAGTGGCTTCTCTTGTGGAGCACAGAATCTAGGGTGTGCAGGCTTCAGTAATTGTAGCACACAGGCCCAGTGGTTGCGTCTCACAGGCCCTAGAGCATGCAGGATACAGTAGTAGCAATGTGCGACCTGGTAGGTGCAGCTCATGGGTTCTAGAGCACAGGCTCAGTAGTTGTAGTTCATGGATTTAGTTGCTCTGTGGCATGTGGAATCTTCCCAAACAAGGGATTGAACCCGTATCCCCTGCATAAGCAGGTAGATTCTTATCCACCACTCCACTAAGGAAGTTCCAGAACTAGTTTTGATGCTATTAAATCTTTATGTCGTGATTTCAAAGAAATTATATGTTTTAAGTGTCTATGTCACATAGAATAAAATATCAGTTGGTAAGTAGGATATCTGGAATTGATACTGACATTATGTAAAGAGAAATGTGCTTTACTACAACACTTGTTCACAGTGTCACATAGATCCACAAATATTAGTTTAATGGCAGTTAAATCATATAAGAGTTACCATTTTAATGACTACAGAGAAATTTTCTAAATATGAAGCTAACTCATGTATCAAAAATATAACCATGTTTCATTTTAGCCTGATAATTAAGTTTAATCAACCAGCGATAGCCCTAGTCAATTTTGGGAGAGTGCTTTTTATAACATGACTTATTGCACATGAAACTTAACTGACAATAAAATTGAAATTTCATTTGATGCTCTTAATAAGTCTACACCATATACTCTATCAGTATAAAGTGTTTACGAACTAAAAAATAAATACCAAAATTCCTTCCCAACATTGCTATGAGTACTGAGTAATCTGAGTAATATATACGTAGCT
This sequence comes from Bison bison bison, assembly GCF_000754665.1. NCBI lineage: Eukaryota > Metazoa > Chordata > Mammalia > Artiodactyla > Bovidae > Bison > Bison bison. Next base: position 4,434,240 of record NW_011494952.1, on the reverse strand, counting down.
TTTTAACATAAGACATCATTTAGATATCCATCGGCTTCAAGGACACTTCTGTCATTGTATATTCTATGTCTTCTGTGGAAATCAGGTGAAGGTAATGTGCACAAACTTATACCCAATATAAGAAAAGCAGCACTGTCCCTGTTTGCACACGTGCACTTCCTGGTGTGGAGCCAGGTATCTTGACCCATTTTCATTCTGAGTCCTCTCCTTTTGATTTAAGACCAAGACAGATGTTTGGCAAAATAATCTAGGGATTTGAGTCAACTGGAAGTTCAACGGTAGAGGTAAAAAACACATTCCCATTTCAGAAGTGATACTTTGTTCCCATATAAGTCTCCCTGGTAAAGTGAGAGAACCCCAGCTGTGGTGGGGACCAGATCAAGGCACTGGGGGTGACTTGACCAGCAACTGAGTAAGTGCCTCCCTTAGGTGGCCCCTCTCCTTGCCTGTCTCACTATAATCCTGACCTTGCTCAACTTTGCCTCTTTGACCACTGCATCCAAGTCATGCGTTTTATATTCATTGTAAGAAGTGAATTTCTTTTTTAGTATGGGATAATCTAATAATGACTTCCCTGGTGGTTCAGGTAGTAAAGAATCTGCTTGTAATGAGGGAGACCCAAGTTTGATCCCTGGGAGATCCCCTAGAGAAGGGAATGGCAACCCACTCCAGTATTCTTGCCTGGAGAATTCCATGGACAGGGGAGCCCAGTGGGCTGCAGTCCATGGGGTCACAAACAGTTGGACACAGCTGAGCAACTAATACTAATCTAAGAACTATATGCAATAAGGAGAATAAAGTGGAAAGATTATGAAATTGCAGGAAGGAAGATTTATGAATTGACTTCATTGAGTGACACAAGATAGGGAAAGTAAAGTTTTTTGTTTTTTTTTTTAATCCTCCTAATTCTCTTATTTTATTTTATT
>NW_011494952.1:4432936-4433042 GCF_000754665.1 Bison bison bison | reverse complement strand
TTTATTTTTTTTATATATTTTGTTCTTTTTTTTCTTTTTTTATCTTTTTGATTCTTAAAATACACGTGCTCCCCATCCTGAACCCTCCTCCCTCCCCCCTCCCCCT
>NW_011494952.1:4431094-4432519 GCF_000754665.1 Bison bison bison | reverse complement strand
TTCCCTTCTGGTTTCCTCAGTGTGTATGCCCAGCAGTGGGATTGCTGGATCATAAGGCAGTTCTATTTCCAGTTTTTTAAGGAATCTCCACACTGTTCTCCATAGTGGCTGTACTAGTTTGCATTCCCACCAACAGTGTAAGAGGGTTCCCTTTTCTCCACACCCTCCCAGCATTTATTATTTGTAGACTTTTGGATCACAGCCATTCTGACTGGTGTGAAATGGTACCTCATAGTGGTTTCGATTTGCATTTCTCTGATAATGAGTGATGTTGAGCATCTTTTCATGTGTTTGTTAGCCATCTGTATGTCTTCTTTGGAGAAATGTCTATTTAGATCTTTGGCCCATTTTTTGATTGGGTCATTTATTTTTCTGGAGTTGAGCTGTAGGAGTTGCTTATATATTTTTGAGATTAGTTGTTTGTCGGTTGCTTCATTTGCTAAGGGTGCCCACTTTCACCATTACTATTCAACATAGTTTTGGAAGTTTTGGCCACAGCAATCAGAGCAGAAAAAGAAAGAAAAGGAATCCAAGTTGGAAAAGAAGAAGTAAAACTCTCACTATTTGCAGATGACATGATCCTCTACATAGAAAACCCTGAAGACTCCACCAGAAAATTACTAGAACTAATCAATGATTATAGTAAAGTTGCAGGATATAAAATCAACACACAGAAATCCCTTGCATTCCTATATACTAATATTGAGAAAACAGAAAGAGAAATTAAGAAAACAATTCCATTCACCATTGCAACAAAAAGAATAAAATACTTAGGAATATATCTACCTAAAGAAACTAAAGACCTATATATAGAAAACTATAAAACACTGGTGAAAGAAATCAAAGAGGACACTAATAGATGGAGAAATATACCATGTTCATGGATTGGAAGAATCAATATAGTGAAAATGAGTATACTACCCAAAGCAATTTATAGATTCAGTGCAATCCCTATCAAGCTACCAACAGTATTCTTCACAGAGCTAGAACAAATAATTTCACAATTTGTATGGAAATACAAAAAACCTCGAATAGCCAAAGCGATCTTGAGAAAGAAAAATGGAACTGGAGGAATCAACCTACCTGACTTCAGGCTCTACTACAAAGCCACAGTTATCAAGACAGTATGGTACTGGCACAAAGACAGAAATATAGATCAATGGAACAAAATAGAAAGCCCAGAGATAAATCCACGCACATATGGACACCTTATCTTTGACAAAGGAGGCAAGAATATACAGTGGATTAAAGACAATCTCTTTAACAAGTGGTGCTGGGAAATCTGGTCAACCACTTGTAAAAGAATGAAACTAGAACACTTTCTAACACCATATACAAAAATAAACTCAAAATGGATTAAAGATCTCAACGTAAGACCAGAAACTATAAAACTCCTAGAGGAGAACATAGGCAAAACACTCTCTG
>NW_011494952.1:4416043-4430994 GCF_000754665.1 Bison bison bison | reverse complement strand
CCAGAAACTATAAAACTCCTAGAGGAGAACATAGGCAAAACACTCTCTGACATACATCACAGCAGGATCCTCTATGACCCACCTCCCAGAATATTGGAAATAAAAGCAAAAATAAACAAATGGGACCTAATTAAACTTAAAAGCTTCTGCACATCAAAGGAAACTATTAGCAAGGTGAAAAGACAGCCTTCAGAATGGGAGAAAGTAAAGTTTTATATCAGTTAACTGAAAAGAAGCCAAGCTCTTTCCAAAATACAGTCTTATTTTTCTACTCAGAGTCAGTTATTGACAATGTAATAGTTTTAATCTTAAAGGTTTCTCTAGGTAACCAACGTAAGGGAAGGTGGATTTGAATGTATTTTGCTTCATTGAATCATCAAATGTCACTAATCTTAATGTATTTTCTAGCCAACAAATCAAAGTAATGTCAAAATCTAAGTTAGTTTCTGAATGTTGATGACTAATTTGAATGTAGTAAAAAAAAAAAAAAAAAAAACATGACTGATCTGCACACACATCACTTTTTAATGGATTGTGTTAGTAGTAAGATCAACTGCTAATATAACTCAGAGAGACCCAGCTGCCTGAGGATTTCTTCATTGATTTCAAATGAATTGAAACTTTGATCCATTACAGCATTCAGAAGCCATTATTATACATGCTCTGTAGCTACATTTTGCAAATGTTAATTTCTCAGTTATATTAAAATCAATTTTCTTAAATAGCAAAAGGCACCAGAGTGAAAGAGAAACCGCTAAGACAATTTTTTGTTCTTTGGCATTTCACTGTATTATGAGTCTATTAATTTTCCCAACCAGCAGGAAGAGAATTAGAAAAATTCAAATATTATCACAAACAGGATATTAGAAGTCAACCTTTCAGTAAATTTTTAACTCTCAGTAACACATTGCTGAGATCTTTAACCTTACTAGAAATACATATATTTTAAGAAACTCCTATTTTTTATTTCTTTATAGGTTTTATACACTGACCACCTAGTCTTTAGGGTAGGATCTAAAGAGATTATCTTTCTTAAGTTAATTCCTGCCTTTGATGTGTAATCAAATATTCTTTAAGAAAATCAGACATCTTCTAAACAGTAGTTCAGTTAACATTACATCATTTTTCAGGTGTTATTAGAGATTAATCTTGAAACAGTTTGAGAACATGAGAGGTATAATTGATATGGAAGTAGCCTAGAATTCAGTGCCATTCATATGAGAGGAAATTGATTCCAGTTTGGAACAAAACATGAAAAAGAATATGAAGGTTGGTGTTTAGGTATATTGCATTATTTGGTCATGAGCCAAGAAAAGTCAAGATGAAATCTACCCCAAACCTATCCATTCATCACAGATTAGTTTACTGATACTAACTGTGTTATATTGTCATTGTATCAGAAAATAAGCCTTTAAATTTCTTAGCATTTCTGGGCAACATATTTTGAAGTAGTGGAGGTGACTGATACCATATTAGTGTTTAATGTCTTTAGCTTGGTCAATGCAGACAACTTTCCTATATTAAATATTCTTATATATTTGCTTTTTTCCTTGAAATAAATTTATCAATTTTCCACATTTATTTTGTGTTTCAGCTTATTTCAACACTACAAGCTGTATGAGTTTCTGTTCTTCTCTGCCAGGGAAGAAATTGTGATAGGAACTGAGGTAAGTAATTTATCTAGATGGAACCAATTAAGCTGAATCACTTAATGCATGCTGATCAGCATCTGGATCTTTAACTGCTTAAAGCAACTTCTTGTCAAGATTACTCAAGTGTTAATATAACCAACTAGTAGTTTGCAAAAAGAATAATTACACAAAGTGAGCTTTGGATTAAGAAAATAAGCTGTCTTTTGGCATTAAAAGCATTGTTAATCACATATACTTTATGTATTTATGGATTATTTGACAAAGCTCAGTTGGATAGAGTATGTGTGTCTTCATACAAATAAAATCAGGAAAAGTGAGATAAATTAATTCAGTTAAAGCTCTTCTAATTTCACATTTATTTTCAGTGTACTCATTGTTTAAGGCCTAATTCAAATCCCACTTTCTCAATGAAGCAAACCTTCCTTAATTACATCGCATCTCAAAGGAAGGGTTTAGAGAAACTCTTTAATCACATTCTATTATTTTATTCCAGTTTATCTCTTTCTGCTGAATATTGGCTACTCTTAGCACACCAACAAGCATGTATGTTTACATCACATTATATGGTTTTCTGATTGTTTCCCAGGGATTGATATAGTTGACATAATCCAACTGTAATTTCCTTGAAGCCACGAATAATGTGCTGTTTTATTATGCAACATATAGTATAATGCAGGGCACATAGTAGTGCCTCTTAATACTACATAATTCATGATTCAGTGACAGTGCATATAATAGCAGTTCTACAAGAAATGGTTTACCTAAAGATATTTTTGAACACTCTTACATATAATCACATATTCATAATTACTAGAAATGAATCCACGATAAGAGAACATCTTATGAAGGCTGTGCTGTACTTAGTCGCTCAGTCAAATCCAACTCTAAAGATGCCATAAAAAGTGCTCTTTAGATTCTCAACTAGAAAAATAGGAGACGGGAATGGTCATAAAGTGAATAAAGGGATATTTACATTATCTGTATAATTTTCCTAACATTAAGAAGCAGGTGCAATGTGCCAGCCATTTGGTCTTCCCTAGTATTGTTATTCTGCAGTTTATAAATTGCTGACTTCATTAAACACCTGAGTCATGGTGTCTCACTCTCCATTTGGGTACTTGTTCTACTGTTGGCCTTTTAAATGAGCTGAAGGAAAACAAAGAACCCTTTTTGCTTTTGACTTTCCTTAAAATTTCTTCTTTGCAGTCTTCTCATTCTGTATCTTAAATTAAGTGTCACTTGACAAAAGTTTCACTGAAAACGTTCCCATTTCAGAATTAAATCATATAGTATGACAGCATTATAATAATCATCTGTTTGGCGTACAACCCTATCTTATCTACTCAGCAGAACTTTGGGAAAATGGTAATGGCTTCCAACAGCAGCATACACAGATATTTAGAATCATGAAGAAAAAAAATTTCATGAAGAACTCCCTTTCCCTTTGTTAATTACACAATCATGACTTTCTTCTCTGTTGTAAGGTTATATTTAGGTGACATTTATGCTTATGGAAAGAAAAAATGGAGAAAGTAGGCAAGGATTGATCCATTTATTTTCTATTGTCTTTTGCATTTTCCCCAAGTTGACCAGAGCTATAAATAGATTCCTTAAGGAAAGGATGTTGGGTCTTCAAGAATTAGATCATTCATGTAATTTTAAAGGATTAACCAAAGCAAATGTTATACTACAGTTATTTTATAGTATTTTAGAAGTTTCTGATAATGTTTGGTGCAAATACCTTTTTTTAATTAAAACCTTTCATAGAGGCCTGGTCCACTAACGTAATTATTCATGCTGACCTCAGGGCTCTGGAACCAAACAAGGGCCATACAACAGCCATGTAAGTGTTCCAAATTTAAATCTCAGGCAAGCATTCAAGTTAAGTAACACTGACGAAATTTAGTTTGTTTCTTAGTTATGGATAGATGACTATAACAAAACATATAAATCACCTCTAAGAATAATTGCTAAATAGTAATTTTAATTATTAATAGAGAACATAAATCATACTCAGTCTTTTCTTGGGTTTTAGTTTAAAGAAAATTGAATTTGTATTTTTGATTTTAACAGTTGTTTCTATCTATTTCTACTCACCTTTTTTAAGAAATTTCATATTAGGTCATAGAGGCACCTTTTTGTTAACTCATTATTCTTGACCTGAGATTTTTAATAATCTAGAAATCTAATGTATATAGTTCTATAAGCAGCATGTTTTATAGTTCCTTCAATAGTTTGCATATAAATATATGTTGAAAAAGGTAGTAAACAACTAGAATGAGCTAGAAAAATGACAGGATGGAGCAGATATCTATCTATCTACAACTACAGGTATCTATCTGCTGTCTCCAGCAGATAGATACCTGTAGTTGTAGCCATCTTAGAGGATGACACTTAATTTATTTATAGAGATGAGAATTTCCTTTTAATCACCCAAGCCAAGAACTCTCCAAGTCTGTTGTTTTGGCAATACGATTGGATCACAGATCCACAGATATAACAATTATAAGGGAACCAAAATCTCCTCAAGGCAGCAGTCCCCAACTTTTCTGGCACTAGGAACTGGTTTCGTGGAAGACAGTTTTTCCATGGACCAGGTTGAGGGGGATGGTTTCAGGATGATTCGTGTATATTGCATTTATTGTACACTTTGTTTCTATTATTAAATGGGCTCCACCTCAAATCATCAGGCATTAGATCCCAGAGGTTTGGGACTCCTGCCTTAAGGGATGAGGACCCACCCAGAAACCTGGAAACTGTCCTTTGCTTTTGTTACCTGAAAACTAGGAGAGACAGTGAATACTTGTACACAAAGAACCCTATTGGATAGTAGCAATGATGATGATCAAAAACTTATAGCAGATACCCAAAGACATGGTTCTAACCAGCTATCTACTGCCGGGCATCTACTAAAATGAGATGATACAGTTACAACATTTATTCATTATTCCACATGTTTATGTGATCCAGTTCCTATTATGCTCTAGGCCTTGTACAAAAGTTCTAGGGGTACACAGTGACAAGCAATGATCCTTGTCCTCATGGAGTTTATTGTCGAATGAGAGGAGAGAGATGATTAAGTAATTACAATATAGGGGGGCTTCCATTAACAAGTGAAGTCTAAGAGGAAATCTAAAGGCTGTGACTGAGTTAGCCAGAAAGTATATTTTTTTGGTGCAGGCGAAAGAAATTCCACTCAAAATAGTTCAATTAATTAAAAAAGGGGAAGATATCTTATTATGTCATGTGCTTGTGTGCTTAGTTACTCAGTCATGTCTGACATTTGGGACCCCATGGACTGCAGCACAGCAGACTTCTCTGTCCATGGAATTCTCCAGGCAAGGATACTGAAGTAGGTTGACATTCACTTCACCAGGGGATCTTCCCAACCCAAGGATTGAACCCTGGTCTCCTGTCTTTACCAACTGAACTACCAGGGGAGTCACTAACAGGTAAAGGCAGGGGTGAAAGCTGGACTAAAACTAACTGGATCTCGTAGTCAACCGTGTTACTGAGTGCATATGTACATGTGGATCTGTATATGCATGCATGTGGTTCAGCCTCTTATCTCTCCTAGACTTTTTTCATTTCTTTTTTCTGAAGGGCCTTGCTCCCTTCTATTGCAGTCAGGCTTCCTCCAGCCAGTGGTGGACATGAAAGAGATAGCTCCAGTTTAGCACCTCCAAAAGAAAGAGACATTCCTCCTCCCAATATTATTTTCTGTGTTTGTGTTATATGTCTGCTCTCAATTAGTCACTGTGACCAGAGGAGTGATACTATTAGAAGACCCAAGATGACCATATTGAATGAGTGAAAGAACATGAATAGATCCCCAAAGAAGCAGGAAGAACTTTTCCAAAGGGAACAGTGGTTTTATCAAAAGAATAAACTAAGCACACATGTACAATTCCTCTTGCATCCCAAATCCTATAAAAGACCAAATTTTCAAAATTCAGAATAATATAGATAAGAGGTTTGATGACATCTAAAATGATAAATTATTGATTAGATGAAACTGTAGCCCCATATGTATTGAAAAGACACTACAGAGTAATGCTACATTTCTTTAGGCACCCTAAGTTGATACAGAAATGAGAGAAACTTTGAGAGGGAAAATGATGAAAGCATTACTTTCAGGTCAGTTTTCATTCCAATCCCAAAGAAAGGCATTGCCAAAGAATGTTCAAACTACCACACAGTTATACTCATCTCACATGCTAGAAAAGTAATGCTCAAAATTCTCCAAGCCAGGCTTCAACAGTACGTGAACCGTGAACTTCCAGATGTTAAAGCTGGATTTAGAAAAGGCAGAGGAACCAGAGATCAAATTGCCAACATCTGTTGGATCATCGAAAAAGCAAGAGAGTTCCAGAAAAATATCTACTTCTGCTTTATTGACTATGCCAAAGCCTTTGTGTGGATCACAACAAGCTATGGAAAATTCTTAAAGAGATGGGAATACCAGACTACCTGACCTGACTCCTGAGAAATCTGGATGCAGGTCAAGAAGCAACAGTTAGAGCTGGACATGGACCAGACTGGTTTCAAATTGGGAAAGGAGTACATCAAGGCTGTCACCCTGCTTATTTATCTTCTATGCGGAATACATCATGAGAAATGCTGGGCTGGATGAAACACAAGCTGGAATCAAGATTGCCCGGAGAAATATCAAAAACCTGAGATATGCAGTTGATACTACCCTTGTGGCAGAAAATGAAGAGGAACTAAAGACCCTCTTGATGAAAGTGAAAGAGAAGAGTGAAAAAGTTGGCTTAAAACTCAACATTCAGAAAACTAAGATCATGGCATCTGGTCCCACCACTTCATGGCAAATAAATGGGGAAAGAGTGGAAACAATGATAGACTTTATTTTGCTACTGCTGCTAAGTCGCTTCAGTCGTGTCTGACTCTGTGCGACCCCATAGATGGCAGCCCACCAGGCTCCTCCGTCCCTGGGATTCTCCAGGCAAGAACACTGGAGTGGGTTGCCATTTCCTTCTCCAGTGCATGAAAGTGAAAAGTGAAAGTGAAGTCACTGAGTCGTGTCCAACTCTCAGTGACCCCATGGACTGCAGCCTACCAGTCTCCTCCGTCCATGGGATTTTCCAGGCAAGAGTACTGGAGTGGGGTGCCATTGCCTTCTCCGACTTTATTTTGGGGGGGCTCCAAAATCACTGCAGATGGTGACTGCAGCCATGAAATTAAATGATGCTTGCTCCTTGGTAGAAAAGTTATAACTAACCTAGAGAGCATTTTAAAAAGGAGAGACATTACTTTGCCAGCAAAGGTCCATCTAGTCAAAGCTATGGTTTTTCCAGTAATAATGTATGGATGGGAGAGTTGGACTATAAAGAAAGCTGAACGCCAAAGAATTGATGCTTTTGAACTGTGGTGTTGGAGAAGGCTCTTGAGAGTCCCTTGGACTGCAAGGAGATCAAACCAGTCCATCCTAAAGGAAATCAGTCCTGAATATTAATTGGAAGGACTGATGCTGAAGTTGAAACTCCAATACTTTGTCCACCTGGTGCAAAGAACTGACTCATTGGTAAAGACCCTGATGCTTGGAAAGATTGAAGGCACAAGGAAAAGGGGACACCATAGGATGAGATGGTTGGATTGCATCACCGACTCAGTAGACATGAGTTTCAGTAAGCTCCAGGAGTTAGTGATGGACAGGGAAGTCTGGTGTGCTGCAGTCCATGGGGTTGCAAAGAGTTGGACACGACTGAGTGACTGAACTGAACTGAACTGAACTGATGAAAGCAAGTAGAGCAGCTATACCATTTAGCCCATTTACCTTCTGCTGCTTGTATAGGACACTGGGATTCTGCGGCGTTCATTCCCATGCTAAAGAAACTATTGTGGGTGTTGACACTAAAGAGGAGGGCAGTTCTGAAGTGGCCATTGATGTTCAGAAGTGACAGTGAGTACACCCTGAATGCCTCACCTACCTAACATCATTCTTTATGCCTCCCCTACAGTATCTAAAGGCAAGCTTGGCAAACAGACATCCACAGACAAATGAACAAGGATCATCTAATTTGAAGGTCAGCTGGCAGCACAAAATCAACAAGTAGTTGAGGAAAATAAAATTATAAGAGAGGCATGAAACTCTGTGAACAGGTCAAATGATAGCTAAGGAACAGAGTTGATAGAGCAAACAGTAGAAGATCTAAACTCTGATTAATAGTCTCACAAAAGTTTGAAAGTTTATTGTTTTCTTGATAAATGAACTGATAGAGATCTTGTTTGTTTAAAATGAGATTTGAAAATGTTTATAAAATATCAATTTTCTGTTGATAGGCTTGAAAATCCAGAAAAAGCAATATTCAGGGAACTGTAAATTTTACTTGAGAAATATAAATTTACTTCAGAGTGTAGAAAATCCTAATAGAATGTTAAACATATAAAATATTGAACACTCAACACATAAAAATGCCATCAGATGTAGATTTTATAGGCTACTTCTACCAAAATTTTTTTTAACTTTTATTTTGTCTTGGGATATAGCCCATTAGCAAATAATGTTGTGATAGTTTCAGGGGAACAGCAAAGGGATTCAGGCATATATATATATATATATATATATACACACATACATATACATATATCCATTCTCCCCAAACTCCCTTCCATCTAGGCTGCCACATAACATGGAGTAGGTGCTATATTGTAGGTGCTCTTTGGGTGTCCAGAAAATTAGGAAGTTTGGGATGGACATGTACCAAAATTTCTAAGAGGAAATATTTCCCTTTTATATGTTATTATAGAGCATAGAAGGAGATGGAAAGCTTTCAACTCATTCTCTGAAGTTAATATAATCCTGAGAAGGTTTTAAATTTATCCTTTGAATCGGTAACGAATTATAATTAGAAATAGAAAAGAATAACACAATATTGTAGGCAATCACAGTTATGAAAATATTATAGATGCATTAATCTTAAATAAAATATTATGAAGTGAAATATGGCAAAGGATTAGATGTTCAGATAGTGTTTATTCCAGATATGAAAGGATGGTTTAACACTGGGATATCTCTTAATATAATTCAGTACATTATCAGATTAAAGGAAGAAAAAACCAAATGATGATCTCAATAGATACAGTAAAACATTTGATAAATATCCATTTCTCATTTTAAAAAGACTCTAGTTAGTCCGTAATGTAGGTTTACACTCTTAACTGATAGAATATACCAAAAACTGAAATCTCTCTAAAATGTCTTACTGAAACCATTAAAATACCCACAAGGAACAAGACAAGGCTGATTATTTTTACCCAACATTGGATTTTTAGTTCCTCACCAATTTGATAAAACAAAAAAAGAAGTCAAAATTAGAAGAAAAAGGGAGGTATTGAAAAACAAGATACAAAGCTGTCATTGTTTGCAGATGGTATGGTAAGAAACCATCATTAAGAAAAAAATATTTTCCTGTATTTTGGTAATAGCCTTGAAGAAAAGGATCACATTGGTAATAATGAAAACCATAGAATATGTAGGAATGAACCTAACAAAATGTGCAAGAATAATACAAAGAAAATCGAGCATTTTATTTGTTGAAGACTTTAGATCTTCTATCCTATAGAATTTACTGACATTTGACTAAATTTTACCTAAATTTGACTGCATTTCTATGGTATCTTTTCCTTATTTCCAGAACACAGTTAATGTTGGAAGGCTAACTAGATTTCACTTCAGATATTTAACAAGAATGATTTGAACGTGGTTTTGCACAATCTCATTAAGAGGCAAATAGTGTCTGGTTTTCTTTCTTTTTATTTTCTTTTTCTTTTAATATTTTGTCATTCTTTCTTCATTTATGAGATCAATATTTCTAGAAACAGAAACTTTCACTCTTCAATTATTTGATTAAAATGAGATACAGTTCATATGGAAAAGAAAGAACAGGTTTCTTATTCTCTCCCTTTCTCTGAAAGTTTTCAAAATAATAAGTTGGATTTTTAGTATACTTCAAAAGTGATGGTGGTGGACTGAATAATTAATTTCCTGCCCATCATTTCAAGATGCCTACATACCAATTCCTGGAACCTGTGGATATGTAATCTTACATGTGAAAGAGATTTTGCAGATATGATTAAGCTGAAGGCTTTGAGATGGGAGGATTATCCAAGTAGGCTCAATGTGATCATGTTCCTCCTCAGAGGAAAAGAGAGGAAAGAGAGAGTCAGGTGACAAGGGGAGAGATTTGAATATGCTAAATTGTTGGCTCTGAAGATGGAGAAAGAGGCAAGGAACCAAGGAATTCAGGTGCCTTCTAGGAGCTGACAGAGAAGGCAGTGGCAACCCACTCTGGTACTCTCGCCTGGAAAATCCCATAGACAGGGGAGCCTGGTAGGCTACAGTCCGTGGGGTCACGAAGAGTTGGACACGACTGAGCGACTTCACTTTCACTTTTCACGTCCATGCATTGGAGAAGGAAATGGCAACCCATTCCAGTGTTCTTGCCTGGATAATCCCAGGGACGGGGGAGCCTGGTGGGCTGCCATCTATGGGGTCACACAGAGTCGGACACAACTGATGCGACTCAGCAGCAGCAGCAGCTAGGAGCTGAATAAGGCAAGGAAATAGATTCTCCTGTAGTCTCTGAACTGAATGGAGCCTCTTCAACACATTAAGTTGAGGACTTCTGACTTCAAGAACTGTAAAATAAATTTATGTTAATTTAAGCCACTGTTTGTGGTAATTTGTTGTAGCAAGAATAGGAAACTGAAATAGATTTTATTTTGTTTTTGTTTTGTTTGATCCATTAATTACTATTCTTAATGCTCAGTTTGACTCATTTTGACCAGTAATCCCATTGGTTTATTTGTGAATCCCTGTCAGAATATCATCCTGCTTTAATTAACCATGCCATAGTAGAATTTCTTGCTATCTACTATGGCAGTGCCTTCTTATTGTTATCCTTCTTCATTATTTGGTTGATTATATACTTGATACTAAAATACTGTAAAAGAAAAGAGGAATACTTTGATGAGCTTATTGGTAATCTGGAAACAACTGAGGAAAGAATCTCTGAGCTAGAGGATATTATCAAAAGAATCCTCAAACCAAAAACCAAAGAAAACAAACACTGAAAGAGAAAATAAAATGGAACAGATTATCTAAGGTCTACAGGACAACTGCAAAAGGTATAACATACATATAGTGGGAAAAGCAGGAGTAGAAGGAGAGAAAGGAAGAGAAGAAATATTTGAAGCAATAATGAATAAAATTTTCCCCAGATGAATTTCCCTACATCCTGGGAGGTCAGAGAACCCCAAAGATGATAAATGCCAAAAAATTATACCTAGGCATGTAATTTTAAAACTATATAAAATCAAAGATAAAGAAAAATTCTGAAAGGAGTAGGAGGGAGGAAAAAAAAAAACTCAACCTATAGGAACTAATATAAGAAGTACTTTCAGTTTCTCTGAAACTGTATAAGTAAGAACTGAGTGAAGTGTTTAGTGTTGAAAGGAAAAAACTACCAACCTAGAATTCTATACATTGTGAAATTATCCTTAAGAAGTGAAAAAGGAGGGCTTTCTCAAACAAATAGTCCTGAGAGAATTTGTTGCCAGTAGACCTTGCTTGCAAGAAATGTTAGAAGAAAGTTATTTAAAGAGGCGAAATAATATAGGTCATAATCTTAGATCTGCATGAAGTGAAGAAGTGCATTCAAAGAGGGAATAAATGAAGGTAAAATAAGAACTTTTGATTTTCTTTTTTCTTAATTTATCTGAGTAAAATTTATTTAATAATAATGCATTTGATTTTACATATATATATATATGCTTATGTATAAGTGACATGAATTTCATGATGGATATAAGGGACAACAGAGAAGAAATAGGTTTATTTTGTTTTTATAAGGTCTTTACCCACGAAGCAGTATACTATTATTAATATTTAAAATTGGACTTGGATTGTCTGTAAGTGGATATTGAAAACTAGAGAACACCATTAAAAAAGTAACATGCTAAGAAATGGAAACAAAATGTAACTATATAGAATTTTCAATTAAAAACCAAAAGGGGCAACAAATATAAAGTAGAAACAAATATGGCATGTATTAATCCAGCTATATCAAATTTAATGTCAGTGGTTTAAATGCATGAAAAAAAAAGATTTTCGTAAAAACAATACGATCATCTCAGTTGATCCAGAAAAAGCTTTTGACAAAATTCAACACCAGTTTATGATAAAAAAAAAACTCTCTAGAATGTGGGCATATAGGGAGCACACTTCAACATAATAAAGGCCATATATGACAAACCTGTGGACTTAGCTGGTGACTCAGATGGTAAAGAATCTACCTGCAATGCAGGAAGCCCAGGTTAGATCTCTGGGTTGGGAAGATCCCCTGAAAAAGGAAATACCACTCCAGTATTCTTGCCTGGAGAATTCCATGGATAGGGGAGCCCGGTGGGCTACAGTTCATGGGGTCACAAAGAGTTGGACACAACTGAGCGACTAACACACGCATACACACGTGACAAACCTATAGCTAATACTGTACTCAGTGGTGGAAAGCTGAAAGCACTTCCTATAAGAGCAGAAACAAGACAAGGATGTCCACTTTGACCACTTTTATTCAACATAGTTTTGGAAGCCCTGGCCACAGCAATCAGAGAAGAAAAAGAAACAGAAGGAATCCAGATTGGAAAATAAGAAATAAAACTGTCACTATTTTCTGATGACATGATACTATACATAGAAAACCGTAAAAATGTTACTGGAAAACTACTCCAAATGAATTCAGTAAAGTTGTAGGATGCAAAATTAACACATAGAAATCTGTTGCATTTCTGTACACTAACAATTATCTGTCCCTGCATTCCTATACAGTAAGAATGAAAAATCAGAAAAGAGAAATCAGAGAAACAGTCCCATTTACCATAGCATTAGAAAGAATAAAATTCCTAAGAATAAACCTACCTATGGATACAAAAGACTTGTACTCTGAATATTATAAGATGCTGATGAAAGAAACAAATAATACAAGTAGATGGAAAAATATAACATGTTCTTGAATTGGAAGACTCAATTGTCAAAATGACTGCACTGTCCAAGGCAGTCTACAGATTCAATGCAATCTCTATCAAATTATCAATGGCATTTTCCTCAAAATTAGAACAAAAATTTTTACAACTTCTATGGAAACACAGAAGACCCCAAATAGCCAAAAAGCAATCCTGAGAAAGAAAAATGGAGCTGGAGGAATCAGACTCTTTTACTTCAGACTACACTACAAAGCTACATTTATCAAAATAGTATTCACACACACACACACACACACACACACACACACACGGAAATATAAGTCAATGGAACAGGATAGAAAGCTCAGAAATAAAACCAAACACCTCTGGTCAATTAGTCTATGACAAAGGAGGCAAGACTATACAATAGAGGAAAGACAGTCTTCAGTAGATGATGCTGGAAAAACTGGACAGCTATGTGTAAAAAAAAAATGAAATTAGAACATTCTTTGACACCATACACAAAAGTAAACTCAAGATGGAAGAGCAGTTTGGCATGCAGCCAGTTTTAAGGTCATTGTCCAGTCAGAGGGAGAGAGACTTAGTGCCACCTCTGAAGCCTGAACAAGACTACTTCACTAGCTTCCCCAACACAGGTATGAAGAGGACATCACAGAGTGATAAAAGGGTTAATTCTCCAAGAAAACATGACAGTTCTTAACATATGTGACTTAACAATAGGATATCAAATTGTGTGAGGCAAAAACTAATAGAATTACAAATAAAAAATGGATAAATCCTTTATCATAGTTGGAAAGTTCAGCACCCCTCTATTCATAAGTACATAGATCTAGCTGGCAGAAAATCTGTTAAAGACATAGTAAGACTCAACAACACTATAAGTCAACTGAATATAATTGACATCTATGGACTACTTAGATGTCAATGGACTACTTATCCAACAATAGCAGAGTACACATTCTTTTCAAACTCACAAGGAGCATTCACCAAAATAGACCATATTCTATACCATAAAACACACCTTAACAAATTTAAAAGAACAGAAATCATAAATGTCTGCTCGAAGATCACAATGGAATTAAACTAGAAATCAATAACAGAAAGGTACCTGAAAAATCCAACAATTTGTAGTAATTAAACACACTTCTAATAACACTGGCTCAGATAAGGCATCTCATGAGAAACTTGAAAGTATTTTGAGCTAAATAAAAACACAGCTAGTCAAAATTTATGGGATACAGCAAAAGCAGCGCTTAGAGGGAAATTTATAGCATTGAATGTATATATTGGAAAACAAGAAAGATCTAAAATCAGTAATCTAAATTTCCATGTTAGGAAACTAGAAAAATAAGAACAAATGGAATACAGAGTAACCGAAAGAGAAATAGTCTGCTCCTAAAGAACTGGAGCAGAAATTAATGAAATTGAAAACAGGAAATCAATAGAGAAAATAAGTGAAACCAAAAACTGATTCTTTGAAAAGATCAATGGAATTGATAAGCCTCAGCTAAGCCAATTAAGGAAAAAGAGGGAGGACACAAATTACTGCTATCAGTAATGAAGGAGGGAACATTACTACTTCCCTATGGACGTTAAAAGGATAATAAAGGAATACTGAGAACAATTCTCTGCCCACAAATTTGATAACATTGATGAAATGGACCAGTTACTTGAAAGACAAAGTGTGCCAAACCTCACAAAAGAGGAAACAGATGATGTGAATAAATGAATAAGCCTATATCTATTAACAGTGGCAACCCACTCCAGTACTCTTGCCTGGAAAATCCCATGGACGGAGGGGCCTGGTAGGCTGCAGTCCATGGGGTCACTAGGAGTTGGACACGACTGAGGGGCTTCACTTTCACTTTTCACTTTCATGCATTGGAGAAGGAAATGGCAACCCACTCCAGTGTTCTTGCCTGGAGAATCCCAGGGACGGGGAGCCTGGTGGGCTGCTGTCTATGGAGTCGCACAGAGTCAGATACAACTGAAGTGACTTAGCAGCAGCAGCATATCTATTAACAGACTGGTTCCAAATAGGAAAAGGAGTACGTCAAGGCTGTATATTGTCACCCTGCTTGTTTAACTTATATGCAGAGTATGTGTGAGAAATGCTGGGCTGGAAGAAGCACAAGCTGGAATCAAGATTGCCGGGAGAAATACCAGTAACCTCAGATATGCAGATGATACCACCCTTATGGCAGAGAGTGAAGAGGAACTAAAAAGCCTCTTGATAAAAGTGAAAGTGGAGAGTGAAAAAGTTGGCTTAAAGCTCAACATTCAGAAAACGAAGAT
>NW_011494952.1:4415414-4415697 GCF_000754665.1 Bison bison bison | reverse complement strand
AAGCTGAGTGCCGAAGAATTGATGCTTTTGAACTGTGGTGTTGGGGAAGACTCTTGAGAGTCCCTTGGACTGCAAGGAGATCCAACCAGTCCTTTCTGAAGGAGATCAGCCCTGGGATTTCTTCGGAAGGAATGATACTAAAGCTGAAACTCCAGTACTTTGGCCACCTCATGTGAAGAGTTGACTTATTGGAAAAGACCCTGATGCTGGGAGGGATTGGGGGCAGGAGGAGAAGGGGACGCCAGAGGATGAGATGGCTGGATGGCATCACTGACTCGATGGA
>NW_011494952.1:4412382-4415314 GCF_000754665.1 Bison bison bison | reverse complement strand
CCGGGAGTTGGTGATGGACAGGGAGGCCTGGTGTGCTGCGATTCATGGGGTTGCAAAGAGTCGGACACGAGTGAGCAACTGAACTGAACTGATATCTGTTAAAGAAAGTAAATAGTAATCTTCCAAAAGATAAGACACATGGCTTAGATGGGCTCACTTGTGAATTGTAACAAACAAATAAGGAAGAAATCATACCAGTTCTCTACAAACTCTTGCAGAAGACAGAAATAGAGGAAATACTTCCTAACTATGAGGCCAGCGTTACCAAAGTACTAAAATTAGACAAAGACATTACAACAAAAGAAAACTGTAGACTAATCTCTCATGAACATAGATGCAGAGGTACTTAAAGAAAATTTAGCACATCTCATAAAGCCATGTATTCACCATGACCAAGTGTGATTTATCCCAGGTATACAAGGCTTATTCAACATTCAAAAATCAATTACTATAATACTTCAAGGCAAGATAAAAAATGAAAAATCACATGGTCATAATAAATAGATTCAGAAAAAGCATTACATAAAATTTGATACCCACTTGATATAAAAACTCAGCGTACTAGAAATAGAAGGGAACTCCCTCATTTGATAACAAATATCAAAAACCTACAGCTAACATCATTAAACCATTCAATCCTAAAGGAAATCAACCCTAAATATTCATTGGAAGGACTGATGCTGAAGCTGAAGCTCCAATGCTTTGGCCACCTGATGCAAAAACTAACTCATTGGAAGAGACCCTGATGCCAGGAAAGATTGAGGACAGAAAGAGAAGGGGGCAACAGAAGATGAGATGGCTGGATGGCATCACTGACTCAATGGTCATGAGTTTGAGCAAATTCCAGGAGACAGTGAAAGACAGGGAAGCCTGGTGTGCTGTAGTCCATGGGGTCACAAAGAGTCAACCACAATTTAACAACTGAACAACAAATATCATTAAATTAGAAACTCAAAACTTTCCACTAAGGTAAAGTGTACTACAAGGCAGGGATATCTCTTCTGTACTATAAGTTCTAACTAATAAGAAAATGATATAAACATTATACAGATTGAGAAAGAAGATATAAAAATGTCTGTTTGCAGATGACCTGACTGTCTTTGTAGGAAATCTGATAGAATTTACCAAAAAAAAAAAAAATCCTATGAAAAACACAAGGAATTCTCGAAAGAGTACAGGATACAAAGTTAATATATAAAAGTCAATTTCTTTCCTATGTATCAGAAAGAACAAGTGGAATTTGAAATTTAAATCACTTTAGTCTTTGTATTAGCACTCAAAAAATGAAATACTTAGCCATAAAACTGACAAAATATATACAAGATTTACATGAGGAAAATAAGAACCTCTGAAGAATGAAATGAAAAAAATAAAAAAAACTTGATAAATGGAGTGATATTCCATGTGTGGGTAGAAAGACTCAATATTGTGAAGATATCAGTTCTGCCCAACTTTATGTATAGATTCAATTCAATCATCATCTAAAAGCCCAAAATTTATTTTCAGTTCAGTTCAGTCGCTCAGTCGTGTCCAGCTCTTTGCAACCCCATAAATCACAGCACGCCAGGCCTCCCTGTCTATCACCAACTCCCAGAGTCTACTCAAACTCATGTCCATCGAGTCGGTGATGCCATCCAGCTATCTCATCCTCTGTTGTCCCCTTCTCCTCCTGCCCCCAATCCCTCCCAGCATCAGGGTCTTTTCCAATGAGTCAACTCTTCGCATGAGGTGGCCAAAGTATTGAGTTTCAGCTTCAGCATCAGTCCTTCCAATGAACACCTAGGACTGATCTCCTTTAGGATGGACTGGTTGGACCTCTTTGCAGTCCAAGGGACTGTCAAAGGTCTTCTCCAACACCACAATTCAAAAGCATCAATTCTTCAGTGCTCAGCTTCTTCACCGTCCAACTCTCCCATCCATCCATACATGACCACTGGAAAAACCATGGCCTTGACTAGATGGACCTTTGTGGCAAAGTAATATCTCTGCTTTTGAATATGCTATCTAGGTTGGTCATAACTTTCCTTCCAAGGAGTAAGTGTCTTTTAATTTCATGGCTGCAATCACCATCTGCAGTGATTTTGGAGCTCCCAAAAATAAAGTCAGCCAATGTTTCCACTGTTTCCCCATCTATTTCCCATGAAGTGATGGGACCAGATGCCATGATCTTAGTTTTTTGAATGTTGGGCTTTAAGCCAAGTTTTTGAATCTCCTCTTTCACTTTCATCAAGAGGCTCTTTAGTTCCGCTTCACTTTCTGTCATAAGGGTGGTGTCATCTGCATATCTGAGGTTATTGACATTTCTCCCGGCAATCTTGATTCCAGCTTGTGCATCATCCAGCCCAGCATTTCTCATGATGTACTCTGCATATAAGTTAAACAAGCAGGGTGACATTATACAGCCTTGACATACTCCTTTTCCTATTTGGAAACAGTCTGTTGTTCCATGTCCAGTTCTAACTGTTGCTTCCTGACCTGCATATAGGTTTCTCAAGAGGCAGGTCAGGTGGTCTTGTATTCCCATCTCTTTCAGAATTTTCCAGTTTATTGTGATCCACACAGTCAAAGACTTTGGCATAGTCAATAAAGCAGAAATAGATGTTTTTCTGGAACTCTCTTGCTTTTCTGATGATCCAGCGGATGTTGGCAATTTGATTTCTGGTTCCTCTGGCTTTTCGAGAACCATCTTGAACATCTGGAAGTTCACGGATCACGTACTGCTGAAGCTTGCTTGGAGAATATTGAGCATTCAGTTCAGTTCAGTCGCTCAGTCATGTCCGACTCTTTGTGACCCCATGAATCGCAGCACGCCAGGCTTCCCTGTCCATCACCAGCTCCCAGAGTTCACTCAGACTTATGTCCATTGAGTCAGTGATGCCATCCAGCCATCTCATCCTCTGTCGTCCCCTTCTCCTCCTGCCCCCAATCCCTC
>NW_011494952.1:4410673-4412282 GCF_000754665.1 Bison bison bison | reverse complement strand
AGTGATGCCATCCAGCCATCTCATCCTCTGTCGTCCGCTTCTCCTCCTGCCCCCAATCCCTCCCAGCATCAGGGTCTTTTCCAGTGAGTCAACTCTTCGCATGAGGTGGCCAAAGTACTGGAGTTTCAGCTTTAGCATCATTCCTTCCAAAGAAATCCCAGGGCTGAGCATTAAGAATTAGCAATATGTTTTTGGATCTGTCTCATCAGGCAAAGGAAACAAAAGCTAAAAAACACAAATGAGGCCTAGTTGAACTTAAAATCTTTTGCGCATCAAAGGAAATCACCAAAATTAAAACACAACCTACTGAGTGGAGAAGATGTTTGCATTTTTATGCAGGGTTTTTTTTTTTTCCGTCTGTTACTGGCTTGTATGAAGTCTTTTTATTTTTGGTGTATTAACAGGATGGGAAAAACTAGAGATATCTTCAAGAAAATTAGAGATACCAAGGGAACATTTCATGAAAAGATGGACTTGATAAAGGACAGAAATGTATGGACCTAACAGAAGCAGAAGATGTTAAGAAGAGGTGGCAAGAATACACAGAAGAACTGTACAAAAAAGATCTTCACGACCCCAGATAATCACCATGGTGTGATCACTGACCTAGAGCCAGACATCCTGGAATGTGAAGTCAAGTGGGCCTTAGAAAGCATCACTACAAGCAAAGCTAGTGGAGGTGATGGAATTCCAGTTGAGCTATTTCAAATTCTGAAAGATGATGCTGTGAAAGTGCTGCACTCAATATGCCAACAAATTGGAAAACTCAGCAGTGGCCACAGGACTGGAAAAGGTCAGTTTTCATTCCAGTCCCAAAGAAAGGCAATGCCAAAGAACGCTCAAACTACTGCACAATTGCACTCATCTCACATGCTAGTAAAGTAATGCTCAAAATTCTCCAAGCCAGGCTTCAGCAATGTTTGAACTGTGAACTTCCTGATGTTCACGCTGGTTTTAGAAAAGGAAGAAGAACCAAAGATCTAATTGCCAACATCCACTGGATCATCAAAAAAGCAAGACAGTTCCAGAAAAACATCTATTTCTGCTTTATTGACTATGCCAAAGCCTTTGACTGTGTAGATCACAGTAAACTGTGGAAAATTCTGAAAGAGATGGGAATACCAGACCACCTGACCTGCCTCTTGAAAAATCTGTATGCAGATCAGGAAGCAACAGTTAGAACTAGACATGGAACAACAGACTGGATCCAAATAGGAAAAGGAGTACGTCAAGGCTGTATAATGTCACCCTGCTTGTTTAACTTATATGCAGAGTACTTCATGAGAAACACTAGACTAGAAGAAGCACAAGCTGGAATCAAGATTGCTGGGAGAAATATCAATAACCTCAGATATGCAGATGACACCACCCTTATGGCAGAAAGTGAAGAGGAACTCAAAAGCCTCTTGATGAAAGTGAAAGTGGAGAGTGAAAAAGTTGGCTTAAAGCTCAGCATTCAGAAAACGAAGATCATGGCATCCGGTCCCATCACTTCATGGGAAATAGATGGGGAAACAGTGGAAACAGTGTTAGACTTTATTTTTGGGGGGCTCCAAAACCACTACAGATGGTGACTGCAGCCATGAAATTAAAAGACGCTTACTCCTTG